>NC_134687.1:302318225-302634296 GCF_050947455.1 Rhinoderma darwinii
GTCTTGCCCATGTTGTAGAGGTTAGAGTCAGACTGATTAATTGAGTCTGTGGACAGGAGTCTTTTATACAGGTGACCATTTAAGACAGCTGTCTTTAATGCAGGCACCAAGTTGATTTGGAGCGTGTAACTGGTCTGGAGGAGGCTGAACTCTTAATGGTTGGTAGGGGATCAAATACTTATTTCTCTGTGCACAATGCAAATAAATATATATAATTTTGACTATGTGATTTTCTTTTTTTTTTTTTTTATATATATATAATCTATCTCTCACTGGTAAAATTAACCTAGCCTAAAAATTCTAGACTGTTCATGTCTTTGACAGTGGGCAAACTTACAAAATCAGCAAGGGATCAAATACTTATTTCCTTCACTGTACATTCGCCCTCATTTGTTATAAGACTGTATTGTTAATTGTTCATTTGGAGGTGGGTTGTGCTGTTGTGGTCGTGGTGGATTGGCTTACGTGTGAGGGTGCTTGTGTTCTTTTCATTTCAGATCAGCGCCCTTGCCTGGTATGGCTGTTAGGGCACTCATATGTGCATTGGCGGGCCCTGAGGGTGGATGTCTGCCCCGATGGTCGTCAGCTACGCATTTCGCGTAATGACGCGGTCTTACATTGGCTGGGATTCAGAGGTATGTTATGGAGCCGGGTACTGACCGAGTTTCAGACATACTCTCAATTAGATAGGGTTCCTGAGGTCCTGGTGTTACACGTGGGCTGGAATGATTTGGAGGTGTGCGCCCCTTTCGGGAGTTGGTCCGCGATATTAAACACGATCTGTTGTGTTTATGAGCATCTTATCCACGCCTAGTTATAGTATGGTCTGACATAGTCCCTAGGAGGCATTGGCGATTGGCAAGGTCAGTGGAGAGGATTAATAAAGCCTTTATTAAAGTGAACCGGGTGGTGTGGCCAGGAATGGCGGCATTTGTGTGCGTCACAGGGATTTTGAGGCGGGGCATTGGTAATTATTGGAGGAGTGATGGAGTGCATCTGACTGAGGTTGGGATGGATTTGTAGAGCCTGGCCCTAGCAGAGGGGATTGAAAGGGCGGTGGTGGTTTGGAGGGACTCACAGGCTTAAGGTGGTCAAGGCCTGTTTCGCTGTGGCGGGTGGAGTCCTTGAGGTTGGTCAGTACGAACTGGTGGGGGGGGGTCGCATCGGGGGTATGTGTCCCACGGAAAGGTATATTATTTGGAAGACTTCATAGGGTGTTATCCCTTTGAAGTGGTCTTTTGGTGGTTGGAGCCATCTGCAGAGGTGAGCGGTGCCTCCGAGCTGGTTTACAGCTGGAGGTAAATAGTTGGTGGTGGTTTGCAGATGGCTAACTCAAGGTAAAAAAACGGGAAAAATGGCTTCAAGGACTTCCCTTGCTCTAATTGGTGTTAATGTTGTTGTTATTATTGATACTGACCCATGTTGGGTCATGTGAATTATAGGAGGAATTCTTTGGTTGAATTCCTCGTACTTATCCGAATGTTTCTGATTAAATTGCATTTTTTCTAACTAATGTAAATTAATAAACGGCTGCTGTGGCCATTTCACATCCAACCTCGGTTGTCATGTGTCTTTCTTTAGTGGGAGGTGAAAAAAAAGGAGAATAAAATGGTTCAACAGCACATGACTCTATTTAGGCAGGTCAAATACAATCATAATTAGCCGGTTACACTTCTGGTGAGTTCATCCATTGTTCCCAAATATCGTGATCTGTGAATAGACAAGAAGGTGAAAGTTAAAATAGTTTAAAAGCAAGATTACACTGAGGCTGATTATGGCAGGGTCTAAGAGGGACAATCAGATGGCGTTACCCAAAGGGAAATCAACGTTTAACCCAAAAGGTCTCAAAGTCTTGAGTCTATAGATCCACTGTAATTCTCTTGTCTTGAGTATTTTAATTTGATTACCTCCGCGCCTAAGTGGAGGAATATGGTCAATAATGCAGAATTTAAGATCTCGCTCACTATGCCAAAGATCAGTGAAGTGCTTCGATACCGGAAGATCCAGCCTCTTTTTCCTTATTGTATACCTATGCTGGTTTAATCTGGTCTTAACATCAAGTGATGTTTCACCAATATACAGTAGATTACTTGGGCATTGAAGTATGTATATGACAAAAACGGTATCACATGTTAGAAAATGTCTAATAGGGTATTGCTGACCTGTACATGGACGTTTAAAACAGTTTCCTTTTATCATTAATGCACAATTCGTGCAGCTAAGACACGGAAAGCAACCTTTCCTAGGAGGCCATAAATATGATTGTTGCCCAGCTCTACTGAGACCCATATCCGATCTGACTAACCTATCCTTAAGGTTCGGCGGTCTCCGATAAGAGAATATAGGCATTTGTTGGAATTCACCCACCGTTTTGAGACACCTGCCTAACATAGGCCAATGTTTACGAACGATGTAATTAATCTGATAACTCATTTGTGAAAACGTAGAGATCTGATGTGTTAATTTATGTGGTAATAACTTGGAAATGCTTTTACCTATCCGAATGATTCTGAGATTGTTTTCTCGTGACATATAGTACTTTATGTTATACAGCTCCTGAGCTAGCTCCATTTCCTTCACGTACAGTTACGTGGAAATGCGTTAAAACACATTTCCCATCACGTAACTGTACGTGATTTGGCGGGAAGGGGTTAATATCAAATAATGATTCAAATATACTACATAAAAAACAATACTAAGTGAAAACACGTGATAAAATTATGCTATATGATAATATAAATATATATGTAGAAACATATATAACAAACTAGATAAAGTGAAAAAAGCAAAAATGTGAAGATAGACCGTAAAATAAAATAAAAAAGGTGTGAAAAGGTGAAAGAATGTATATATACAAAAAAGATATGAGTATACATAATTGTGTACTGAATTATGTGTGAATTTGTATGGCATCTCCATAACCGGGAGAACTCGGGTAACATTTTATGAGGTATTTTTCTTCAGTGGCACAAACTGGGCACAAGATTTTGTGCACTAAAATGGCACATCAGTGGAAAATTTTAATTTTCACTCTGCACCATCCGCTGCGCATTAACCCGTTCGCACACCACGACATAGCATGTCGTGGTGTGGGTGGTGATGTATGCAGCGGGCTCATGCGCTGAGTCCGCACCATACGCTGCGGGTGTCGGGTGTCAGCTGTCTATTAGAGCTGACACCCAGGACTAACGGACAGGAACAGATGTCGTGCTTTTACAGGAGCCTGTAAAAATTACAATATACTGCAATACATTAGTATTGCAGTGTATTGTACCAGCGATCTACTGATTGCTGGTTCAAGTCCCCTAAGGGACTAATAAAATGAGTAAAAACAAAAGTAAATTATTATTAGTGAAAAAAATGTGATAAATATTTAAAGTCCAAAAAAAAACCTGTTCACATTTTTTTCTCTAAGGTAATGTAATTTTTTTTTTCAAAAATATGCAAAATTAGTATCGCTGTGTCCGTAAAAGTCAGAACTATTACAATATACCATTATTTAACTCGCATGGTGAATGCCATGAAAAATAAAGAATTTTAAACTGCAAAATCGCTATTTTTTGGTCACCTTGGCTCTAACAAAAAATTTAATAAAAAGTGCTCAAAAAGTTGTATGTACCAAAAAATGGTACCAATAAAAATTACAGCTTGTCCCGCAAAAAATAAGTGCTCAAACCACTCTATTGATGGAAAAATAAAAAAGTTATGGCTCTTGGAAAGTGGGGAGGGAAACACGGAAAAAAAAAAAATGGTTCAGTCCTGAAAGGGTTAATTACTTTCTAATGAAAAAACATTTATGACCGCATGTGGGGTATTGCCATACTCGGGAGAAATTGCTTTACAAATGTTAGGGTGCTTTTTCCTCCTTTATCCTTTGTGAAATTGAAAAAATTCAACATTTTAGTGGAAATAATGTTGATATTCATTTTCACGGCCTAATTCTAATAAATTCTGCAAAAGACCTGTTGGGTTTAAATGTTCACTATACCCCTAGATCGATTCCTTAAAGAGAACCTATCACCTCCCCATACATGTGCAGCTGAGTGCAGCATGTAATGGGGAGGGCTGAACAAACCCTGGGGCACTGTAGCATCCATGGCCGCGGACCGTCGTGTCCACTCACCTCCAGCCCAGGAGATGCCAGCGCTCACTTCCGCTCCGGTCCGCTGTTTCCCGTAGGGTGGGCGCGCACGCTCGTGCTCGCTCTTAAAGGGCCAGCGCGTGCACATGTAGGAAATCATCAACACACATGATTTCCTGGACTATAAGAGGGCCCCAGCCCGTCTGATCCTTGCCTGCGCGTTGTTAGTAATTCCAAAGTCTGTCTTGCAAATGGTCCCTTAGTGTTTCCCGTTCCAGTTGTTACCCGTGCCCTGTTACCTGTTCCTGTATCCTGTGCTGTGTTCTTGCTCCTGTGCCTATTAGTAAGAGTCGTGTCTACTGCATCTGTGTCATCCGCAACATCCTGTGTCATCTGCCACGTCCAGAGGGATTCGCCACGTCTGGCGCAACCTGCAGCATCTGTGTCATCCGCCACATCTGGCGTTACCTGCTGCACCCATCTCCATCAGTGCCAGAGCTGCGGCCACTGTCTGCGCTATCCCGGTACCCTTGTGCGGGACTTTGTATTGCTGGGGTTCCCTGTTGTTTGGGCAGCTGCCTCCCTGCTACGGCGGTACGGCCTAGTGGGTCCACAAACCCACAAACCGTGACAGTACGCTCAGGCCATGGACCCCGCTGGTCAACCTGAGACCTTGACGACACAAGCCTTGCTGGCCGAGATGCAAGACTTCCAGTCACGGCAAGACCAACTCCTCCTGTCGGTGAATGCCATAGCCCATCGGCTGCCTGCTCCAACCACAGTCATCACCGTACCCATTCTTGCTGTTCCTCCTGCTACACTTCCTGTCTGTACCAGTACCGATCCCCTGTGTTTCTTGCCGCTACCTCCATGCTATGACGGAGACCCGAGGACCTGCAGGGGATTTTTGAATCAGTGCCAGATCCACTTCAGACTAAATGCCAGGTCCTTCTCTTCGGATGACGCCGGGATCGCCTTCATCATCTCTCGTCTTACTGGAAAGCCCTGGCAAGGGCTAATCCTCTGTGGGAACATCAGGGACCAGAGAACCGTGACTTGCAGTGCTTCTTACGGACCTTCCGCTCGATCTTTGAGGAACCTGGGAGAGTTTCTTCGGCTGCTGCATCCCTGCTGACCCTACACCAGGGAGACCTCTTCATGGGCGAGTATGCTATTCAGTTCTGTATCCTGGCTGCCGAGTTAAGCTGGAACAACAAGGCTTTGGTGGCCACATTCTGGCAGGAACTGTCGTCAAGGATTAAGGACGAGCTGGCTGCTCGCGATCTGCCATCTACCCTGGACGATCTTATCCTACTTGTCACCCGGGTTGACATGAGGATCTGGGAGCGTTCCCAAGAGGTTCTCCGGGAGAGAGAACATCCTAGGCTGGATTCTACTTTCCAACAATCCTCCTCAGTCATCCCACCAGAAGATCCTATGCAGATGAACCATGTAAAATTGTTTATCCAGGAGAAACAATGCAGACGCACTTCTGGACTTTGCGGCCTCGGAGGCCATATTGTGCGTCTGTTCCCCAGAGACCAGAGAGACCCCATTGCCTAGGATTGGTTGGAGAAACAACCCTAGGTGGAACGACACCTAATAAAGCATTCTGTTCCAAGCTGACTATTCCTGTGATCCTAGTATCCGGTGAGAGGGCGCATTGGGTTTCTGCCTATCTTGACTCTGGGTCCGCTGCAAACTTCATCCAGAGAGAGCTAGTGGATCATCTTCAGTTGCCCACAGTTCCCCTGGAGACATCTTTGGCTGTTGCCTCAGTTAATGAACTGCCTCTGCCTGATCCCATCGTTTCTAAAACCAAGCCTTGAAGCTCCAGGTTGGAGTACTTCATTCTGAACTAATTTCTTTCCTTGTTTTCCCCAAGGCCATCAATCCTGTTCTGCAGGGCCTGCCTTGGCTTTGACTACATGCCCCAGTCCTGGACTGGAATTCCGGAGAGGTTCTCCATGGGGCTCCAAGTGCCTTGGTCTTTGTCTGTTGCAGATCCATCCTGTCCAGCCTCCTCTACCTCAGTCATTGGCGGGACTGCCCCCCCCAGTTTGCTTCGTTTGCAGATGTCTTCAGCAAAAGGGAGGCTGAGACGCTGCCTCCACATCGGACTTATGACTGCCCCATTGAACTGGTTCCTAAAGCCTCTTTATCCTGTGGCCGAGTAGATCCTCTCTCCTTGCCAGAGTCTCTATCCATGTCGGCCTATATCAAGGAGAACTTGGAGAGGGGTTTCATACGAAAGTCTTCCTCCCCGGCCGGGGCTGGGTTCTTCTTCGTTAAAAAGAAGGACGGATCCCTTCGACCCTGCATTGACTACCGTGGTCTCAACCAGATCACGATCAAGAACAAATACGCGTTGCCACTTATATCCGAGCTGTTTGATCGCATACAAGGAGCCCAAAAAAATTCTAAGCTAGACCTGCGGGGGGCTTATAACCTAATCTGTCTTCGCCGGGGTGACGAATGGAAGACTGCATTTAACACCCGTGACGGGGACTACGAATACATAGTGATGCCCTTTGGACTGTGTAACGCTCCTGCAGTGTTTCAGGAATTTGTTAATGATATCGTCCGAGATCTCCTCTATATCTGTGCTGTTGTTTATCTCGATGATATTTTGATTTTCTCCCCAGATCCGACGACTCATCTGAGGCATGTCCGTCAAGTCCTACTACGATTAAGGGAGAATCGGTTATATGCCAAGCTGGAGAAGTGCGTCTTTGAGAGGAGGTCTCTGCCCTTCCTGGGCTACATCATCTCGGATCAAGGTCTCAAGATGGATCCTGAGAAAGTCAAAGCTGTCCTGGAGTGGCCACATCCTCAAGGTCTGAGGTCCATACAGCGTTTCCTGGAATTCGCCAATTTCTACCGGCAGTTTATTCCAAACTTCTCATAACTGACATCTCCTATTTCAACCCTTACCAAGAAGGGTGTGAATACCAGTGTGTGGACCCCAGAGGCAGAGTCTGCATTTATTAGTCTTAAAAAAGCCTTCACTTCAGCCTCGATCCTCCATCATCCTGATGTATCTCGACCTGCGGCATCTGTGTCATCCGCCACGTCTGGCATTACCTGCTGCACCCATCTCCATCAGTGCCAGAGCTGCGGCTACTGTCTGGACTATCCAGCTACCCTTGTTCAGGACTTTGTATTGCTGGGGTTCCCTGTTGTTTGGCCAGCTGCCTCCCCGCTATGGCGGTACGGCCTAGTGGGTCCACAAACCCACAAACCGTGACAGGCACTTTAAATTTTTTTTCTACCTCCCTCCGTTATTTAGATATCGGTGCTGTTATATTTGGCTCCCGATATTTAAATAACCCCTGAACAGTCAACGGGGCGTGTATTGGCAAGGGGGCATGTTACTATGACTGTGACACTGTCCAATCAGATATGGACAGTGTTACAGCAAGAGTGAGGAGAGAGAGAGAGAGAGAGAGAGAGTGTGTGCGCGCGTGCTCACACACTCTCACTCTCACTCTTCAGCTTTCAAGATTAGTCTTCTGCCGAACTGGCAAGGGGCGTGTCACTGCTACGGTCAGTGTAAGGGCATGACCACACGTGGCGGATTTCCTCCGCAACTGTCCGCATCAATGCCGCACAGAATCTGCGTTGCAGATTCTGCTGCGGATCTGCACAAAATGTGCAGTAAATTGATGCGGACTAGCTGCTGCGGACTGCGGTAAAAGTACTTCCCTTCTCCCTATCAGTGCAGGATAGAGAGAAGGGACAGCACTTTCCCTTGTGAAAGTCAAAGAAATTCATACTTACCGCCCGTTGTCTTGGTGACGCGTCCCTCCTTCGGCATCCAGCCCGATCTCCCTGGATGACGCGGCAGTCCATGTGACCGCTGCAGCCTGTTATTAGCCTGTGATTGGCTGCAGCCGTCACTTAGACTGAAACGTCATCCTGGGAGGCCGGACTGGAGACAGAAGCAGGGAGTTCTCGGTAAGTATGAACTTCATTTTTTTTTACAGATACATGTATATTGGGATCGGTAGTCACTGTCCCGGGTGCAGAAACAGTTACTGCCGATCGCTTAACTCTTTCAGCACCCTGGACAGTGACTATTTACAGACGTCTCCTAGCAACGCTCCCGTCATTACGGGAGCCCCATTGACTTCCTCAGTCTGGCTGTAGACCTAGAAATACATAGGTCCAGCCAGAATGAAGAAATGTCAAGTTAAAAAAGCAAGACGGATCCGCAGCACGCATAACATGTGCATGACAGCTGCGGACTTCATTGCGGAAATTAGAATCTCCATTGAAGTCAATGGAGAAATTCCGCCATGAGTCCGCCACTGCTCCGCAACAGACAGAGCATGCTGCGGACACCAAATTCCGCTCCGCAGCCTATGCTCCGCAGCGGAATTTTACGCCTCGTCTAAACGAACACTGCTAAATTAAAGTGTAAGTCAATGGACAAACGGCTCCGCTGCGGATTAACGCTGCGGAGTGTCCGCAGCGGAATTTAAGTGAAATTCCGCCACGTGTGAACCCAGCCTAAGAGCTGTGGAGAGGAGAGTACACTCTCATCTCTTCAGCTCTTGCGAGAGATCAGTCTTGTATTGTCTGCCGAATTGGCATGGGGGCGTGTCTCAACTACGGATAGTGTAAGCGCTCCCAGGCTGAAATTGAAAAAGGCTACGTTTTTTCAGGAAAAAAAAGTAGATTTTTACCTTTACGAACTAATTCCAATGAATTCAGCAAAACAATTGTGGGGTCAAAATGCTAACTTTACCCCTAGAAAAATTCCTTGAGGGGTGTAGTTTCCAAAATGGGGTCACTTTTGGGGGGTTCCCACAATTTTGGTCCTTCCAGTGCATTGCAAACGCAACACGGCACTGAAAACTATTCCAGCAAAATCAGAAATCCAAAATTCAAATGGTGCTCCTTCCCTTCTGACCCCTGCTGTGGGTCCAAACAGCAGTTTATTACCACATATGGGTTATTGCTATAATCGGGAGAATTTTTTTTTACATATGTTGGGGTGTTTTGTCTCCTTTATTCCTTGTAAAAATGTAAAATTTCTATGTTTTTTCAGAAAAAAAGTAGATTTTCATCTTCACATATTAATTCAAATAAATTTTGCAAAAATGGGATCAAAATGCTAACTATACCCCTAGATAAATTCCTTGAAGGTTGTAGTTTCCAAAATGGGATCTTTTTTGGGGGGTCTTTACAGTTTTGGCACCACAAGACGTCTTCAAACCTGACATGGTGCCTAAAATATATTCTAAAAAAAAGGATGCCCCAAAATCCACTAGGTGCTCCCCCGGTAGGTAGTGCCACAAAGCCCCCTGGTTGGTAGTGCCACACAGCCCCCTTGTAGGTAGTGCCATACAGCCCCCTGGTAGGTAGTGCCACTCAGCCCCCTTTAAGGTAGTGCCACACAGCCCACAGCACCCTTGTAGGTAGCACCCCCCTTCCTGTAGATAGCGCCACTTTAGATCCCTGAAGGAGCGGAATCAGCCTGTGGCCGCGGATTCCGCTACTAGCTGGAGTGCTTGATGTCTCTGTCCATATATGGACAGTGACATCAGGGGCAACTCCTGAAGCTGAATCCCTGTCCATAGCTTTGCCGACTCTGTGACCGGGGATTACACTCCATGAGAAGCCCCTGTCGTCTGTGTCCATTTATGGACAGTGACGTCAGGGGCTTCTCCTGGAGTGGAAAACCCGGTCACAGCATCGGCAACACTGTGGCCGGGGATTCCACTTCAGTAGTTGCCCTTGATGTCACTGTCCATATATGGACAGAGACAACAAGCACTCCGTCTAGGAGCGGAATCCCCGGCCACACAGGGATTCCGCTCCTTCAGGGAGTTACAGTGGCGCTAGTAGATAGCAGAACAGGGAGATACCTCCCTGTTCTGCTATAGTGGTGACCGGTGTCGCTGCTAGCAGCCGTTATGGCTGCTACAGCGGTAGCGACACCACTGAGTGAAGAAGCGCACAGGCAAAAAGGTGGCTGCTAAGTTGCCGGGCCCAGGCCCTTCTGAAACAAGCAGGGAAAGGGAGCCAGCGCAGCACCCCCTTCTACCTGCTGGAGTGATGCGCCCTGTGCAATGGCACAGGTCGCACACCCCTAAGGCCAGCCCTGGTTGAAGTTATGTACTTAACGCAACAGCACATGTGATGGAACGGGCTCAGGAGCTGAGCCAGCGCCATCACCAGTGGGTGTCAGTTATATATTACAGCTGACACCCTGCTGTACAGCCAGGTCCGGTTCCAGCCGATTAACCCCTTAGATGCAGCAATCAAAAGCAATCGCTGCATCTAAGTTTCCAGCCGATCAGCACCCCAGCGATGCGATCGCGGGGTTGCCGATGGTTGCTGTCAGCGCCAAGAAGATGGAGCAGCCTCAGAAGCGGAGCCTACGCCATCTGTCGCGGGTGTCAGCTGTATGTTACAGCTGACACCCTGCTGTAACAGCCAGGACCGGAGCTAGCCTACGATCCAGCCGATTAACCCCTTAGATGCAACGGTCAAACGTGATTTCGGGAGTGCCGATGGTTACCATGGAAACCGGAGGCCTAAGAATGGCCTCATGGTCTGATAAATACGGAAGCCCATAGGGCCCCACCCAGAGGCGGAGCCTAATAGGCTTGCTGTCAGTGAACGACTGACCGTTCTAATGCGTTGCACTACATAGGTAGTGCAATGTATTAGAACAGCAATAAGACAGTTGGACCTTCAACTCCTCTAGTAGGACACAAAAAAAGTTAATAAAAATGTAGTACAAAAGTATAAAAATAAAAGTTTCAAGTTAAAAAAACAATAAACGCCTTCTTTTTCCCCATAAGCCTTTTATTATAGGAAAAAAATAAAAACATTAAAAAAAGTACACATACTTTGTATCGCCGCGTTCGTAACGACCCAAAATATAAAACGATCACCTTATTTTTCCCGCACAGTGAACACCGTAAAAAAAGAAGTAAAAAACAATTCCAGAATCGCATAGAATAAAAGTGATCAAAAAGTAGCATGTACCCCAAAATGGTACGAGTAAAAACTACAGCCCATCCCGCAAAAAAACTAGCCCTCACATAGCTTTTTTGATGGAAAAATAAAAAAGTTATGGTTCTCAGATTATGGGGACACGAAAAATGTATTATTCTTTTAAAAAAAGTGATTTTATTGTGCAAACGCTGTAAAACATTAAAAAAAACTATATACATATGGTATCGCCGTAATCGTATCAACCCGCAGACTAAAGTAAAAAGGTAATTTATAGCCCACGATGAACTCTAAAAAAAAAGAATAAAAAACAATGTCAGGATTGCGAGTTTTTGGTCACCTTGCTTGCCAAAAAATTGAACAAAAAGTGGTCAAAAAGTCCAATGAAAACTTCAGATTGTCCTGCAAAATATAAGCCCTCACACAGCTCTGTTGGCGAAAAAATTTGAAAAGATATGATGACAAAATGTGCAGAATGTGTTCCAAAAGGAGGATAAGATTGGGCACCAGTGCGACACCGGCCACACATCTATTAATTATTATTTATTTACCCATTATTATACCACCTGACTATGCCCCTGATGTACTCCGCACGGATTACATATGTCCCCACATTATAAACTAAAATACCAGCAAAAACCCCAAACAAAACTACTACTAAGCAAAATCCGCTCCCCTAAATCCAAATTGCGCTCCCTCCCTTCTGAGCCCTACAGTGTGCCCAAACAGCAGTTTATGTCCACATATATGGCATTCCCATACCCTGGAGATTCCGCTTAACAGTTTATGAGGTATGAGTCTGCAGTGGCACTAACTGAGCACAATATATTGTGCACGAAAATGGCATATCAGTGGAAAATTTCAATTTTCACTTTGCACTATTCGCTGCGCATTAATTTCGAATGAAAAAACAACTGTAGGGTCAAAATTCTCGCTACACCCCTTAAAATGCCTTAAGTGGAGTCGTTTCCAAAATGGGCGTCACTTCTTGGGGGTTTGTTTCACTATTTGACCTCAGAGCCTAGCAATTGTGGGCCAATGCTATGAAAATCCCCAAAATAGACATTAAAGCGCATGGTGTTCTTTCACTCCAAAGCTCTGTCATACATCCCGGCACATGATAAATGCCTTGAGGGTTGTAGTTTCCAAAATGGGGTCACTTCTCGAGGGTTTCCACTGTACTCTGGTACCTAAGGGAGCTCTGCAAATGCGAACACCTATCCAGAAAAATCTATGCTCTAAAGGCCAAATTGCCGCTCCATCCAATTTGAGCCCTGCTATGTGCCCAAAACAGTAGTTTAGGGACACATATGGGGTGTTTTTTCTCCTATCACTCCTTGTAAAAATACAAAAATTGGAAGCTAAAACTACATATTTTTGGAAAATATTTTCATGTTCACTGACTCCTAGATAAATGTCCTGAAGGGTGTAGGTTCCACAATGGAGTCATTTTTAAGGGATTTCCCCTGTACTGGCACCTCAGGGGCTCCACAAATGCGACATGGCTTCCAACAACCAATCAAACAAAATATGCATGCCAAATATCGCTCCTGCCATTCTGAGCCCTGCCTTGTGTCCAAACAGCAGTTTATGAACACATGTGGGGTATTGCCGTATTTGGAAGAAATTGCTTTACAAGCGTTGGGTAGATTTTTCGCCTTTATTCCTTGTGAATATTTTAGCGGAAAAGATGTTGATTTTCATTTTCACGGCCTAATTTCAATAAATTCAGCAATAAACCCATGGGGTCAAAATGCTCACTATCCCCCTAGATAAAATTCCTTGAGTGGGGTAGTTTCCCAAATGGGGTAACTTTCGGGGGTTTCCACTGTTTTGGCCTGTCAGGGGCTTTGCAAATGCGACATGTCAACCCAAAAACCATTCCATCAAAACTTGAGCTCCAAAAGCCAAATGACGCTCCTTCCCTTCTGAGCCATGCCATGTGTCCAAACAGCAGTTTCTTACCACATATGGGCTGTTGCGATAATCGGGAGAAGTTGCTCTTCAAATGTTTGGGTGCTCTTTTTTAAAATTGTAAATATCTGAAAAAAATTAGATTTTCAATTTCACTGCCTAATTCCACTAAATTCAGCAAAAAACCTGTGGGGTCAAAATACTCACTATACCCCTCGATAAATTCCTTGAGGGGTGTAGTTTGCCACATGGGGTGACTTTTGTGGGGTTTCCACTGTTTTGGTCCCTCAGGGGCTTTGCAAATGCGATATGGCGCCGCAAACCTTTCCAGCAAAATTTGAGCTCCAAAAGTCAAATGGTTCTCCCTCCTTTCTCAGCCCTGCCGTGTACCCAAACAGCAGTTTATTACTACATATGGGATATTGCCTTGCTCAGGAGGATCTACTTTACAAATATTGGTGTCCTTTTTCTCCTTTGTCTATTGTGAAAATGAAAAAATCTGAGCTAAAACTACATTTTTACGGCCTAATTCCAATAAATTCAGCACAAAACCTGTGGGGTCAAAATGCTCACTAAACCCCTAGATAAACTCCTTGAGGGGTGTAGCTTCCCAAATGGGGTCACTGTTTTGTTCCCTAAGGGGTGTTGCAAATGCGACATAGTGCCCAAAAACCAATCCAGCAAAACTTGAACTCCAAAAGCCAAATGATGCTCCTTTCATTCTAAGCCTTCCCGTGTGTCTAAACAGCAGTTGAATATTTGGGGTATTGCCATAATTGGGAGAAATTGCTTTTCAAATATTGGGCTGCTTATTCCTTCTAAAAATTTGACATTTCTACGTTTTATTGAAAAAAAATTAGATTTTCAATTTCACGGCCTAATTCCAGTAAATTCAGCTAAAACCCTCTGTTGTCAAAATGCTCACTGAAACCCCTCGATAAATACCTTGTGGGTGTAGTTTTCCAAATGGTGTCTTTTTGGGGGTGTTTCCACAGTTTTGGCACAAGACGTCTTCAAACCTGACATGGTGCCTAAAATATAGAAAGGAGTCCCCAAAATCCTCTAGGTGCTCCTTTGCTTCTGAGGCCTGTGTTGGAGTCCAGTAGCACAGTAGAGAAACACATGTGGGATATCTGTAAAAACTACAGAATTTGGGCAATAAGTATTGCATTGCGTTCTCTGGTAAAACCTTCTGTGTTAGGGTATGTGCACACGGCAGCGTCCGATACGGCTGAAATTACGGAGCTGTTTTCAGGAGAAAACAGCTCCGTAATTGCACACGTAATTGCTCGTCCTCGCATTTTGCGAGGCGTCATTGAAGGCCGTAATTTAGAGCTGTTCTTCATTGAATTCGATGAAAAATGGCTCAAATTACGTCCAAAGTATCCTGCACTTCTTTGACGAGGCAGTCATTTTACGCGTCGTCGTTAGACAGCTGTCAAACGACGATGCGTATATTACAGGTCGTCGGCACAGTACGTCTGCAAACCCATTCAAATGAATGGGCAGATGTTTGCCGACGTATTGGAGCCGTATTTTCAGGCAGAAATCGAGGCATAATACGCCTTGTTTACGCCTGAAAAAAGGTCGTGTGAACCCAGCCTTACAGAAAAAAAATTATAAGAATGAAATTTCGGCATAAAGAATGAAATTTGTAAATTTCACCTCCACTTTGCTTTAATTCCTGTGTAACGCCTAAAGGGTTAAGGAACTTTATAAATGCTGTTTTGACTACTCTGATGAGTGCAGTTTTTCAAATGGGGCGATTTATGGGGGATTTCTAATATATAAGGCCCTCAAAGCCACTTCAGAACTGAACTGGTCCCTAAATAAATTTTGGACATTTTCTTGAAAACTTGAGAAATTGCTGCTAAAGTTCTAAGCCTTGTAACGTCCTAGAAAAATAAAATGATGTTCAAGAAACAATGGCAACATAAAGTAGACATATTGGAAATATTAACTAGTAACTATTTTGTGTGGTATTACTATCTGCCTTACAAGCAGATACATTTAAATTTAGAAAAATGCAAATTTTTGCAAATTTTCACTAAATTTTGGTGTTTTCCCCAAATATATACTGACTGTATCGCCCAATTTTTACCACTAACTTAAAGTACAATTTGTCATGAGAAAACCATCACAGAATTGTTTGAAAAAATAAAAGCATTCCAAAGTTATTACCAGATAAAGTAACATGTCAGATTTGAAATAATTGGCCTGGTCCATAAGGCCAAAACAGGCTAATTAAAGGGTTAAGAACCTCGGATAGAGCCAAGGGCGCATCTCCCTAATACAGTGTATCGTCAGTAAATTTTAGGTCTACTAAGCCGCGACTAGTTTGCTGACTTGCTTCATGCTGGCATGGAAAGGCTCCTGCCTGTACACACCACAGGTCGCACAACATTGCAACCCGCTGGGATGCTCCTGCTCATCCCCTACAACTGGCTCCAGGACCCACAGACTTTCATGCTTATTCCTTGCATAGCAGCTCCACAGCTCACTCTCTTTCTAAGCAGCTCTCTACCACACTCTCTAAGGCCCCATGCACACGACAGTAAAATCGCCCGTAATTACAGACGGTAATTACGATCCGTAATTGCGGGCCCATTCATTTCTATGGCCGACGGACACCTTTCCCTATGTCTACAGGATGGTGTCCGTGCTGTAGAAACCTGCCGAAAAAAATAGGATATGTCCTATTTTTTATTTTACGGACCGTGCTCCTATACTTTATAATGGGGTCGTAATTACGGGCACGGTCATGTGCATGAAGCCTTAGCAGCACTCTCTTAGCAGCTTTTCCTTTAGTCAGGATCCTCTTCTTCCGCTCGAACACTAAACATAGTTTGGCAGTAACACAGCCGTTTTATGGAATAGGTGCCGCCCCCAGCATCAGGTCGCGGCACAGCCATGCCGGCGACAAACTATTTAGAACAGCCAGCGAATAAACCATCTGTCCGTACCAATAAACAGTCATTACTTTACAGTACAATAATAATCGGCCGGACAAGCCACTCCTCCTCTAAAACGCCACCAAGGGGAAGAAATCAGCACAAACAGCACATCAAAGGCACAGTGCATAAGTAAATAGATCATACTCTTGGATATAAAAATACACATAAGGGCAACACAAAGTCCCCTTTATGGGTTGTGGATTCTTCCCCATACCTGTAATGATAGGGGTAGGGAAACGGACAAGTGAGCCCTAATCTACCCGTCACTCTGTCCCTGCCTACTTGCAACGACCCGCCCTAGGCGACGGGGTACAACTGGGCGGCGGTCCCTACGCTCAGTAAGTGCACGAGACAAACATACAAGGGAATATAAAGCAAAGGGAAAGGGGCAGTTGCCCACGGCAACACCGTGAGCAACAGAGTGGTGAACGAGCCAAGTCAAACCAGGAGAGAACGAGGTACCAAACGCAGAGCAGAAGAGTAGTCAGAAAGCCAGGGTCAGTATGGAGCAGGATCAAATAGTTATGAGCTGTAGCTGGGCCAGGAAACCACACGGAAAGAATCACAAGCAAGGGAGGAACAGGAAAGGCAGGTATAAATAGACAGAGGGCGGGAGCTAGCTGAGTCTGGCCAGGCTGCGATAGGCTCTCCCACTCCTAAGCCTGCCAGCCTGAGTGGTGGAAGCTGGAGTCAGTCTCAGAGAGATAGACTCAGGTGAAGACTGATTACCTATGGAAGTTAACCCCGAAGCTGTGCCTGGCAGATCCTTAACAGTACCCCCCCTTTTATGAGGGGCCACCGGACCCTTTCTAAGTGGACCTGGTTTACTGGGGAAACGAAGGTGGAACTTCCTGACCAATACCCCAGCGTGAACATCCCGGGCGGGTACCCAAGTCCTCTCCTCAGGCCCGTATCCTCTCCAATGGACCAGGTACTGGAGGGAGCCTTGTACCATCTTGCTGTCCACAATCTTGGCCACCTCGAATTCCACCCCCTCAGGGGTGAGAACGGGAACAGGAGGTTTCCTCGAGGGAGCCAAGGACGGGGAGCAGCGTTTAAGGAGGGAGGCATGAAACACGTCGTGTATACGAAAAGATGGGGGTAACTCCAGCCGGAAGGAGACAGGATTGAGAACTTCAATGACCTTATACGGCCCAACAAACCGGGGAGCAAACTTCTTGGACGGGACCTTAAGACGCAAGTTCCTAGACGATAACCACACCAGATCCCCGACCATAAACAAGGGGTTAGCAGAACGTTTTCTATCAGCCTGAGTTTTTTGTACGCTCTGGGACGCCTCTAGGTTCTTCTGAACCTGGGTCCAGACTGTGCACAGTTCCCGATGAACGACCTCTACCTCGGGATTGTTGGAACTACCAGGTGAAACGGAGGAGAACCGTGGATTAAACCCAAAATTACAGAAAAAGGGGGAGACCCCTGACGAGTTACTGACCCGGTTATTAAGGGAAAATTCAGCGAGGGGAATGAATGAGACCCAATCATATTGACAGTCAGAGATAAAACACCTTAAATATTGTTCTAGAGATTGATTAGTCCTCTCAGTTTGGCCATTGGTTTCAGCATGGAAAGCAGAGGAGAAGGACAGATCAATCTCCAACTTTTTACAGAAGGCTCTCCAAAACAAAGAAACAAATTGTACCCCTCTGTCCGAAACAATATTGACAGGGACCCCATGGAGACGCAGGATGTGTTTGACAAACAAGGTAGCTAACGTCTTGGCGTTGGGTAGTTTCTTGAGGGGCACAAAGTGGCACATCTCACTGAAGCGGTCTACTACCACCCACACCACCGACTTGCCTTGGGATGAAGGCAAATCGGTGATAAAATCCATGGAGATATGTGTCCAAGGTCTCTGGGGAATGGGCAACGAACGTAGTAAGCCCGCTGGTCGGGACCTGGGAGTCTTGGACCTAGCACAAACCTCACAAGCGGCGACGTAGGCCTTAACGTCTTTAGGCAACCCAGGCCACCAATAGTTTCTGGCAATGAGGTGTTTGGTACCCAGGATGCCTGGATGACCAGATAGTGCGGAGTCATGATTTTCCCTAAGTACCCTTAGCCGGTATTGCAGGGGAACAAACAGCTTGTCCTCAGGAAGGTTCCCGGGAGCTGAACCTTGATCAGCTGCAATTTCAGAGACTAAATCAGAATCAATAGAAGAAATGATTATACCGGGAGGCAAAATACAAGCAGGATCTTCCTCCGAAGGAGGGCTGGCCATGAAGCTACGCGACAGTGCATCGGCCTTAATATTTTTAGACCCAGCCCTATAGGTAACCAAAAAGTTGAACCTGGTAAAAAATAGCGCCCATCGAGCTTGTCTCGGGTTTAGCCTCCGGGCAGATTCTAGGAAAACCAGATTCTTGTGGTCGGTAAGGACCGTTACCTGGTGCCTAGCCCCCTCCAGGAAGTGGCGCCACTCTTCAAATGCCCATTTAATGGCTAAGAGTTCGCGGTTGCCAATATCATAGTTACTCTCAGTGGGCGAAAACTTCCTGGAGAAGTAGGGACAGGGGCGCAGATGTGTGAGGGACCTGGTACCCTGGGATAAGACAGCCCCCACTCCCACCTCGGATGCGTCAACTTCCACTATAAATGGCTCCATTTGGTTGGGCTGAACCAGCACCGCGGCCGAGATAAAGCACTTCTTAAAGACCTCAAAAGCCTGGACAGCCTCTGGAGACCAGTGGAGGAGATCAGCACCTTTGCGAGTGAGGTCCGTAAGAGGCTTAGCGATGACCGAGAAGTTAGCAATGAATCTCCTGTAATAATTAGCGAACCCCAAAAAACACTGTAACGCCTTCAGGGATACAGGTTTGACCCATTCTGCCACAGCCTGAACCTTGGCAGGGTCCATGCGGAATTCACGAGGAGTGAGGATTTGACCCAAAAATGGTATCTCCTGTACCCCAAACACACATTTTTCGGTTTTTGCAAACAGTTTGTTTTCCCGAAGGACCTGGAGCACCTTTCTGACATGCTCAATGTGGGAGGGCCAGTCCTTGGAAAACACCAGTATGTCATCAAGGTACACTACAAGAAATATCCCCAGGTAATCTCTCAAAATCTCATTTATGAAATTCTGGAAGACCGCCGGCGCATTACACAACCCAAAGGGCATGACGAGGTATTCGAAATGACCTTCGGGCGTGTTAAACGCAGTCTTCCACTCATCCCCCTCTTTGATGCAGATAAGGTTATTCGCCCCCCGTAGATCAAACTTAGAGAACCATTGGGCCCCCTGAACCTGATTAAAGAGATCAGGAATCAAAGGAAGGGGATACTGGTTCCTTACAGTGACCTTATTCAGGTTACGGTAGTCAATGCATGGCTTAAGACCACCATCCTTCTTCCCTACGAAGAAGAAGCCAGCACCTACCGGAGAGGTAGAGGGGCGAATGTAACCCTTGGCCAGGCATTCCTGGATATACTCTCTCATGGCTTCACGTTCGGGACAAGAAAGATTAAATATCCTACCCTTAGGAAGCTTAGCTCCTGGTACCAATTCGATAGCGCAATCGTATTCTCTATGAGGAGGTAACACTTCGGAGGCCTCCTTAGAGAAAACATCAGCGAAGTCCCGAACAAACTCAGGTAGCGTGTTCACCTCCTCAGGGGGAGAAATAGAATTAACAGAAAAACATGACGTCAAATATTCATTACCCCATTTGGTAAGCTCCCCAGTATTCCAGTCAAACGTGGGATTATGCAACTGCAACCAGGGAAGGCCTAAAACCAAATCGGACGATAATCCCTGCATCAACAGTACAGAGCACTGCTCCAAATGCATGGAGCCAACAAGGAGTTCAAAAACAGGGGTATGCTGTGTAAAATAACCATTAGCAAGAGGAGTGGAGTCGATACCCACTACCGGGACAGGTTTAGGCAAATCAATCAAAGGCATAGCAAGAGACATAGCAAATTCCACAGACATGATATTAGCAGAGGACCCTGAATCCACGAAGGCACTGCCGGTAGCAGACCTACCACCAAAAGAGACCTGAAAGGGAAGCAAGATCTTATTACGTTTCATATTTACGGGAAATACCTATGCGCCCAAGTGACCTCCCCGATGATCACTTAGGCGCGGAAGTTCTCCGGCTGCATTCTTACGCTTAGGACAGTTGTTCACTTGATGCTTGTCATCCCCACAGTAGAAGCAGAGACCATTCTTCCTGCGGAAATCTCTACGTTGTTGGAGGGACACGAAGGCCCCGAGTTGCATAGGTACCTCTGAGTCTTCCGGGGAAGAACGAAGCAACGGAACCTCGAGAGGCATCATGGGGGAGTCGGAGGAGAAAACACATAAACGTTCGCTTTGTCGTTCCCTGAGACGTCGGTCAAGTCGTACCGCTAAAGCCATAACCTGGTCTAGGGAGTCAGAAGAGGGATAGCTAACTAGCAGGTCTTTCAGGGCATTCGACAGACCCAACCTAAACTGGCACCTTAAGGCAGGGTCATTCCACCGAGAAGCTATGCACCACTTCCTAAAGTCAGAACAATACTCCTCAACAGGTCTCTTACCCTGACGTAAGGTCACCAGCTGACTCTCGGCAAAGGCAGTCTTGTCAGTCTCGTCATAAATGAGTCCGAGAGCAGAAAAGAAAAGATCAACAGAGGAAAGTTCAGGGGCGTCAGGAGCCAAGTAGAAGGCCCATTCTTGGGGCCCGTCCTGGAGCCGGGACATAATTATACCCACTCGCTGGCTCTCAGAACCTGAGGAGTGGGGCTTTAAGCGAAAGTAAAGCCTGCAACTCTCCCGAAAGGAGAGAAAAGCCCTCCGGTCCCCTGAGAATCGGTCGGGCAACTTGAGGTGGGGTTCAGGAGTTGAGGTGAGGGGAACTACCAAGGTAGCATCATTGGGGCGTATTTTTTCTAGAACGCTTATATATGTCCACTAGGGGTCTGAAGTCCCCTTTTGCTCATATTAGGCTTACTAGAGTTTTGAAGGAGGATTTAACCATGTGGTTGTCTTTCCTTCAAAATTTTAATGGTCATTCTTTGTGGCAGGAAGAGTTTGTTGCTTTTGAGGCGTTAGGTCTTTACACTGATGCTTCTGGATCTATTGGCTTCGGTGCCCTTTGGAATGATCATTGGTGTGCTGAACCATGGACTGAAGCCTGGATCACTCATGGTGTCACAAAAAACATAGTTTTATTGGAATTATTCCCTGTGGTGGTCGCCATTGTCATTTGGGGCCAGTTTGTCAGGAATAAATGTATTATTTTGAACTCTGATAATATGGGTGTAATATTTGCTATCAATTGCTTATCATCGAAATGTGACATGGTAGTTAAGCTCTTGCGCCATCTAGTGTTGTTATGCTTGAAGTTTAACATATGGTTGAAAGCTAGACATTTTAGTGGTATTCGCAATGTAATAGCTGATTCTCTCTCACGTTGCCAGCTGGAAAAATGTCGTTCTTTGGTCCCCTCAGCCGACATGGAAGGAGTAGAGGGTCTGAAGCAACTCTGGGATCTGATATGGGAGTCATTTTTGATTCCTTACAAGGTTCGGTCTCTCATAAAACATGGTCTGGATACGTGCATGCATGGGACAGCTGGTGCTCTTTCTGTGATCAACATGGTTCTGATGCATATGTTTGTGAAGTGGGTTTAGCTTTATCCTTTGTCGGTCGTTTGTTCTTAAATCAGTTTTCACGTAGTTATGTTTCCAGTATCCTGTCAGGGGTTTCCTTTTTTCAGAAGTTGTTTAACCCCTTAACGACCGGCGTATAGTGTTTTTACGTCGGTCGTTTAGGGTAGTTCTTCTGAAGTGTCGGCTTTTCACGTCGGCACTTCAGAAGAACTTTCCCCACTTCGTGCGTGGTGCTGCTGAAGACCGTGCTGTTAGTAACAGCCTCGGGCTTCAGGGCAATGATCAGAGACCACTAGCAGTGGTCTCCGATCATATTTTTAACCCCTCCGATGCGGTGCTGAATAGCAAGTGCCGCATCTGAGTGGTTTGGGAGGGAGGGGGCCGCATCGGAGAGTTTTTTGCGGGGATCTGAAGTCCGGGCTACTGGTAACAGCCTCGGGCTTCAGGGCAACGATCGGAGACCACTAGCAGTGGTCTCTGATCGTATTTAACCCCTCAGATGCGGCACTCAATAGCAAGTGCCGGCCGCATCGGAGCGGTTTTTGCGGGGATTGCCTAATCTGCCTCTGAAGCCAAGGCTGTTAGCAACAGCCTTGGCTTCAGAGTGATGATCGGAGACCAATAACAGTGGTCTCCGTTCATGTGATCACTGTGAGAACCATTCACAGTGATCACAAAATTAAACAATGTGTTTCTCCTACCTGTCTCTCTTCACACTTGTTACTTTGTATGAGAAGAGACGGAGAGAATTTTACAGTGACACCGAAGACACTAAATTACTAAAAATCGAATATATATACTTTATATAAACTTCAATTGTATACCTAGGCTAGGCTAGGGTTATCCTTAGGGTTATTCTAGGTTCTATTCTAGGTTCTATTCTAGAGTTAGTCTAGGGTTAGCCTAGGTTCAGTCTAGGTTTAGCCTAGGGTTTTTGTGTAGCGTACGTGTGTGACGTCTGTGTATTTTTTTGTGTAAAAAAAAAAAAAAAGTCAAAAAAAATCTATGTAAAAAATAAGTTTTATATTGTTCGACATCAGTTTTTTTTTAAGCGTGCTTTTGTGACGTGTATTTTTGTCTGTGAAAAAAAAAAGTCAAGAAAAAATAATACATTTGTCTGCGTGTGCGTCTGGTTACAGTCTTTGTTATATATGTGTGTAATTACAATGGCCCATAGAAGGTTCACGGTGGAAGTGGCATACGCCATGTTAATTTCTGACTCTGATGAAAGCGATACAGAAACCGCGTCCGAGGTAGAAATGTTGTCTACCAGTGATAGCGACGACAGTGATACGCTTTCTGCAAATGCAAGTGTCGCTGCAGAGTCCACAAGCACAGGGCATGTCGCAGAAGTACCACAAACCACGGCCCACTCTATTTCCCCAGAATATATTGAGTGGGTACAAAGTCATTTTCCCCTAATATCCCAGAATTTATTGCCACACCAGGGATAATGATCCAGGCCGTGACCGCCTGTATAAAATAAGGCCCCTGATACAAATTTTGGAGGAGTCATTTATGCCGGTGTACAACCCCGAAAAAAACCTAGCGGTGGATGAATCGCTGATGAGTTATAAAGGCAGGCTCTCATTCCGCCAGTACATTCCCTCAAAGAGAGCAAAATATGGGTTTAAAATCTACAAGCTCTGTGAGAGCGGTACAGGCTACACATCTGCCTTTAGAATTTATGAAGGCAAAGACCGTGATATTAACCCCCCAGGATGTCCCAGTGAGCTAGGATGCAGTGGCAAAATAGTCTGGGACTTGATGCAGCCTCTGCTGAATAAGGGTTATCAGTTATACACTGATAACTTCTATACCAGCGTCCCCTTGTACAAGCACCTGCATGCCGCTGACACAGGGGCTTGCGCATACCTCCCAACTTTCAAGTATCACAAAGAGGGACAATTTTTTTCTTTTAAGCCACGCCTCTAATCCCACCCAATCCCCGCCCATACACACCCGATTCAGCTCACACAGTATCACTCTCCCAAATAGCTTCCCCATCACAGTATAATGCCCTCTAGCTGCCACCATACAGTATAATGCCCCATAGATGCACCCATACAGTATAAAGCCAACACAGATGGCCCCATACAGTATAAAGCCCACACATATTCTCCCATGCAGTATAATGTCCATACAGATGCTCCCGTGCAGTATAATGCCCAAACAAATTTCCCCATTCAGCATAACGCCCCCATAGCTGCCCCCATACAGTATAATGCCTCCTTAGCTGCCCCTAGTTCCAGTGCCCTTGTAGATAGTGACACAGTGCCCATGTAGATAGTGCCACAGTATATTGCCCTCTTGCTGCCACCATACAGTATAATGCCCCCATACAGTATAAGGTCAACACAAATGTCCCCATACAGTATAATGCCCACATAGATTCTCACATGCTGTATAATGCCCAAACAAATTCCCCCATACAACATAATGCCCCATAGCTGCCCCATGTAGCATAATGCCCCCATAGCTGCCCCATACAGTAAAATGCCCATACAGATGCCACCATACAGTATAATGCCCCCATAGCTGCCCCATACAATATAATGCCCCATAACTGCCCCATACAGTATAAAGCCCCATAGCTGCCCCATACATCTTAAAGCCCCCCTACAGCATAACGCCTCAATAGCCTCCCCATACAGTATAATGACCCCATAGCGGCTTCATACAGTATAATGCCCCCCTAGCTGCCCTTATACAGTATAATACCCCCAAAGCTGCCCCTAGTGCCAGTGCCCATATATAAAGTGCCAGTGCCCTCTCGATAGTGCCACAGTGCTCATGTAGATAGTGCCCCTATATAGTGCTACAGTTTCCATGTTGATAGTGCCACCCCCTGTAGATAGTGCTACCCCCACCCTGTAGACAGCGCCATTGAGACTCCCTGTAGAAGCGGAATCCCCAGCCAGAGCATAGGCCGGGGATTCCGCTCCTAGAGGGAAGCCCTGATTTTACTGTCCATATATGGACAGTGACCTCAGTGGATACTCCTTGAGCGTATCCCCGTTGCCGACTCTGGCCGGGGATTCCGCTCCAGGAGGAGCCACTGACGTCAATGTCCAGATCATCGGCAACAGGGATTCCGCTCAAGGAGTAGCCACTAATTCTGAAGCAGGAAACTATCAGCTCCCTGCTTCAGAATTAGTTCAGAGCGGAGGGAGCTCCTCCGCTCGCCGAAGACTCCCCGGCATCGTTGCCAACTCCACTTCAGAAAATTCTGGACACTGGATACTTTATAATGGGAGCACGGTCCGCAAATGCGGATGACTGTCCGCAGACGTCCGTGGCCAGCCATGCTCGTAATCACAGATTGTGATTACGGGCACGGTCGTGTGCATGGGGCCTCAGTGATAATAAAGAGCATAACTAACACCTTTTATAAGTGATCACACAAGTGGGATAGAAAAAAGAAGAGTACGGGCACAACTGAAGTTGAATTAAAAAACGATTAAAGTAAGGGCCTGTTCACATCACCGTTCGCTTTCCATTCCGGGGTCCGTCGGAGGTTCCCGTCGGGTGAACCCCGCAACGGAAAGTCAAACTGAAATCACAGCTTACGTTTCAGTCGACTGCGCTATTGATTCCGTCGGAAAAACGGAAACCTGCCGGAATGGTGACGAACGGAAACCATTAGCAATGTTTCCGTCACTGTTGATATCAATGGTGCCTGAAACGGAAGCTGTGGTTTCAGTTTGACTTTCCGTTGCGGTGTTCACCAGACGGAAACCTACGACAGAACCCCGAAACGGTAAGCCAACGCTGATGTGAACAGGCCCTAAGGCTTCTTTCACAGTAGCATCAATATACGTTTACCTCTCTTCCGTCAGAGGAAGAGAGGACCGATACGTTAAACGGAAAGCAACGGTTCCATTAGAATTACCATTGCTTTCAATGGTAATTCTTTTGTATCAGTTGCTTTCCGTTTGTCTCCATTCGCTAAGTTTCCGTTTTTTTTTAAAGAAAACAAAAGTGCAGTCTGCAGTACTTTTATTTCCGTTCAAAAGAACGGAAACCTAGCGAACGGAGACAAACGGAAAGCAATTGATACAACAGAATTACCATTGAAAGCAATGGTAATTCTAATGGAGCCGTTGCTTTCCGTTTAACGTATCGATCCTCTCTTCCTCTGACGGAAGAGAGGTAAACATATATTAAGGCTAGTTTGAACAAAGCCTAATACAACTAAGATATTAATAATATAAAAGGCAGACAAGCTAACTACTACACTATAGAAGCCATTATATTCAGCAGGGGTTGCTCCTTATATCAATCCGGGCGGCCAGAAGGATGAGGTAATTCAGGGTAGACGGTAGATCTCGGGCGACAAGCTCGTCCTTAATCTCAGAAGACAGTCCCTGCCAGAATGTGGCCAACAGGGCCTCATTGTTCCACAAAAATTCTCCCGCCAGGTTGCAGAAGTGGATGGCATACTCGCCCACGGAGGTATCCCCCTGGCGTAGGTTCAGCAAGGAGGCGGCTGCAGACGAGACTCGTCCAGGCTCCTCAAACACTGTGCGAAACGTCTGTAGGAACCCCTGGAAGTCACGGGTCTCTGGTCCTTGTCTCTCCCAGATAGGGTTCGCCCATGCAAGAGCACTGCCAGTGAGGAGAAAGACGATGAAAGCGACCCTTGCGCCGTCAGACGAAAATGCCCTTGCATACAGGCTAAAGTGGATCTGGCACTGGTTCAAAAATCAATGGCAGGTCTTCGTGTCTCCATCATAGCGGTCAGGAAGCGGCAAAGAAAATGGGGGATCAGCACTGCCAGGAGGTGTAGCCGGAGGGTCTGTACTGCCAGGAGGTGCAGTAGGAGGAACGTCAGTTTGCACCTCCAGCTGATGTGCAATAATGTTCAATGCCTGGAGGAGTTGGTCCTGTCGAGACTGGAGGTCTAGCATATCCGCCCGTATCTCCTGTGACGTCGTCATGGTCTTGGATCGACCAGCGGGGTCCATGGCTGAGCCTACTGTCACGAGGGGTACGTGGACCCACTGGGCCATACCGCCTTAATGGTATGGCAGTTGCCCAACAGGACACAGGTCACAGTCTATAGTTCGTATAGTGTACCTGTGGTAACTCAGACAGTAGCAAGACAGGCTCGGCTGGGACTAGGCAGCAGGCAGGTGCCAGGCGTGGTATAGCAGGACAGGCGTGGAACACAGCACAGCACGACTTGAGCTCAACACGGCACTTGACCAGGATAGCATGGGATAAAGCTTACAGGTAGCAGGAACGGGGAACATTGGGAACTGGAAAACACTAGGAGACCATTTGCATAGACATACTAGGATAACGACAACAAGGTTCAGGCATGATAGGAAGGGGCAGAGCCCTTCATATAGTCCAGGGTGCTCTGGAAGCAATGAGCTCAATCTCACACCAGTGTACGCTCCAAGGCTGACTGAGCTTGCGAGTGAACCCTGGTGGTCACTGTGGAACAGGTCGGCCGCATGTGCAGACATCTCTGGAGAGTAGGGCGTCGACAGGATGGAAGGAGTTTGTGGTCAGCGACCACAGACGTTACAACTTGTGTCTAAACACCAGCGTACGGATTTCTTTACTTGACTGGCCAAAGTTATTTTTGACTCTAGAGACCGCAGGTTCTTTTTCAGACAGGAGAGAATCTAATTCTGAAGAAGCCACATGTGTGTTTGACACCACGGAACTGCTGGAATGCGTGAAGTCATTGATCATAGGATAGACTCGGCTTCTCTTGCTGAGTAACTCAACTTTTTTCAGAAGCAGGAAATCTTTTTCAGGATGGTCTGTGTCTTCTCTGATGGAAGGAAGAACATCTGATTTGCAAGTTCACTTGATGCATTATCATGTACATGCTCCAGACTCAGCGGGTGTCAGCTGACACCCGAGACTAACGGCTAGGAACAGCAGTCGCGCTGTTCCTGGCTGATTAACCCCTCAAATGCTCCGACCAATCACGACTGCAGCATCTGAGACGTTGAGGGCCCCCTCCAACATCTCATCGGCACCCACACAATGCGATCGGGTGTGCCGATAATTGTCATGGCAGCCCAGGGGCCTAATGAAGGCCCCAAGGACAGCCTTCTTTCTGCCTCCATTAAGCCTTGCCTCTGGCACTGCTTAACAGAAGCCTATACAAATGACAATATACTGCTCAAAATCCCTAGGGGTTTATGTCTCGTAGGGGGCTAATAAGATGTGTAAAAAAAAGCTTAATAAAGTTATTAGTAGTGAAAAATAAATAAAAATTAAAAGTTTAAATAAACAAAATTGGTATTGCTGCGTCTGTAAAAGTCCGAACAATTACAATATACTATTATTTAACGGTGAACGCCATAAAAAACAAAACATTTAAAATGCCCAAATCGCAGTTTTTTGGTCACCTTAGCTCTAAAAAAAAAAGTGATAAAAAAGTCACATGTACCAAAACAATGTTACCAATAAAAACTACAGCTCGTCCGGCAAAAAACAAGCCCTCATACTGCTAAATCCACGAAAAAATAAAAAAGTTATGGCTCTCAGAATGTGGTTAAACAAAACAATTTTTCGTTAAGTTTTTTTTTTTTAAAGTAGTAAAATATTTTAAAAAAACCTATATAGGTTTGGTATCCCCGTAATCGTATTGAGCTGCAGAATAAAGTTGAGTTATCGTTTTTACCGCACAGTGAAAGCTGTAAAAACAAAAAACAATGGATGAATCTGTTTTTTCCAATTTCAGCCCACAAATAATTTTTTTTCCGTTTCCCAGTACATTATATGATACTTTAAATGGTACCATTAGTGAATACAACTCCTCCCACAAAA
Organism: Rhinoderma darwinii; assembly: GCF_050947455.1. Taxonomy (NCBI): domain Eukaryota; kingdom Metazoa; phylum Chordata; class Amphibia; order Anura; family Rhinodermatidae; genus Rhinoderma; species Rhinoderma darwinii. The sequence continues at coordinate 302,346,558 of NC_134687.1, forward strand.
AATAAGCCCTCACACCACTCTATTGACGAAAAAATAAAAAGTTATGGCTCTTGGAAGGCGGGGAATAAAAAACGAAAATTAAAAAAGGCTAATTTCTTAAAGGGTTAAAAGAGTCTCTAGAAAAAGATGTTGTCTTGTAAGGATGAGATCTAGTTTTTCTCTATTCCTTATCCATCCTAGTTTTTCTTACACATGTCTTGCTGAGGTGAAAAGAGGAGCAGAATTTGAGATCATCAACAGGTTGTCCAATTATGGATTGATGTTTATCCTCTGTTCTTTAACCCCTTAATGACCGCCTATACGTGTTTTCAAGGCAGCCATTAAGGGTACTTATGCCAGAGCGCCGCCTTTTCACGGCGGCACTTGGGCATAAGATAGCGCCCCCGGGAGGCTCTTAATCTCTGTGTACTCACGTACGGAGGTAGTTGAGGCCTCGGAGCACAGACCGAGGACCGTTTTGTCCGGTCCCCATATTTACCCCATTAATATACCCTCTTATTATGCCCTGATGTTCTCCGCACGGATTACATATGCCCCCACATTATAAACTGAAATACCAGCAAAACGCCAAACAGAACTACTACCAAGCTAAATCTGCGCTCCTAAAGCCAAATGCCGCTTCCTCCCTTCTGAGCCCTACAACATGCCCAAACAGCAGTTTTTGTCCACAGATATGGCATTGCCATACCCGGGAGAACCCAGTTAATATTTTATGAGGTATTTGTCTTCAGTGGCCCAAACTGGGCATAACATATAGTGCACTAAAATGGCATATCAGTAGAAAATTTTAATTTTCACTCTGCACCATCCACTGCGCATTAACCCCTTCGCGCACGACGACGACATAATAGCATGTTGTGGTGTGGGGGGTGATGTATGAAGCGGGATCACACGCTGAGCCCGCGCCATACACTGCGGGTGTCAGCTGTGTATTACAGCTGACACCCAGGACTAATGGACAGGAACATCGATCGCGCTGTTTCAGGAGCCTGTAAAAATTACAATATACTGCAATACATTAGTATTGCAGTGTATTGTACCAGCTATCTACTGATTGCTGGTTCAAGTCCCCTAGGGGTACTAATAAACTGTGTAAAAACAAAAGTTAATTATTATTAGTGAAAAAAATGGAATAAATATTTAAAGTCCAAAAAAAAAAATTTCTCTAAAGTAATGTAAAAAAATTAAAAAAAATACACAAAATTGGTATCGCTGTGTCTGTAAAAGTCCAAACTATTACAATATACCATTATTTAACTTGCACGGTGAACGCCGTTAAAAATAAAGAATTTAAAACGGCAAAATCGCTGTTTTTTGGTCACCTTGGCTCTACCAAAAAACTTTAATAAAAAGTGCCCCAAAAAGTTGTATGTACCAAAAAATGGTACCAATAAAAACTACAGCTCGTTCCGCAAAAAATAAGCCCTCAGACCACTCCATTGACGGAAAAATAAAAAAAGTTATGGCTCTTGGAAAGTGGGGATGGAAAAAAGAAAAAGCAAAAATGGATCAGTCCGGAAAGGGTTGATTGCTTTCTAATGAAAAAACATTTATGACCATATTGCCGTACTCGGCAGAAATTGCTTTACAAATGTTGGGGTGCTTTTTCCTCCTTTATCCTTTGTGAAATTGAAAAAATTCAACATTTTAGTGGAAATGTTGATATTCATTTTCACGGCCTAATTCTAATAAATTCTGCAAAAGACCTGTTGGGTCTAAATGCTCACTATACCCCTAGATCGATTCCTTAAGTGGTGTAGTTTCCCAAATGGGGTCACTTTTGTGTGGTTTCCACTGTTTTGGTCTCTCAGGGGCTTTGCAAATTTGACATGGCACCCGTGAACCATTTCAGCTAATTTTGAGCTCCAAAAGCCAAAAAGCAGTTTATTACCACATATGGCGTATTTACGTAATCGGGAGAAATTGTTTTACAAATGTTAGGGAGCTTTTTCTCCTTTATTCCTAGTAAAAATGAAAAAAAAGAATTACATTTATTCAGAAAAAAAGTAGATTTTCATCTTTACATACTAATTCAAAGAAATGTAGCAAAAAAACTGTGGGTTCAAAATGCTAACTATACCCCTAGATAAATTCCTTGAGGGGTTTAGTTTCCAAAATGGGGTCACTTTTGTGGGTTCTTTACTGTTTTGGCACCCCAAGACCTCTTCAAACCTGACACGGTGCCTAAAATATATTCTAAAAAAAAGGAAGCCCCAAAATACACTAGGTGTTCCTTTGCTTCTGAGGCCTGTGTTTGAGCCCATTAGCAGACTAGGGCCACATATGGGATATTTCTAAAAACTGAAGAATCTGGGCAATAAATATTGAGTTGCATTTCTTGGGTAAAACCTTCTCTGGTACAGAATTTTTTTTATTACAAATTAATTTTGGCAAAAAAAAATGAAATTTGTAAATTTCACCTCTACTTTTGCTTTAATTCCTGCGAAATGCCTAAAGGGTTAAAACACTTTCTGAATGCTGTTTTGAATACTTTGAGGGGTGAAGTTTTCAAATTGAGGGGATTTATGAGGACTTTTTAATATAGAGGGCCCTCAAAGCCAGTTCAGATCTGAACTGGTCCCTGAAAAAATAGCCTTTTGAAATTTTCTTGAAGATATGAGAAATTGCTGCTTAAGTTCTAAGCCTTGTAACGTCCTAGAAAAATAAAAGAATGTTCAAAAAATGATGCAAACATAAAGTAGACATATGGGAAATGTAAACTAGTAACTATTTTGTGTGGTATTACTACCTGTTTTACAAGCAGATACATTTTAATTTAGAAAATGCTAATTTTTGCAAATTTTCTCCAAATCTTGGTGTTTTTTTTACGAATAAATATTGAATTGAATCGACCAAATATTTTCACTAACATAAAGTACAATATGTCATGAAAAAACAATCTCTTGGATAGGTAAAAGCATTCCGAAGTTGTTACCACATAAAGTGACACATGTCAGATTTGAAAAATCGGCTTCGTCCTGAAGACCAAAACAGGCTCAGTCCTAAAGGGGTTAAGGATTTTTGAGGTGCATGGCTTGCATTACAGGCTTTTTGTGCGTGGATGGTGGTTTCTTGGTGCAAATAGCGCACTTGCGGCCATGAGATTTGTAATCCAACTTGGACTTTTAGGTTGGTTCTCCGTCTCCCTAATAAAAAAAGGGAAGGCAGGCATAAGAATTAACCCCCTACAAACACATACGCCCTGCCAGATACATTTAAAGAACTGCTTTATCTCAGGATTAGTGACTATGTTACCAGATGATTGGAATAGTTGAAAGATGTTACCATAAATAGCAGACCTCTGATATGGGTTATCAAGCTAAACGCTGGCGCCAAGAAAAGCGACTTATGTTTTTCTGTAGGAGAGCATATCTCTCTCATCAGACTAAGCCTCCTGGGGAAGGTGGGAGGGGACTTTTAACCTTTATTGTTTTCTACCCCTATTAGGGCCAATGGGTGACACCTTGTGGTGCTGTCATGGAGGATGACGAAAATGCATCCCTGTGGCCACGCTGGTTAACTATATATGATTATATGCATGTGTGTGATTTGTGAAATCTGGTGTTTGTATGGTCAAAAGTTTAAAGCGTACCGTTCTTTTCAGGTGACTTTCCGGAATAAGCTGTCATATGTGTGTACATAAGGAAGAACACTATTTCTGGACAATAAATGACTTGTATTCTTCCTTTTTTTCCCCCTCTGCAGGCTCTAATTCTCAGTTGTCTATGAGCTAGTGGAAACGTCCATCATGTCTTCTATACATGGAATACATAGAAGAGGAAAATCCTGCACTCCTATCACATATAGAGAAGCAGTAGCAGCATGGAGGACATTAGACAGCAGTACAGAACAGTGTAGCTGAGAATCCAGCACTAGGGTGACATAGAAATCTTACCAGCACATCTCTGTCTTTCCCACTCTGCTCCTGCTTCCTCCCCCTGCTCACCCTGCTCCTCTCCATAGACTTGCATGCAGCATCTCTGCTGCTGACCAACTCTTTCCTTGCTCTTTCTTCCTGCTCCCCTTCCCCTCTCCATATATTTGTATAGGCAGGCAGTGTAGCGATACACCCCCACCATCTGCAGCCCGTCTGTAACCAGAGATGGACTTTGCTTGACGACAGGGGGTGGACAGCAGTTTCAGTAAGGGGGACACCTTGTGGCAGTAACTTCACACAGAATTCGCATGGATACAACGACTCAATTTTAACAGTAACTAAATTACAAAGTTGATCTATGTCAGGTAACCTATTAGATTAGCATATCCTCTTCCGTTTGTTCATGTATGCATTTAGTCTGAACATATTGCTGCACTGCCTCATTGAGCGCTGCTATTGCTTGGTATAAAGTGCCAACTAATCTATTTCTTTGATGTCTTCAGCAGGTTCTGGCGACAGAGATTGGAGGAAGCTCCTCAGCAGAAACAGTTGCCTGCTAGAGAAGGAGCAATATACTCAGACATATTGGAGCATGTCTGCTGTGTAACAATGGTCTGTGTGCAGCCCCAGCTGTGGGTTTTAAAAGGAAAACACAACCTCCAATTGAGAGCACAGTAGCTGCAAGGACTGTGATATTCCCCTGCCTGTAGCTAGGAACCATGGCTGTGTTAGACTAATGTGCCTGCCTGTGTCAGATTACAGAAGCTATGCAGCTTGAGGCCTGTCAAGTGCCTGTATGGGAGACTGGATGATTTAAGGACTGTTCAAAGATCCAGGTGGAATAGAAGAATTGGGATTCCTTCTTCAGGAAGTTCTAAGTGTTGCCAGGGGCAGCACTTCAAGTCAATTTATCATTCTAATGGAAATTGTGGAAGTCCATACAGTCAAGGGGGAAGTGCCTAGGGCCTTCTAAGTGGATGAAGCTTTGGAATAAAGCTATGATGGCAGAAGAGGAAACATCTTGAATACGGTCCATGTTTCCTTGGATGACCTACACTTAGGCCCCATGCACACGACTGTAAAAAATCTCTGCAATTACGGACCCATTCGGTTCAATTGGGCGCGGATACCTTTCCGTATCGCTACGGATAGGTTTCCGTGCCAGGAATTATGGCGAATGTCCTACATTCCGTATTTTTCGTGCCGTGCTCCCATACAAACTGCGGCGGGCCTTGATTACGGGCACGGCCGTGTACATGAGGCCTTAAGCAGTGAGGTCCTCCCCCAAGACAGTCCAGGCTATTGTACCTGCTGAGTCAGGACAAATCTCCAAGTGTGCGCCTGAAGGGCCAACTCTGCTGAGCAGGGGCAGTGGCGCAATTCATTATGGAACCACAGAAGCGCACAGCAACCTGTTGCACTACAACTACAACTCCCAGCATTTCCTGACAGCCAAAGACTTTATTTTAAATAAAATAGAGAAGACCTATCCAACAGCTAAGCTAAATATGCCGGGCTAGGCTGTAGGTGAGTGCTCTCGTCAGATCGCAGAAGTTACTCAGCTTGAATCCTTGCAAGTACCAGCGTGGGAGAGCAGGCTGGGAATCCGTGCCTAGGTTTCATTGACTTCTGGAAGTCTGCAGGGCTCACAAAAAATGGATCCTAACAGATCCAAGGCAATATAAATGCCGGAGTTACATGTGATGATATCATTAATTTGACCCCTGACTACCTAGGTGATACTATACCAACAGGTAGGGTTGTCAGACAGGATGGCCCTATCTACCACTGGCAGACACTCTCTCTAGCTCAAACTCTGAGCCGCAGTTAATGCTTCCAAGTACAGCATTTGTGAGTTAAAGTATGAGTCAATAGACTCTTAGGGTCCGAGCTGGCTAAAGGTTTAGAGAGCTTCTCTAACAAGAAGGTAGAATCATTACCACAGTCAGTTCAGGTAGTTCAACGTGAAACTTCCTCTAACATCACAGAAGTCAATACCGAGGCAGACCACAGTTCCCTAGAAGGTAATTAAGAGGCTCCATATCCCTTAACAAAGTCAATCAGGATGACTAAGCAGTCTAGGGCTCTGCGTTAAGTCGCATTTCCCCCTGGAGGCGGTGATTCTGATTCCACTTCTGACACCAGAAAGACTAAACTCTAACACCGGATCCCTTCCTGTAGGGGCGCCTCCAACTCTCTTCTGAAGCTGGTAAGGTATAAACCCTTCCTACGGTTGAAGATCAGGCAGTCCAGCTATTCAATACGCTTTCTCTGGAAGAATTTCCCGTACTGCTCCTGTAAAGGATCTGCCAGACACAGCTTCTGTGTCGACGCCCATGGGTAATCAGTCTGCACCTACTCCTAAGTCTGAGAGAGTGACATGATCTTCTACCAGTCAGGCTGGGAGGCTGAGGAGTGGGAGAGCCTATCACAGCCTGGCCAGACGGAGCTAGCTCCCGCCCTCTGTCTATTTATACCTGCATTTCCTGCTCCTCCTTTGCCTGTGATTCTTTTCTGTTTCCTGGCTCTGCTGCTCCTGCAATGATTATTGACCTTGCTTCATTTTTGACCCTGGCTTTACTGACTACGCTCCTGCTCTGCGATTTGTACCTCGCGCACTCCTGGTTTGACTCGGCTTGTTTACTACTCTTGTTGCTCACGGTGTTGCCGTGGGCAACTGCCCCGTTTCCCTTTGTTCTGTGTTTCCTTGTCTGGTCATCTGTCATGCACTTACTGAGTGTAGGGACCGTCGCCCAGTTGTACCCCGTCGCCTAGGGCGGGCCGTTGCAAGTAGGCAGGGACTGAGTGGCGGGTAGATTAGGGCTCACCTGTCTGTCTCCCTACCCCGTCATTACAGCTCCTTTACATCAGTTCATCATGGATGTCTCCTTTCTACAATTCCTAGAAGGAAAGGTATCAACCTCCTATTCTTCAGAAAGAAGAAAAGTCAAATAGGAGACAATTACATCCATGGAAATGAGATGTCATGGCCTCCCCAAATCTTGAAGGATGCATACCTTCATATAGAGATTTTATGAGAGGCAGAAGAAACGGCAAAGTACAGCTGTGTACATATGAGGCAGTGTCAAGCTCCCTGCAATTCACAGCTCTTTTCTTCAGGATCTCTTCAGTTCCTCACACCATTCCATAGCTGCCTGTAGGAATACAGGAAATACCTGTGGTTCCATACCTGGATGATTCATTTGATGTGCCACCTTCAAACTACTGTCCAGTAATTCCAACGCTGTTAGTTAATAAATTGGGAAAGTCAGACATTGGTCCAGCAAGAACAAGTACGTACTTCGGCTTTGTCATAAAGTCCCAGGAGATATTCTCCCTTCCGCCTGCTTGGCAGTAAAGAATATTGGCAGCGGAGGGGCTTAGGTTCATGTCAGCAGCTGCAGAAGCAGTTCTTTGGGCCTTAGGGCACTGGTGAGCCCTCCAGAGAGAGATCCAGAACCGAAAGGTAATACAACCCGCAGTGGTTGAACAATAGGTGCACCCGGTCATTCCAAACTCATGAATCCATCAGATGTGGAAACATCTTAAGGACGTGAGGTGCCTGTTCCAGAGAATTGGATCTGGTAGATTACAGACGCATCTCAACTAAGTTGGGAATACTCTGAGAGTGGTAGACAGACCGGGCCTCAAAGAGTCCCCTCTAGAGCTCTATGTCCTTGATCCTAAAGGAACGCAAAGAGGCAGGGTGGTACAGGATCAGAGCCCCTTCTCAGGAAGGTGGGAAAGATCTTGATATGGACAGAGTTGAATCTACCCATCCTCTGCTGTATATATGCAAGGCTCCAACTGAGTCAAAGGCTGACAGTCCGGGAGCATTGTCTCTGAATCTAGAGATCTTCAAGCAGATCACCAGGATGTGGGAAGTGCCAGAGATCGATCTCATGGCCAACAGGTTCAGCGCCAAGGTGGAAACATTCTCTCCCTTTGTCAGGATGACAATCCCTTGGAAGTGAATGCCCTGTCCATCCTACATTTTCCCTCCGCTTTTCTTGATACCCAGGGTATTGATGAAAATCAGGCAAAACCAGGCCATGGTAAAAGCCATCATACTGTTCTGGCGAATGAGGTCATGGTATTCCCACCTCATTCAGATGAGTCGAGGGTGTTAGGCTGGATTCACACGAGCATGTTTGGTCCGTAAAGGACGGAACGTATTTCGGCCGCAAGTCCCGGACCAAACACACTGCAGGGAGCCAAGCTCCTAGCATCATAGTTATCTATGAAGCTAGGTGTCACTGCCTCGCTGCGGGACAACTGTCCCGTACTGTAATCATGTTTTCAGTATGTGACAGTAGTTCCACGGAGAGGCGGGGACTCCTAGCGTCATACATAACCATGATGCTAGGAGCCCGGCTCCCTGCAGCGTGTTCGGTCCGGGACTTGGGCCCAAAATACGATCCGTCCTTTACGGACCGAACATGCTCATGTGAATCCAACCTTACTGGAGACTTCCCCAGTGCAGAACTTGGTGTCATAGCACTTCAACTCTGCAAGGACCCGAAGAGTCTCAACCTGACAGCCTGGTGGTTGGCCAGCCGCTTTAGAAGCTAAAGGGCTCTCCAATCGATTCATGAAGACCTGCCCACAGTCCAGGTCTGGAACTACCAAGAAGACTTACACATGGGGCGAATTGATTGTTTCAGCTTTATATTCCCTTCAAGGAGTGGATAGTTGCAACCCACGGCTTAACAACATCCTACACTTTCAGCAGGAAAGATTCAGGAAAGGACTGAGCCGATCATCCTGGAAGGTCCAAAATTTAGTCCAGACCGCATTTTGGGTATGATCCTTGTCACAAGTGCCCTTAGTTAAAAGGTTCCTGAAACGGTCTGCTAAATGAGACCTGTTATCTCAGACCTATTGCAAAAGGAGACTTTGCATAAGTTCTACGAGGTTTATGATCATCTACCTCTGAACCACAGGAAGAGGTCCCACATAATTACCTATCCTAAGAGGTTATTTCCTTCTGGTCATAATCAAGGGCAGACAAAGGCGGTGGAGAGTCTGTGTAGGGAGTGAAGTGTGTGGGATCCATACTCTCCAACGGTTTACCATGGCACACTAGGTTGTGTCATTCCAACGGTGCACCAGTAACTGTGAGCACGGTTTAGGTCCCTCAATTATATTATAGTGGGCTCCTGTGCATCGGCACAGTTTGCACGAGGGGTGTCTGCTCCTAACTGTAACATCTGTCAGAACAGGGGAACTTCAAGCCTTGTCATCAGTGGACCCATACATCAGATTCCTCCAGGACAGGGTCTTGCTGAAGCTACTACCAGGCTTCACTCCAAAGTTCCTGATTTGTAACCTGAAATCAGGTCAACTCCCTTCCAGCGTTCTCGCATGCGTCTTCCTCTCAGTAGGAACATAACCTCCATTCCTATATCTCCCTACGATTGTCTTGAGATCTATTGGGCTTGGAGTAAGACATTAGGAAGGTTGAAAACGTATTGTTTCCTGAAAGGAATCCACCAAACCTACCCTGGGTAGATGAAGTGTGGAGGCCAGTAGTCTGGCTTACATTGTTAGATCTCCGATTCACATCATTTAGTCTAAAACTAGAGCAGTGGCCACCTCTTAGGCTAAATAAAGGCTGAGCCCGCGGGATCAGATTTACGGTGCAGCTTAGAGCTTGCACTTAATATCTATCAACCATTATAGGCTGAAATTTGGTTCTCTGCAAAGACGGCTCTTGAGCGGTCAATTTTGAGTTCCACCAGTCAAAAGGGCCCTCCTGATGGGGATACTTCTTGCTATTTCCCCATTATTGTGCTGCTGCAGTAGATTAGGGAAGAGTAGATTTCTAACGTTAATCTGTTTTCCCTTAGTCCTAGCAGCGGCACAAGCTTCCCGTCCTAATTAAGGTTACTACTTTATAATAAACACATGGTAGGAGGGGCTGGATGTCCTTATGTAGGGAGGAGACTCTAGTTGATTAGTTTGATTAAATTAAAAATTCCATCTGTCCTACTAGTTCATAGGGGCAGAGATACCCCATTATTGTGCTGCTGCTAGGAGAAAAAATATATACGTTAGAAATCTACTCTTCGTATAGAGCCTTTAACCCCTTCAGGACAAAGCTCATTTTGGCCTTAAAGAGGCTCTGTCACCAGATTATAAGTGCCCTATCTCCTACATAATCTGATTGGCGCTGTAATGTGGATAACAACAGTGGTTTTTATTTTGAAAAACTATCATTTTTGACCAAGTTCTAAACAATTTTTGATTTATGCTAATTAGTTTTTTAATAGACAACTGGGCGTGGATACACATCTACCCCTGAGGAAGCAACTTAACAGCGAAACGCGCGTTGGGGTTAATGTGTTGGAGCGAACACTGAGCATTACTATCTCCATTATGGGTAAGCTGCTGCCATCTATCTCTGCTAACCAATTGTACTAGCACTTTATTAAGAACTCTTCTTCTGATCACTTTAATGCTAAACGTAGACTTAGTAGTCTCTTTATCTAATTGACTCGTTTATATATTTTGAAGGGGTATTCTTATAATGAAAGCTTTTATGAGATCAGATGTGGACAGCAATGCTATTACTCACCTTAAATATAAAATACATCAGTAACTGCTCCCAACCTTTTTTTACTAGGGTCTTTTCCTTTCAGTAATTCCTTTTTTAATTGTTTGTTAATACATGTTAATAAAATATTTATTCTTTATACATACGTCTGGCTACAAACTCTTTCTTTTGCGTAGTTGATACATATTTTGGAGTTGCCTATCTGACAATTTATGGGGGGACTTTTCCTTTTCTGAAACGTACCTAGCCCTTAGTATTTATGCTATTGGAGTACATTTATTGATTATAAGTTTACTAGCAGTTTTTAAAATATTCAACAAAATTAGCAAAACATTTTTTTGGCACCGAAGTGGCTTTGAGGGGTCTATATATTAAAAACCTATCATAAGTCACTCCATTTTAAAAACTGTATTTGAAACAGCATTTAGGAAGTATGTTAACCCTTTAGGTGTTTCACAGAAATTAAAGCAAAGTGGAGGTAAAATTTTCAAATTTCATTTTTTCTAGCAGATTTTCAATTTTATCCCTTTTTTTCCAGAAACACAGGAAGAGTTATCAAAAAAACACAACTTAATATTTATTACACAGATTCTGCAGTTTTCAAAAATATAGCACATGTGGCCCTAGTGTGCTACTGGACTTAAACACTGGCCTCACAAATGAAGGACCACCTTGTGGATTTTGGGGCCTCCTTTTTATTAGGATGTTTTCCAGGCACTATGTCATGTTTGAAAAGGCCTTGAGGTACCAAACCATTAGATACATCCCAAAAGACACCTCATTTTGGAAACTAAACCTCTCAAGGTATGTATCTAGGTGTGTAGTGAGCATTCTGACCCCACAGGTTTTTTATAGAATTTATTAGAATTGGGCTGTGAAAATTAGAAAATAATATGTAGTTCTAGCTCAAAATTTTTCATTTCCACAATTCAAGAGAAAAAGCACTCCAAAGATTGTTAGGCAACTTCTCATGAGCATGGCAATACCCCATATGTGGTCATAAACCGCAGCTTGGGCACACGGCAGCGCTCAGTAGAGAAAGAGCGCCTTTTAGCTTTTGGAGCACAGATTTTGCTGGAATGGTTTTCTGATGCCATGTTGCATTTGCTAAGCCCCTAAGGTACCAGTACTGTGAAAGCCCCCAAAAAGTGACCCCATTTTGGAATCTACACTCCTTAATTCTTCTGGGGTGTAGTGAGCATTTTGACCCCACAGGGGTTTCAGCGAATTTATTAGGATTGGACTGTAAAAATGGAAAATATTTTTTTTGACAATAATATGTCGTTTCAGCTAAAATTTTTCATATTCACTAGGACTATAGGAAATTACAGTATCCCCCCTCTTACACCCCCTCTTCTTGGGACCAGAGAGAGAGAGAGAGAAACTTCTTCAGAAGAGTAGGAGCATTGAGGCTCTCCTCTGGCTCCCAGGACCTCTCTTCAGGACCAAACCCCCTCAAATCCACCAAATAAAAAGTCTTTCCTCTCACTTTCTTGGTGTCCAAGATCATCTTAACCTCAAGGGTGTCTGTAGGACCGCTGGAGGCAACTGTAGGGCTAGGAGTCTTGGTATAGCGGTTCAGAACCACCGGTTTCAGGAGGGAGACATGGAAGGAGTTGGGGATCTTGAGGGTAGGAGGCAGCCGAAGCTCATAGGCGACAGGGTTGATCTGCTATAAGATCTCGAAGGGTCTGAGGAAGCTGGGAGCAAATTTGCATGATGGCACCCTTAGTCGGATATGCCTAGAAGACATCCTAGAAGACATCCAGACCTTCATGCCAGGGAGAAATTGAGGGGGTTCTCTTCTCCTTGTGTCAGCCTTCCATTTCATGCGGTCGACTGCCATTAGGATGGGAGATTGAGTCTGCTGCCAGATTCGCAGAAAGTCTCTAAAAGCTGAGTCAGCCGCTGGTACTTCGGAAGTATTGGGCATCGGGAGAGGAATTTGTGGGTGTTGGCCATAGACAATGAAGAACGGTGTATTCCTTGTGGACTCGCTGGTGTGATTATTATATGAGAACTCAGCCCATAGAAGCAGCTGAACCCAGTCATCATGCTGCTTGGAGATGAAGTGGCGTAGATAGTTCTCCAAGATCTGATTGATCCTCTCGACCTGACTATTAGACTGAGGATGGTAGGCTGAGGAAAAGTCCAACTTCACACCGAGGAGTCCGCAGAGGGCTCTCCAGAACTTCGAGAACTGAACCCCCGATCAGACACAATATGCTGCGGCAAGCCCTGCAGGTGGAAGGTGTCTTGGATGAACAGCTTGGCCATCTGAGGAGCAGAAGGAAGACCGGTCAGAGGAACAAAGTGGGCCATCTTAGAAAATCCATCCACCACCACCCAGACAGTACTGCATCCGGCAGAGAGAGGCAGGTCCGTAATAAAGTCCATAGCTATATGCGGCCAGGGAGCATTGGGCACAGGCAATGGCTGGAGCAGACTAGCAGGTCTGGAGTGAGCGACCTTGTTGACTGCACAAACAGAACAGGAAGAAACAAAGTCCATAATGTCCTTGGGCAGCGTGGGCCACCAGAAATGATGAGCAATCAGATCCTGAGTCTTACGGACCCCCGCGTGACCTGCCAGTCTAGAGGAGTGTCCCCAGCGGAGGATTCTTCCACGATCAGCCAGGCGCACAAAAGTCCTCCCTGGAGGAATATCCCCAACTTGCAGGGGATTGACAGAGATAATGCAAGACGGCTCAATAATGTTCTGTGGAATCTCCATGGTGTCTTCTATCTCGAAAGACCTGGACAAGGCATCGGCCCTCACATTCTTGTCGGCCGAGCGATAATAGAGCTCAAACTGAAACCTGGAAAAGAACAGTGACCACCTGGCCTAACGAGGGTTCAGCCGTTGGGCTGTCTGGAGCGTTACATACATAACCAGATGCTAGGAGCCCGGCTCCCTGCAGTGTGTTCAGTCCGGGAAATGCAGCCGACATACGGACCGTATATCACGGATCGAACACTCTCATGTGAATCCAGCCCTACGGCAACACCAAATTGATAGTTTTTAAATGTCTTACTACTTTTACACAATAAAAACTTTTTTCTAAATAAAATAATGTTTTTGTGTCACCATATCCTGAGAGACATAACGTTATTTTTTTGTTGACGGAGCGAAGTGAGGGCTTGTTTTTTGCATGACAAACTGTAGTTTTTATTGGTATGATTTTGGGGTACTTGCGACTTTTTATTTAATTTTTTTGGAAACAAAATACAGCTGAAAAGAACATATGTATGTAACTAGAGGCTGGTTGTCCTGTCGGGTAATAACATAGGAATGAAAATAGCTCACCTAGGTGAAGTCAGGACTGTGTCTGGACACACGCGCACACACACACGCAAAGGATTGGAGCAGCACTGTGAACAAATGCCTAACTAGGCTGGTGCAGGGTTTCAAAGATAAAGGAGTGACCTCTCCTTATGTGTTGGATATCCAAAAAAAGAGAACGTGAAGCAGCACTCAAATACAGTGAATTTATTCATCCAACATGGAATCACAACGTTTCACCTCCTCTATGAAGGCATTTTCAAGTAGTGTGTGTTAGGAATACATACGTATAAATAAGGGGTACAACCCAAAACAATCAGTGCAATCAATCAGTATACAATAATAGGATTTTTTGTCATCATACAATGATATAAAGTGACTAGTGACATAAGTATCAATGGTGCAAAAGATAAAACATGATATAACAGATTGCTTTTCATAGAGTGTAATATCCTCGTGTTACAAAAAGTGTTCAAAAGTTAATTAAGTATAAGCAATGTAATTATTAAAAACATCAACAGCTGGCACTCACCAATCTAGAAAGAGAGGAATCATTGTAGCCGGACTCATATGTATTATACATCCTCCATTAACAGCATGTAGAGTCTTAGGGTATGTGCACACACACTAATTACGTCCGTAATTGACGGACGTATTTCGGCCGCAAGTACCGGACCGAACACAGTGCAGGGAGCCGGGCTCCTAGCATCATAGTTATGTACGACGCTAGGAGTCCCTGCCTCTCTGCAGGACAACTGTCCCGTACTGTAATCATGTTTTCAGTACGGGACAGTAGTTCCACGGAGAGGCAGGGACTCCTAGCATCGTACATATGTATGATGCTAGGAGCCCGGCTTCCTGCACTGTGTTCGGTCCGGTACTTGCGGCCGAAATACGTCCGTCCTTTACGGACGTAATTAGTGTGTGTGCACATACCCTTAGGCTGGATTCACATGACCATGTTACGTCCGTAATGGACGGAACGTATTTCGGCCGCAAGTCCCGGACCGAACACAGTGCAGGGAGCCGGGCTCCTAGCATCATAGTTATGTACGACGCTAGAAGTCCCTGCCTCGCTGCAGGACAACGGTCCCGTACTGAAAACATGATTACAGTACGGGACAGTTGTCCTGCAGCGAGGCAGGGACTCCTAGCGCCATACAAAACTATGATGCTAGATGCCCGTCTCCCTGCATTGTGTTCGGTCCGGGATTAGCGGTCAAAATACGTTCCGTCCATTACAGACGTAACATGGTCGTGTGAATCCAGCCTTAGACTGAGCATGCCTCTATATATTCTTTTCAGCTGTATTTTGCTAGATGTTGAAATTCTACTATATCTATTTCCCAAGTTTTACATTGTTTGTATATTGTTGTATCTCCTAGATACGTCATGTGCATCATCTTTTCACTATATCCTAAACTGGGATTAACTTTATAATTTCATCACACAAATTTGATAGCTGGTTCACTGTTTCAATAGATACTTGTTATATACTGTTGTTCTACTATACAATAGCTCCTTATTCTAGAGTTATTGTGGTTCTTAACTATAAATTCAGTGTGAGTATTGGCCTCTTTTGGTGATCCATCACTTATTTTATCATGTGAAACATTTTATTATGTATTTCAATAAAATGTATATTTATTGGCATAAATAGTTATAGTTGCATGACTCTTTTTTCCTATCTTGGTGGTATATCGTATACAGCAGGCTCAGGGGATAAATATTAATGCAATAACGTAGAATGCAAATAGGGGGCGTGACATGCAAAAAGGGGTGTGACCTAAATAATTGTTCATTAATCATAATCAAGGTTACATGTTACATTTTTTATTTATTTTTTATTGAGTTTTCCAACAAAACAAAAAGATATATGTCTGAACAAGTAGGTATACATCATATTACATCGCATATCATGTTATACATACATTACAGAAAAATAGGGGAAAAATAATAAGGGGGTAACAAAGGAAAGGGAAGATGTTGGTACATCAGAATCAAACAATACTGTCCACAAAGTGAGGTACTGTGTAACATCTCAAATTACATTGTAGTCAAATCACACAAATTTGCGGTAAACCCTCCAGGGATGCCATACCTTAAGAAATTTGTCCCTAGAATGAGAGTCCCAATGAGACAGCTCCTCAAATCTATATATCTGATCCACCCACACAATCCAGTGATCTATGGAGGGAACTGACTCAGAGAGCCAATGGAGGGGAATTAACAGACGGGCCGCCACAATAAGTAGTTTAAACAAAGCAGAAGGGACAATCGGGACCGAGGAGGCCGCCGTAGAGTAGCGCAATTTCCGGCGACACCGGGATTGTACAGTTGCATATGGAGTTGCATAATGAAAATATATTTTCCCACCATGCTAGCACCAATCCACACTCCCACCAAACATGATAAAAAGTACCTCTGTCCGTCTTGCAGCGCCAACAGGTATCCGGGTGAGATGAGCCAAACAAACTAGTCTTATCTGGCGTCCGATACCAACGGGATAATATTTTGTAACTATTCTCCTGTATCTTAATGCATCTAGATACTTTATGCGGGGACGTCAAAATCCGAGAGATTTCAACATCCGTGAATTTCCTTCCCAGATCTCTTTCCCACAACCCAATAAAATATGGAGGTCTAGCTAGAAGAGGGCCAGAGATCCTTTTATAAATCTGAGAGATGATCTTAACTGGCGTGCGACTTTGCGAAAACAGAGTTTCAAACCAATTTGCCTTTCTATGAAACGAAGTAGAACTGCAACACGACAAAGTAATAGATTTCACATAAGCGAGGAGCAAAAAATGACTTTTGGTAACAGATAACTCCGACATAAGAGCAGAATGGGAGACCAAACAACCATCGCCATCCAATAGTTGCGTCAACGGGGTCTGAGAACAACTGACATTCAATGGAGAACTATCCCGCACCGCCTTAGGGGCCGCACCAATAATTCACCTTATCTCTATCAGGGGAGATGGCAGCAGTTGCGCTCCCAAGCTAACCAAAAACCCCTTCCAAACTGAAAGGGTTGCCCGCGTGAAAGGGTTCGAGGGACTACTACCAGAAATAAGGGAGGGGTCCAATAGGATGAGAGTACGGAGCGGTGTCGGGGATAGGGCATTTTCCAAAGCCACCCACTGCTTATGTCCAGGGGCCCGCATCCAATCATGCACCCTCGCTAAATGTATCGTCTTATAATATTGTTTTGGATCAGGAAAGCCAATACCTCCTGATATTTTCTGCCGAGTCAAAATAGACCTCGCAATTCGAGCCCGTTTCCCCTTCCAAATAAACTTAGCAAATATTCTAACTATATGTAGAAAGTATAACCTTGGAATAGCTACCGGCAATGTTTGCATCAAATAAGTAAGCTTAGGCAGGACATAAGACATAACAATGTTCTTCCAACCGAACCACGACAAATAAGGCAAATCTAAACGTTGTAACAAGTCGGGAAACGAAGCCAATAGCGGCGAAAAGTTTAAGGGGAACAACTGATCACAGTTCGCACACATCTTAATCCCCAGATAGGTTGTATGCGATGACGACCAATCAAAGGCCGAGTGGGCCATCAGCCTTGCTCTGCACTCCGACGGTAGCGCTATACCAAGTGCCTTAGATTTACTCGCGTTAATAAAAAAATTAGAGATATAGCCAAAAGATTCCAATACTTCTTTCACTTTTTGGAGTGCAGTGATAGGGTTCGTGACAATCAGAAGCAGGTCGTCGGCATAGGCCGCTAATTTATGTTCCACCGCCCTGACACATACCCACGATATCTGGTTGTAATCGTATAGACTGCATTAGGGTCTCCATAACCATGACAGATAACAAGGGGGAAAGAGGGCACCCCTGCCGTGTACCGTTACTAATTGCAAAGGGGGAGGACAAGACACCATTCACGGCTATAACCGCTGAAGGGGACACGTACATTGAAAAAACAGCGTTAATGAATGGGGCAGGGAGGTGGAAGGATAACATAGTCTGTCTCATATAGTCCCAACTCACCCTATCAAAGGCCTTCTCAGCATCTGTGCTAAGAAGGACCGTCGGAACCTTGTTTTGTTGTGAATGATGTAGTATGTGCAACACCCTGGTAGAGTTGTCCTTTCCTTCTCTTTGCATCACAAACCCGACCTGGTCCGGCGATATAATGTCTGGGAGAATCAGTTTTAAACGAGACGCCAACATCTTTGCTATCAACTTCAGGTCCGTGTTCAGAAGCGAGATGGGTCTGAAGTTGGCGCAAATCGTATGGTCCTTCCCCTCTTTGGGAATAAGGGAAATATATGCCCTTGACATATCCTCAGATAAAGGCACACTTTCAGTAGTGAGATTCGCAATACATAATAAAACGGGGGAGGAGTACCTCTCCAAAGGTCCAATAGTAGTCTATAGATAGGTCATCTGGCCCCGGACACTTTCCTACTGGAGACTGTAGTAAATGGTTTAGCCAAGTCTTCCCCCTGCGCCTCGGAAATGACCGGGAGAGAGAGAGAGTCTAGAAAGGAGGATATGAGCCCAGGTCTCTCCCCCAGACACTCCGATGGCAGCGAGTTTTCCAGATTATAAAGATTGTGATAGAAGTCTCTGAACAAATTAGCGATGCGAGGGGCCGAGTAGGGCAAACTGCCATCCGGTGCCTTCAACATATGAACATGGTTATTAGCCTGTAGTTGTTTGATCCTCTTGGACAGAAACTTACAGGCCTTATTGCCATGGGCATAAAAATTATGTTGGGACCGTTCAAAATATTTGGCAGAGGTTGCGTTAAGTAAATTTTTAAGCTGGGTTCTAAGGTCATTAAGTTCAGTCAAGTGTCGGCTAGCCAGAGATTTTTTATGAAGCTTTTCCAATTTCTGAATCTGGGACAGAAGAGTCTCAGAGACTCTATCTCTTTCCTTCTTCTTATGAGAACAGATGCTTATCAACTGCCCTCTAACAAAAGCTTTATGGGCATCCCAAACTACTTGGGGAGAAGTGTCCGGTATGGCATTGAGCCTAAAATATTCTTCCAACTTTTCCCGAATATTATCCCCGACGTCCCGTAGCCCTAAAATAGAATCGTTAAGTCTCCACCTCGGCGATCTAATTTGTATGTTAGCCAACTGTAAAGACAGAAAAACGGGAGCATGGTCTGAGTGTAAACGGGAACCTATAACCGTGTTCACACAGTATTAAAGGCTTGTTTTATGCAGAAAAAAGTGGTCTAATCGTTGGTAGGAGTCATGCATAGGAGAATAAAAGGTGTAGTCCACCTCAGTTGGGTGAAAACACCGCCATACATCAACCAGGCCACGGTCCTCCAGATAGGTCTTAAATTTCCTCAAGGCTCTATAAGATAAAGCTGATTTCTTAGCAGACGAGTCCACTAAAGGGTCCATAACCAGGTTGATGTCCCCACACATAATAATCAGACCCTCTGCCACTGAGTCCACCAAGAGTAGAACCTTACTCAACCATAGAACCTGCCCAACATTGGGAGCATACAAATTTACAAGTCATAATTTGAGTGCCTATCTTGCCCTTCAGTATAATATACCTGCCCTCTGGATGTTGAGTGGTAGAGAGACAGACAAACGGTACTCCTTTTTTAAAACCCACGCTTACCCCCCCTGGATGCCGAGCTATTACTCCCACAATGAAACCATACTGGGAAATGGGAGAAAGAGAGATTCGGATAATGATCTATCTTAACCCCTTAATGACCGGGCCTGTTTGTACCTTAATGACCAAGCCAGATTTGTCAAATCTGGTATGTCTGACTTTATCAGAGAATAACTCTGTGAAAGTTTTGAATATCCAAGTAATTCTGACAGTGTTTTTTAGTCACATGTTGCACTTTATTTTAGTGGTAAAAGTAGACTGATACGATTTGCGGAAATTAATAAAAAAATAGAGAAATTGAAGAAATTTTGTAAAAATTATCATTTTTCCCTATTTTTAACTGCAATATGTCACATATGTACACACATACTGCACAATTTTTTTAATTAAATATATATTTCCATCTCTTTACTCTATTTTGGCAGCACTTTTGGAAAAAATTATTTTTTTTTGAGCAATTTGGAAGACTTACAAATTTAGTAATCATTTTATACATTTTGAAGTACATTTGGTTTTCCTGCACCAAGCCAGGTTTTCAGAGGCTCATAGGTGTCAGAATGGTGGAAACCCCCACAAGTGACACCATTTTGAAAACTACACCCCTTAAGGTATTTATTAAGGAGTGTTGTAAGTATTTTGACCCCACAGTTTTTTTGTAAGAATTCATGCAAAGCAGGCGTAAAAAAATATAATTTCACTTTTTTCATAAAAGTATCACTTTGAAGACCGATTTCTTTGTAAAGCGACCATGAGAATGAAGAAACACACCCCAAAATCTATCACCCTGTTTCTCCTGTTTTCAAAAATGCCCCCATTGTGACCCTAATGCATTGCTTGGACACACGACAGGGCCCGAAAGGAAGGGAGCACCCGGAGGCTTTCAGGACTCATATTTTGCTTGAAAATATTTTAGGCCCCACTGTACATTTGGAGAGGTTTTGAGCTACCAGAGCGATAGAATCTCCCCATAAATGACCCTATTTAGAAAACTAGACCCCTTAAGGTATTTATCTAGGGGTGTAGTGCGTACTTTGACCCCACAGTTTTTTGCTAAATTTAATGCATAGCAGGTGAAAAAAAAAACAAAAAACACTTTTTTCATAAAAATATCACTTTGAAGACCGATTTCTGTGTAAAGCGACCATGAGAATGAAGAAACACACCCCAAAATATATCACCCTGTTTCTCCTGTTTTCAAAAATGCCCCCATTGTGACCCTAATGCATTGCTTGGACACACGACAGGGCCCGAAAGGGAGGGAGCACCCGGAGGCTTTCAGGACTCATATTTTGCTTGAAAATGTTTTAGGCCCCACTGTACATTTGGAGAGGCTTTGAGCTGCCAGAACGATAGAAACTCCCCATAAACGACCCCATTTAGAAAACTAGACCCCATAAGGTATTTATTTAGGGGTATAGTAAGTATTTTGACCCCACAGTTTTTTGCTAAATTTAATGCAGATCAGGTGAAAAAAATAATAATTTCACTTTTTTCATAAAAGTATTTGTTTGAAGACCGATTTCTTTGTAAAGCAAACATGAAAATGAAGAAACACACCCCAAAAATCTATCACCCTCTTTCTCCTGTTTTCAAAAATACCCACATTGTGGCCCTAATGCGTTGTTTGGAGACACGGCAGGGCCCCAAAGGAAGGGAGCACCCGGAGGCTTTCAGGACTCATATTTTGCTTGAAAATGTTTTAGGCCCCACTGTACATTTAGAGAAGCTTTGAGCTGCCAGAACGATAGAAACTGCCCATAAACGACCCCATTTCGAAAACTAGACCCCTTAAGGTATTTATCTAGGGGTATAGTTAGCATTTTGACCACACAGGTTTTTCGCTAAATATATTGGAATTAGTCTGTAAAAATTAAAATATACTTTTTTTTTGAAACAACATATACATTTTTATTATTTACAAGGAATAACGAAGAAAATGCACCCCAACATTTGTAAAGCAATGTCTCCCGATTACGACAATACCCCATATGTGGTAATAAACTGCTGTTTGGACCCACAGCAGGGCTCAGAAGTGAAGGAGCACAATTTGGATTTATGATTTTGCTGGAATGGTTTTCGGTGCCATGTCGCATTTGCAATGCACTGGAGGGACCAAAACAGTGGAAACCCCCCAAAAGTGACCCCATTTTGGAAAAACCTTCAAGGAATTTTTCTAGGGGTATAGTGAGCATTTACACCCCACGGATCTTTTGCAGAGTTTATTAGAATTAGGGCGCGAAAATTTATATCAAAAATTTTTCCACTAAAATGTTGCATTTTCTCATTTTCACAAGGGATAAAGGAGAAAAAAACAACAATTTTTTATAAAGCAATTTCTCCCGAGTACGGAAATACCCCATATGTGGTCATACGTTTTTTCATTAGAAATGAATTAACCCTTTCAGGACTGATCCAGTTTTTGCTTTCTTATTTTAGATTTTCCCTCCCCGCTTTCCAAGAGCCATAACTTTTTTATTTTTCCATCAATAGAGCGGTGTGCGGGCTTATTTCTTGCGGGAGGAGCTGCAGTTCTTATTGGTACCATTTTTTGGTACATAAAAAGTGATTCAAAAGTTGTATTACATTTTTTTTTTAGAGCGAAGGTGCCCAAAAAAAAAAAACTGCGATTTTGGCGGTTTCAATTATTAAATTTTTTTAAGGTGTGCACTGTGCAAATTAAATAATGGTATCTTGTAATAGTTCAGACTTTTACGGACGTAGCGATACCAATTTTGTTCATTTTTTTACATTACTTTAGAAGAAAAATGCGAAAAGGTGTTTTGTTTTTTTAACTTTAAAAAAAAAAATTCTCACTACTAATAACTATAATTCTTCTACACATTTTATTATTCAATCCCCTTAGGGGACTTGATCCAGCGATCATTGGATCGCTGGTACAATATGCAGCAATACTAATGTATTGCAGTATATTGTTATTCTTACAGGCTTCTGTAACAGAGCAATCGCTGTACCTGTCCGTTAGTACCAAGGGGGCTGTAATACACAGCCGACACCCGCAGCGTATGGAGCGGGCTCAGCACGTGAGCCCGCTCCATACATCAACCGCCGCACCATGACGGGCAATTAAGTCATAGTGCGCAAAGGGGTTAATGCACAGCAGATGGTTCAAAGTGAAAATTGCAATTTTCCACTGATATGCCATTTTAGTGCATAATATGTTGTGCCCAGTGTGTGCCACAGAAGACAAATACCTCATAAAACGTTAAGCGGGTTCTCTCGGGTATGGCGACGCCATATGTGTGGGCGCAAACTGCTGCTTGGGCACGCTGCAGGGCTCAGAAGGGAGGGAGCGCCATTTTGCTTTTTGAGCGCAGATTTTGCTTGGTAGTTTTTCTGTTTTGGGTTTCGCTGGTGTTTCAGTTTATAATGTGGGGGGCATATGTGAGCTGTGCGGGGTACATCAGGGTATATGTAATCTGTGCGGGGTACATCAGGGTATAATAAGAGGGTATAATAATGGAGTAAATAAATAATAATTCATAGATGTGTGGCCAGTGTCGCACTGATAAATGGCGCCCGATCTTATCCACTTTTGGAACACTCTGCACATTTTGCATCGCCATAATCTGAAAGCCAGAACTTTATTTTTTCACCACCGGAGCCCTGTGAGGGCTTATTTGTTGCGGGACAATCTGTAGTTTTCATTGGTACCATTTTGGGGTACATGCGATTTTTTTTTTTATCACTTTTTGTTCCATTTTTTTGCAATCCTGAGCAAAAAACAGGAATTCTGACACCGTTTTTTAGGTTTTCTTTTTGCGGCGCTCACCGTACGCTCTAAATGAAATTTTTACTTTATTCTGCGTGTTTGTACGATTATGGCGATACCATATGTATATAGGTTTGGTCCTTTTTTTTAGCGTTTGCACAATAAAATGACTTATTTATAAACAAAAAAAATTTCTGTGTCACCATATTCTGAGAGACATCATTTTTTTATTTTTTAGTCAAAAACGCTGTGTAAGGGCTTGTTTTTTGCGGGACGGATAGAAATTTTTATCGGTATTATTTTCGGGTACATGCGACTTTTTTATCACTTTTTATTCTTTATTTAGGGAGCGGTGGTGACCAAAAAAATTGTGATTCTGTCGTCGTTTTTTATTGATTTTTTTTGGGGTGTTCATCGTGCGGGGAAAATAACATTACAGTTTTATAGTTGGGGTCGTTACGAACGCGGTGATACAAAATATGTGTACTTTTTTAACGTGTTCATTTTTTTTCTATAATAAAAGTCTTATTATAGGAAAAAAAGCATTTTGTGTTTATAGAACTTATAACTTTTATTTTTACACTTTTTTTAAAACATTTTTATTACTTTTTTTTACTTTTTTTACTTGTCCCACTAGAGGACACTTAGTCTTGCAGCTTTGATCGCTGCTAGAGTACATTACACTACACACGTAGTGTGATGTACTCTAACTGTCATTGTGACGTGACTGTCACACTGACAGGAAGCAGAGGAGGAACGGCCGGAGGCTGTTCCTCCGAGGCTTCCGTACATGGCAACCCGGAGGTCATTATCTGACCTCCGATTGCCGTGACAAGCATCGGTAGCCCCCACGATCACTTCGTGGGGGCTGCTGATGTGCTTCAAACCACTTAAATGCGGCGACGGCAATCCGTCGCCGCACTTAAGGGGTTAACTGCCGAAAGCAGCGGCGTGGTCCGCTGTCCGGCGAGACTGATGTCTCAGCTGTCTAGGACAGCTGTCAGCGCGCGTCTGTCACTCTGTGTTTACACAGAGTGACAGTTTGAAATGCGGACGAAAATGCACGTCCTGGTGCGGGAACTAGCAGCCGACCAGGACGTGCATTTTCGTCCTTGGTCGTGAAAGGGTTAAAGTGTGTCTCCTGTAGCATCATAACATCACATTTTGCCTTTTTCATAGAGGAAAAAATTTGACAACGCTTTGAAGGGGAGTTAAGGCCCTTCACATTATATGATACAACCTTCAGGGCAGCCATAACATAGTACAGAGGCAAGAAACAGTATCACATAGGTGACCCCGACAGGCAAGGAAATTACATTTGGTCTGGTCCGTCTCCCCAAGCAACCCCCAGCGAGCTGAAACAACATATCGCTCACCGACATTATGTGAAAGTGAGCTGGGAGACAGAATATCATTTCTCCACAATGCTGAAGAGCAGAGGACAGAGTACACGGACAGGACATATAGTACCAACAACATGACGGAGAAGGGGAAAACAAATATAAATAACAGAGATGGGGAACAATACCCCGAAATTGAGAACAAAAACAATAGTGGTTCACACAGAACCTTCCAAGAGGGGGAATCTGGTAAGTTAACCATATAATATCACGATCAGCTCATTAGGCCATAGCAGTCCACACCATAGCAACAAAGGATATAAGGATATAAAGCAGTAGTTGCAGCGCAGCAATTCAAGGCAGGTCTTCTCTCTCTCCCACTAATCTGCGTGGGCCCAAGCGTCCAGATTTTTTCCTACTGCGTTGTCGTCTAGGAGCTGGAACAGTTTCCCATGGTGTCAGATGGGCCGTAGCAGGAAGGGACGTCAAATCCAGAACTGGATCCCAGTCTTCTATATCCAAAGGATCCATATCCAGGTGAGCGTATACAGAATCTAAGTCAGTCACGGAGGAAACGAACAAGCGACGGCCCTCATGAAAGAAGGATAATCCAAACGGGAATGTCCAGCGATACAAGATATTTTTATTCCTCAGGTGATCAGTAAGCGGCTTCAGATGACAACGTTTTTGAAGGGTACTAGACGCCAGATCCTGATAAATGGAGATAGCAGAACCGTGCAAAGTGAGAGCGGCCGAATTTCTTGCTTTAGTCAGCACAGCGTCCTTATCCGTGTTATTCAAAAACCGGCAAATTACATCCCGTGGTGGATCAGAGGCTGTGGGTTTAGGGCGCAGCACTCTATGAGCCCTCTCTAGAACAAGGTCTGCGGGCGTATTAGGGCCCATAAGCGAGCGACAGAGATCTTTAATTGTATCCATCAGAGCTTCAGCAGGGATGGACTCAGGCACACCTCTGAAACGCAGGACGTTCCTGCGGTTTCTATTCTCCTGATCTTCCAGGGCCCGGAAAACAGAGTTAAAGTGGTTCTGGCACGAGGAGAAACACTGCTTGACTGCAGTATTAAAATCCAACATGGCCACCTGTGTCAATTCCAGCTTCTCCACACGCTGCCCCACATCTTGTTTAATGTCCGCCAGATCTTTAACTATGGGCTCCAAAGCCTTATTAAGTACCTTAGTGAAGAACTCCCTGGTAATCGGTAAGTCGGTCGAGGTGTTGCCTGCATCACTGCCGTCAGCTGCTCCAGCTGTCCCCTCCTCACGAGAGCGGGACGAGGTCGGCGCCATCTTGTCCTCATGTCCTCCCGCACCTAACGGCCCCCTCTTCACAAACTTCTCCATGTCGCCTTGTGCCACAGCAGCTCTGGGGGGATCCTGGTCGTCTCTGGGCTTACTGCCTCCTATTTTGACCATGATGAGTGGAAACACGCTATCTTATGCTAGGAATGAGCTGTCGGTAGTCACGGAGCTCAGCAGCACACGTCCATTCAGGTCCGTCGCTAGCTCCGCCCCCCACATGTTACATTTTTTGATGTAAGCCATAAACGACAAGGCGATCGAAAAATGTCAGTCAGGCATTTATTCTCCTTTGGGAGCTAACGAACATATACTCTTGCAAATGCTTACCATTAGTCATACTTGCCAAGAAGGGACACCCGGGAAATTTTGAAAAGAAGCTTATAAAGCAGCACATGGTGCATGTCGCCAACATTTTTTGGCCTTATGCCCCAACCATTAATATATTACAAGTCCAAACCTATGGCATTTAAATCTCAAAATAGTGCATATGACCCCCTCCATCACACGCCAAAATGAACACATACCCCAGATTCTAACACCTAAACTACAGACCCCCTAAATACAGATCCCAGAACCCCTAAACTAATACAGACCCCAGAACAGATCCTCCAAAGAAATAGCTCCCAAAACCCTACAAAAAAAAAAAAAAAGATCCCAGAACCAAACAGAAATAGACCCCACTTAATTCAGACCTGAATCCCCTTTATACAGACCCCAGACTAGAGCCCCCTTTCATACAGACCCCCTAAAGAAATAAAGACCCCAGTCCAGACCCCCCTCAATACAGACCACAGAACTCTCAATAGAGACCTAAGACCAAACGCACATATACTAAACCTTTGCTCATTCCTGCAGTCCTCTTCACGCTCTTGTGCTGCCGCAAACATCGGCCTGGGAGTGAAGAGGACTGCAGGATTAGGTTGGATTCACACGAGCGTGTGCGTTTTGCGCGCGCAAAAGTTCAGTGTGGCCTCTGTATATGGTGCGTGGCTGCGTGATTTTCGCGCAGCCGGTATCATTAGGACTCTGTTTTTATGTTACGACACAGTAAAGAAGGAGGGGATTTTATGTTTCACTTCTTTAACAACTGTAGCGCGAATCACGCGCGTCACCCGGAAGTGCTTCCGTGTACCGTGCACGATTTGCACGCACCCATTGACTTCAATGGGTGCGTGCTGCGCGAAACACGGGCAAGTATAGGACATGTCGTGAGTTTTACGCAGCGGCCTTACGCTGCGTGAAAATCACAACCTGTCAGAACGGCCCCATTGACTTACATAAGTCCGTGCGACACGCGTGATTTCCACGTGCATAGCACGGACGTAATACACGTTCATGTGAATAAGGCCTTAGGGAGAGGAAAGTATGATTTAAATAAAATTAAGTGACCAGGAGACACGGTGCGGCGACCACAGGCACCTGAAATAACCACGTGGTGGCGAATAGGCGCAAGATTTTGCAGGTAATACCAGTATTACCGGCTAAATGGTGCAACCATGTTTTCAGCAGTCTGCGGCAGTCACGCTGTTTGTTCTCACCCCCAGCATTTGGATTTCAATTATTTTTTTTAATCAAGGGTGAGGGGCTGGATACAGGAAAATGTTTGCCATTAAATATATCCATTGTAGTACACTTCAGTAAACACTGAAAAAAAATGGAAATAACGTTCATTTGGGAGGGGGTCCCAAATGCCCGGTTTATTTGGCTGTATGTGGAAAAAATGTTTTGTTGGTGGCCCGATTGTCACAGATAAAAATGAACAGACCTTACCGCTTTATTTACAAATGTTTATTCACATATGGAGAGAATAGATGGATGTAATGTATCATAATTTTTGTTTACATTAAAAGAAAAAAAATCAACAACATTTTATTGTATCATAAGTGATAAAAAAAAGGTACACATCCTATTTAACAAGTACATACTGTAATAGATTATTAAATCTGTGCAAACAATATGCACTGTGCCTTCAGCATGCCGGCTAGAAAATGAAAAGTTTATAGGGGTTGTCCAGAATTTTTTTTAATTTATTAATCCCGCTTATTCATGAATAAGGGGGCTTTTAAATTACTTGCTTAAAAAAAAAAAATACTTCCCTCCCACTACTGATGATCTGAATCCCCAAACTTCCACCACTCTATGTGCAATGTACAAGACACTAAAGTGTGCCCCCACTGCAGTTTGTAAAAACGGTCACAGCGGAGACACATTGCACAGACTGTGAGGGAAGGGGGAACCCAGGTATGGACCCGAGCTGTAATGTTTACGTGCAGCGGCGCTCAGGTCAGCGGGCAATGTAGGGAGGGAGTTTTTGTTTTTTTAAAACAATTGAAAAGCCCTTTTATTCTTCATGAATTAGAGGGCAAAATAAAAAGCAAAAATCCCAGAGAAGCCCTCAAATGAAAGCATGATGGGCATCTAGCACACAATTTATATGGATGCAGCTTTATATGAAATAAAGCAGTGTTTAAATATGCAAATATGTTACAATTCATCAAAACTATTTGCAAATATGTACAACAATATTGTACTCTTGTATTACTTTATTAAGGAACCACTTATTTTATTTTTTTTATTTAATTTCCCCCTCCATTTGTTCATTGGTGTTTCAGTGGGGTGCTGTGTGTAGAAATACTTACCGATCCCCGCATCGTCATTTTTTGTTCCAGAACTTCTGGTACATGTACCTCAATTGATTTCTGTATTGAGTTTTTCTCCACCGTTTGTTTTAATGTACACTGTTGAATCAGTTCGGTTTTTTTTTCTACGCATTAAAGAAGCACTCCACTTTTTTTTATTGCACCCTCCATTTGTACATTGGTGTTTCAGTGGGGTGCTGTGTGCAGAAATACTTACCGATCCCCTCATCTTGTCATTTTCGGGTCCAGCACCGCTCACGTGATCTTCCCTCTAACTTTGTCTGGAGTCGCTGTGCTTTTGAGTAAACTGGAACTCAGGCTCTCAATGTATTCCTATGGGAGCCAGAACGAGGCTCCATAGGAATGCATTGAGAGCCTGACTTCCGGTTTTCTGAAAAGCACAGCGATTCAAGACAAGTCAGAGGGTAGATCACGTAAGCGGCGCTGGACCCGAAAAAGACAAGATGCGGGGATTGGTAAGTATTTCTGCACACAGCACCTCACTGAAACACCAATGTACAAATGGAGGGTGCAATAAAAAGTGTAGTGCTTCTTTAATGCGTAGAAAAAAACGAACTGGTTCAACAGAGTACATTAAAACAAACGGTGGAGAAAAACTCAATACAGAAATCAATTGAGGTACATGTACCAGAAGTTCTATCAAAATGTTAAGACAGGATTGGACTGACAAGCAGCACTGCTCAAACTTCAAATAAGACATAAGAAAAGTTCTGCTCAGTCTACTCAATCGAACCAAGGACTATCTTGGTCACTGGTCATCACTTCATGTAACAGAAGAGTCTGAGCCTAAACAGTGCAATTATTGCAGTCCATGAAAGCAAGTCCGCTAAGATGGCTGAAGTTACAAAACGGCAGCAGCCATAAAAAGTAAAAGTAAAAAAAAAATGAGAGGAACGACTATGCTAGGCACATGCCAAAATTGCAAGTCTGAGCCTAGTAACAATTGTATACACAAACCTATGTACCACATAGGTAACATGTTTAAATTGTGAAAAATTAATCTTTATTTAAAAAGTTGACAAACTTACCAAGAATGTCTGACATAATCCACAGTGGAATGCGTATGAAATAAAAAAAATTGTAAATGGACATATTGTGCAAGTAACCTAGTATGTATAATCAGAATTGATTACTGTGCAATTTCAAAGGTCAATTGCAGAACCATAAAAAAAAAAAAAAATACAATTAAATAAAAAGAGCACACTTTACATATCGGATTCCTGCATTTGTCACCAACTCAATACTTCAAATAGCAAATCCTGCAAAATGTCTGGAAAGGTCTTCCTGAGATTCTAAAAAAATGAGCCGATAGGAACACAAGTAACTGGTGACGCAACAGTGGACGCATCAAGTGGTCCAAAACAGTCTTGTCCTCATTCAAATACAAAGGTGTACAATCAGGGAACGAGCGGATTGCTACAAAAAATAGATGGTCTTGACATAAAGCCAGCAAGGGACAAGTCAGCCATATTAAAGGTTTCCAAAGGATGGTCCTGTATCCTGATGTCAGGCAATACAGGCATTTCTGGAGGACAGAGATCAAAGCCGATATGATCACTACTGATTGGAGGAGACTCCTGATGATCCTCTTGGTTGGGACTAGAATGGGAGGGAAGTCTGCAAGTAAATTGATCTTTATCGCAGGAGCATGCAGTGTTCCCAGAAGAATTCTGCTTGGAGCCAGCTGTATTTATGAATAGAAAAATAAATAGCCATTATGGAAGGTGATAGCATTGAGGAGTGGAGTAGAGCAGCAAATAATCTAGAGAGAAAACATATTCTCTGTAAGGGATAGAAGCCGGTGGTGTGCCCCTAATGGAAAAAAGAAAGAACCAGAGCCATTCTGTCAGAAAATATTTTAGTTGTCTGAAGTAATTAAAAAATAAAATAAAATAAAAGACACACACCAAAGTAGTTCTGGCAGCATAAGTGGGTTAGGAGACAACAGGGTAAAACAGTGGAGGTCACCCTGCGGCCCCCAGCTCCTCTCCTTCCGAGCACTCAACATGCATTAAAAATCTTGCCACCTCTGTTATGAAGGAGATATCATTCAGCTAACAGTTGGCAGCATAACACAGTGATGCTATATAGGGTTCTCACCATATCAGAATTGTGTAGCATTGTGATTCTGGATACCAAAACGATACTTTGCCAACAATAAAAAGAATCCATATTCTGATGTGAGGCACATGGTATATGAATTTTGAACCTCCATGTGCCTCACATAAACAGTCATTGACCCCATCATGTACCTCACACATTAACCCAATGTTGCCCATTATGACAGAAGTACATGATGAGGTTAATTAATATGAACGTGCGGCACATGGAGGTGGACAAGAGCTGGAGTAAGAGAATGCAGCCCAATAGAAGTAGAGGCAAGTAGATATGGGGTAATAGGCTGCACTGTGTATAAGAGGCATATGTGGCTAGTATTTGGTAGATGTGTGGTTATCGCTGCATATGTGTGGGCAGGTAGCTACTGCTGTTTGAGGTGCGGTTGCTGTGACTTTTTTGCATTTTATAGCCGGTACATTTACGGGGAAAGGCGACAAAAGCACCACACAAAGTCCGTTTGCATATCTCTATGGAGTCACAGGCCGCATCTAAGGCCTTATAACGTGGTGGTTTGACCACCCTTGGACAGCTTTTTGTTTTTTGTACGTGAAAGATAGACAGAGCACATAAACCATTAAGATTATGAAACATAATGTACGCTAGTAAGCGATTGCTATGAATTAAACGTTATTTACTCGAGCCTGGACATCCCCCTTTAAAAAAAAAAAATTATAAAAAGGAAGACAAAAAGAAAAATGTCAACAATTAAGACTGTATAAATGTAGTGGCTTGGAGATGTATAAATACAAGTACAGCAATATATAGACTGGATGGCACAATTTACAAGCAATAGGGATACATTGAAGAAGCTAGTCTTACCAATACCGTCTTTCCTGGAGGCAGATCCCTGCAATCCAAAGGGACACTCCAAATTTGGCAAATCGCATTCATACTCCCTAGCAAAGGAGAAAAAAAACATATATATATATATATATATATATATATATTTTTTAATACTAGGATATATCTACGAGTGGTAGACTTCAACAATTAAAACTTCCAACATTAACGACTCACGCTGATGCAGAGTTCATCAGCTGCTTCCTCCTCCCCAGGCGGCTCTGTGTGAAATGCTCAAAACGCTCAGACTTCTTCCAGGTGTAGTAGTATTGTACACACTCCCCAACTGACCGTGTACGGACCTTGGAGAGAGAGAGTGAGAATAGGGAAATGTATACAATCAGATTCAACAATAAATACCCACATACTGTATATTCTCTAACACTTTAGAAAGAATCTCTTACCTTGTTGGCCTGGATAAGATGGAAGTTTTTACCATAGACACGAAACCCTTGCTCAAAACTCCTACATTCATCTTCACTCCATGCACAGAGATGACCTAAATAGGACATTGTATTTACGTATTTCTTACCAAGTCCAGTTCGGATTCTCTTTTGCTATATTGAACTTTATCATATGTGTGTATGGCTGTAAGAAATGGTTTTGCCCCTTAAACTATATAACTGCCCATCCCTCACCTTGTACAACCTTGACATTAAAAGACAGCCTTCGTAGAGCCTCATCTGTGTTAAATCTACATTTCACCAACTCGAAGAGAGCCTAAAAAAAAAGGTGGTGGAGAAAAGCTAAGCGCAATGCAAATAAGAGGGAAGCCAATGGGTTGCAAAATTTAACGCCACGGGACAGCACATGCAATAATCGGTTAAGGAAAGAACAAGGGATAAAGACGCAGAAACCCTTTTGACACAAGGTGGATACATGTCAGGGACAGCCATCTATTCACCTGTTCATTATCCCGGACATTCCCTTCATCTTGGCTATATCTTCCCCCGGCTGTGTGTTGATACTCCGCAGCCTGACTGAGGTAATTCTCCACTTCGCTTTCTGGTAGGACATTAGGATCCCAAAGCAGCTGGTCCTTTTCCTGAGAATCTGACAGTCACATAGATACTATTTGAATACTACGAATCAAAATTTTTCACCATCTTCATATTGATTTTAACAAAACCCTATGGGGAAAAAAACTTACATAAAGTGACTTTCAGTGAACACAAATCTGTCCTGGAAACGCAGGTGAAAACAGAGCTCTGATAACTAACTGTCTTGTAACGAGTCATGCACCTGTGTGTCTATCACATGACCAGCAGAGACTTTTATTCACTGGAAGTAAACAATGAAGGTGCCTACTGAATGATTGCAAGCAGAGATCTTGAAAACCGAGGAAGTAATACAGAAAGCATATTGAAAAAAGATATAACTTTTCATCATCGAAAAATACGTTTTTTTTGTTGTTGCGGAAATTGGATTACCCCATAATGTTCTGTTCCTTAGCCCTCCTGTATGTTGGTTGATAACACAAACATTGCAGCTGTAGCTGAGCCTATACATTATATACAAGGTAATTTATACCAAGTAAACCTGTTAAATATTTACTTAAAAAGGACACAATCAATTATTACAATTTCCGCACCGTAGGACCACTCCTCCTGCATGTCTGCATATGAACATTGCAGATACAGCTTCGCTTTCACATAGCAGGGTCTCTAAAATGGCCACGTTACCGATATGTGTAATAGATCCAGCATTGCACGAGTATAAACCTGCATCTAGTGAAGGACGCAGTCACCAAACCACTCAACTGATCCAGCCGTGCATGAGAAATTTTAATAACATACAACTTAGCAAATGTGTCCTTTTAACATACGATTGACAGGTTCGCACCAGGATATTTATTTTTTTCTGTACTGGAAACCATAGGCCATGATGTCATTTGGAAATCTGACACCAAACAGGTAAAAATTCTGGTGTTGATTAATTTCATAACATATCTTTATAGTGATCAGAGCTGTTTTTTCTGATACAGAGCTCCAAATCTCCTCCGTAGCCATATATTTAACACTTTCCGACATCCGGCGTATATATATGGTCCACGCCGGGTGGGGGAGTATTGAACGGGTTCATGGGCTGATCCCGCTCGTTTTAACCCCTTGGATGACCCGGTCAATAGCGACCGCAGCATCTAAGTGGTTAGAAACAGGGGGGGGGGGGTGGCCCCCTGTAATGCTACAACGCCCCTCCCACGGACTAGTAAAGATAGGTTAAATACAGTAAAATAAAGTTTTTTTAATATATAAATAAAAATATTAAAAGTTTAAAAAAAAATCTCCTCTTTTCGCACAATGTAAAAGAAAAAAAATTAACAAAACTGGTATTGCCGCATCTGTAAAAGTCTAAACTTCTACAATATATCATAATTTAGCCCGCATGGTGAACGCCGTAAAAAACAAAAAAACGCCAGAATCGCTGTTTTTGGTTTTCTCCCACTAAAAAGAATGTATAAAAAGTTAACAAAAACTCTTATGTGCCTCAAAATGGTACCAATAGAAACTACATCTAGCCCTGCAAAAAATTAGCCCTCATAAGGCTCATTCGACAAAAAAAAAAAAAAAAAAGTTATGGCTCCCAGAATATGGTGACAAAGCTCAAATTTTATTTTTAAAGGAACAGTGTCATCGCAAATAATTTTTTTATATGTTAAAGATGTTAGTGCTGTAATAAAAACGTTTATATTCATTTGTGTGTTTGTGTTTTACTGTTTCTTATTTTTAAACTTTTTCTTCCCTATGGGGGCTGCCATTTTTTGTTCCATTTCTGTGTGTGTCGATTAACGACACACACAGACATGGAATACGGCAGCCACAGTCCCATAGGGACTGCGAACGGCTCCCGTCCCATTGACTGCCGTGTACGGCGTCTGTGTGGGAACTGCGCATGCGCCGCTCCCACACAGTCCTATTCGAAATTGGCGCCGTCCGGCGCCATTTTCCTGTGGACCGGAAGTCGCGGCCGGACAGTAATATTACTACTTCCGGTCGCGGCTTCCGGACTTGTGCACATGGAACAGCGGCAGCAAACGGAGCGGACGGGCCGGAGGGAGCCGCGGCGGCAGGAGCAGGTAAGAGATTTCAATGTATGTTAGTGTTTGTGTGTGTTTACTACTGTATGTAAACCTACTACACTGTGGGTTACCTCAAAAAATGGCGACACACAGTGTAGGAGGTTAAACCTTTCAAACCCCTCGTTTATCCCGGCACTAGCCAGGATAAAGGAGGGGTGGATGCTGAGAGCTCACTAGAGCGAGGGCTTTTAACCCAATGTTGCAATGCTGCAAATTGGGAACAGCCCCATCTAGTGGCCAAAAATGGGTAGTATTATAAATTAGAAATAATTTATAATATTTCCTGGCTCGTGCCAAAAAAAAAAAATAAATTTTAACAATGTTTAATCACCCACACACTAAATGTTTAAATTTTAAAAAAAAAACATGTTTTTCTGGCAACACATTCCCTTTAACAAATTATTTTTTTCCTTTTAAAAGTAAACATAAAAAAAACAATATAAATTTGGTAGCGCCGTAAGCGTATTGACCTGCAGAATAAAGTCAACATGATTTTTTTACCGCACGATGAACCCCCCCCCCAAAAGATCGAGGAATTGCTGTTTTTTTTCCTATTTCACCCCACAAAGAACTGGTTTTATAGTTTCCCACTACATTATATGGAACAACAAATGGTGCTGTGAAATCTACAACTCTTCCCGCGAAAAACAAGCCCTCATACAGCTCGATCTACGAAGGTGCGGAGGAAAAAAACGAAAGTGAAAATCCGAAGAATGGCTGCAGCGGGAAGGGGTTAAACATGCTGGCTGCATGCGGCCACCACTAGGGAAAGCTTAGGAGCTTACTACATACAGTTTATACATTAAACTCATTAGTAAACCCGTATTTAAAGGATATTTACACATTTGAAGTGAATTCATTTTTTTTTAATAAAGCTATGTTCTATCTAAATTTTTAAACCACTTAAATAGATTTTTATTTTAAAAAAAAATCGTTTTACATTTTCAGATACAACTTCTATGTATATACTGTGTACAAAGCAGCTGTATTGTTCCGTCAAAGCCGATTCCATCAGGTCAGCGGAACGGACAGCTCGGCTGCAAGCTGGTCCTTTGTGTTTCTGACATGCAGAATCCAGCTAATAACGATCACATCTAAGTTCATCTTAGATGTTACAGTTATTAGCTGGATCCTGCGTGTTGGAGAGAATGCGCCCCCCTATTTCGAACGGCTTAGGCGCTGTGGTCTCTATTGCCTGCAGCATTTAAGAGGTTAAACAAGCGTGATTCCACTCGTTGCAGTGAATTGTCGGCTGTAACATACACCCAACACGCTCAACCCGGGCGCCTACGCCATACTTTCCCTCCTAGCCCCTGCCGTACATATACGGGTAGGGGTTAATAAAAAAACAATTGAAAAAAATGTTTAAAATCAGACAAAACATTGATTTATTAAAGAAAAATAATGTTTACTTCAAAAGTGTACATAGCCTTTAACCCTTTCACGACCACGGACGAAAATGAACGTCCTGGTCGGCTGCTAGTTCCCGCACCATGACGTTCATTTTCGTCAGTATTTAAAACTGTCACTCTGTGTAAACACAGAGTGACAGACGCGCGCTGACAGCTGTCCTAGACAGCTGACATATCAGTCTCGCCGGACAGCGGACCATCGCCGATGCTTTCGGCAATTAACCCCTTAAGTGCGGCGACGGATTGCCGTTGCCGCATTTAAGTGGTTTGAAGCACATCGGCAGCCCCCACGAAGTGATCAAGTGGGCTACCGATGCTTGTCGTGGCAATCGGAGGTCAGATAATGACCTCCGAGTTGCCATGTACGGAAGCCTCAGAGGAGCAGCCTCCTGCCGGTCCTCCGAGGCTTCCTGTCAGTGGGACTGTCACGTCACAATGACAGTTAGAGTACATTACACTACGTGTGTAGTGTAATGTACTCTAGCAGCGATCAAAGCTGCAAGTCTGAGTGTCCCCTAGTGGGACAAGTGAAAAAAGTAAAAAAAAAGAATAAAAATGTTTTAAAAAAAGTGTAAAAATAAAAGTTATAAGTGATATAAACATGAACTGCTTTCTTTCCTATAATAAGACTTTTATTATAGAAAAAAAATGAACACGTTAAAAAAGTACACATATTTTGTATCATCGCGTTCGTAACGAACCAAACTATAAAACTGTAATGTTATTTTTCCCGCACGATGAACACCCCAAAAAAAAAATCAATAAAAAACTACGACAGAATCACAATTTTTTTTGTCACCACCGCTCCCTAAATAAAGAATAAAAAGTGATCAAAAAGTCGCATGTACCCGAAAATAATACCGATAAAAACGTCTATCCGTCCCGCAAAAAACAAGCCCTTACACAGCTTTTTTGACTAAAAAATAAAAAAATGATGGCTCTCAGAATATGGTGGCACAGAAATTTTTTTTTCTTATAAATAAGTCATTTTATTGTGCAAATGCTAAAAAAAAAAGGACCAAACCTATATACATATGGTATCGCCGTAATCGTACCAACCCGCAGAATAAAGTAAAAATGTCATTTATAGCGTACGGTGAGCGCCGCAAAATGAAAACCTAAAAAACGGTGTCAGAATTCCTGTTTTTTGCTCAGGATTGCAAAAAAAATTTAATAAAAAGTGATAAAAAATTGTACATCATACACAGATGTTATATTACCCCCATTAGATTATATCGGATGGGAAGGGCACCTAACACACAATGTCCTAGATGCTCTCAAGATCAAGCTGGCTTTGATCACATGATGTGGTTATGCCCAGTCATAGCCAAGTTCTGGAAAGAAGTGACGCAAATACTGTCCTCAATTATGACCAACCCGATTCCATGTGAACCAGGTCTATGTTTATTGGGGCTGTTGGGAGAGAGACCCCGGACACACTATGAGGGTATATTCCTGCGAGAAGCCCTGTTCTTAGCCAGAAAAGCGATAGCCATCCGATGGATGGGGGACACTTTTCCGGATACATCGCAATGGAAAAGCCTGGTCAATGCTATTCTCCCATATGAAAATATAGTATATAAACATAGAGGATGTCAATATAAATTCTTGAAAATCTGGGGAGAGTGGTGCTCCTCACCTCTTGCCTCTTTCAGCGTGGGTGACCTTAGAGAATCCTTACCACTTCAGGTAGGAGGGATCTGAGATCTATATGACCGGGTATTTTGATGCCCTAGATGTGAGAATGGAGCTTGATCCTGGTAAATAACTGCGACCTGTATGTCTATAGATTCACAAATAAGTGTGACACTGACCTGCCTGCGTGCAGTGAGTATTTGGAGTCTCCTGTGACTCGCTTTCATGTATAAATGTAAATTGCAAACTCTTGTTTCTAATGTGTATTCATGGTATGCAGGAATGTTAATGTCATTATTCTGTTTCCATTTGCTGATGATTTTTGTATGTACTTTTACAATAAACCGAGTTTAAAAAAAAAAAAAAAAGTGATAAAAAAATCAATAAAAAAAATAAATAAATAAATAAAAAAAAAAAAAAAAAAAAAAAAAAAAAAAATAAATCGCACGTACCCCAAAATGGTACCAATGAAAACGACAGATTGTCCCGCAACAAATAAGCACTCACACAGCTCCGGTGGTGAAAAAATAAAAAAGTTCTGGCTTTCAGAATATGGCGATGCAAAATGTGCGGAGTGTCCAAAAGTAGATCAGATCGGGCGTCATTTATCAGTGCAACACTGGGCACATATCTATGAAATATTATTTATTTACCGCATTATTGTACCCTCTTATTATGCCCTGATGTTCTCCGCACAGATTACATATGCCCCCACATTATAAACTGAAATACCAGCAAAACCCCAAACAGAAAAAGTACCAAGCAAAATCTGCGCTCCAAAAGCAAAATGGCATCCCTCCCTTCTGATCCCTACAGTGTGCCCAAGCAGCAGTTTGCACCCACACATATATGGCGTCGCCATACCCGAGAGGACCCGCTTAACGTTTTATGAGGTATTTGTCTTCTGTGGCACAAACTGGGCACAACATACTATGCACTAAAATGGCATATCAGTGGAAAATTGCAATTTTCACTTTGAACCATCCGCTGTGCATTAACCCCTTTGCGCACTATGACTTAATTGCCCGTCATGGTGCGGCGGTTGATGTATGGAGCCGACTCACGTGCTGAGCCCGCTCCATACGCTGCGGGTGTCGGTTGTGTATTACAGCAGGCCCCCTCGGTACTAACGGACAGGTACAGCGATCGCTCTGTTACAGAAGCCTGTAAGAATAACAATATACTGCAATACATTAGTATTGCAGTATATTGTACCAGTGATCCAATGATCGCTGGATCAAGTCACCTAAGGGGATTGATTAATAAAATGTGTAGAAGAATTATAGTTATTAGTAGTGAGAATTGTTTTTTTGAAAGTTAAAAAAAACAAAACACCTTTTCGCATTTTTCTTCTAAAGGAATGTAAAAAAATGAACAAAATTGGTATCGCTACGTCCGTAAAAGTCCGAACTATTACAATATACCATTATTTAATTTGCACAGTGCACACCTTAAAAAAAAATAATAATTGAAACCGCCAAAATCGCTGTTTTTTTTTTGTCACCTTCGCTCTAAAAAAAAAATGTAATACAACTTTTGAATCACTCTTTATGTACCAATAAAAACTACAGCTCCTCCCGCAAGAAATAAGCCCTCACACCGCTCTATTGATGGAAAAATAAAAAAGTTATGGCTCTTGGAAAGCGGGGAGTGAAAATCTAAAATAAGAACGCAAAAAATGGATCAGTTCTGAAAGGGTTAATTCATTTCTAATGAAAAAAACGTATGACCACATGTGGGGTATTTCGTACTCGGCAGAAATTGCTTTATAAAAAAATGGTTGTTTTTTTCATCCTTTATCCCTTGTTAAAATGAGAAATGCAACATTTTAGTGGAAAAAATTTTGATATTAATTTTCGTGCCCGAATTCTAATAAACTCTGCAAAAGACCCGTGGGGTGTAAATGCTCACTATACCCCTAGAAAAATTCCTTGAAGGTTTTTCCAAAATGGGGTCACTTTTGGGAGGTTTCCACTGTTTTGGTCCCTCCAGTGCATTGCAAATGCGACATGGCACCGAAAACCATTCCAGCAAAATCATAAATCCAAATGGCGCTCCTTCCCTTCTGAGCCCTGCTGTGGGTCCAAACAGCAGTTTATTACCACATATGGGGTATTGTCGTAATCGGGAGACATTGCTTTACAAATGTTGGGGTGCATTTTCTTCGCTATTCCTTGTAAATAATAAAAATTTCTATGTTGTTTCAGAAAAAAAGTACATTTTAATTTTTACAGACTAATTCCAATATATTTAGCGAAAAACCTGTGTGGTCAAAATGCTAACTATACCCCTAGATAAATACCTTAAGGGGTCTAGTTTTCGAAATGGGGTCGTTTATGGGGAGTTTCTATCATTCTGGCAGCTCAAAGCGTCTCCAAATGTACAGTGGGGCCTAAAACATTTTCAAGCAAAATATGATTCCTGAAAGCCTCCGGGTGCTCCCTTCCTTTGGGGCCCTGCCGTGTGTCCAAACAACGCATTAGGGCCACAATGTGGGTATTTTTGAAAACAGGAGAAAGAGGGTGATAGATTTTGGGGTGTGTTTCTTCATTCTCATGTTCGCTTTACAAAGAAATCGGTCTTCAAACTGATACTTTTATGAAAAAAGTGAAATTTTTTTTTTTTTCACCTGTTATGCATTAAATTTAGCAAAAAACTGTGGGGTCAAAATACTTACTATACCCCTAAATAAATACCTTATGGGGTCTAGTTTTCTAAATGGGGTCGTTTATGTGGAGTTTCTATCGTTCTGGCAGCTCAAAGCCTCCCCAAATGTACAGTGGGGCCTAAAACATTTTCAAGCAAAATATGTGTCCTGAAAGCCTCCGGGTGCTCCCTTCCTTTTGGGTCCTGCCGTGTGTCCAGGCAGCGCATTAGGGCCACAATGTGGGTATTTTTGAAAACAGGAGAAACAGGGTGATAGATTTTGTGGTGTGTTTCTTCATTCTCATGGTCGCTTTACAAGGAAATTGGTCTTCAAACTGATACTTTTATGAAAAAAAGTTAATTTTTTTTTTTCCACCTGCTATGTATTAAATTTAACAAAAAACTGTGGGGTCAAAATACTTACTATACCCCTAGGTAAATACCTTAAGGGGTCTAGTTTTCTAAATGGGGTCATTTGTGGGGGTTTCCATCACTCAGACCTATGAGCCTCTGAAAACCTGGCTTGGTGCAGGAAAACAAAATGTACTTCAAAATTTATAAAATTATTATTCAATTGTAAGTCCTCTAAATTGCTGAAAATGTATTTTATTTTTTCAAAAGTGCTGCCAAAATAGAGTAAAGAGATGGAAATATATATTTAATTAAAAAAATTGTACAGTATGTGTACATATGTGACATATTGCAGTTAAAAATAGGGAAAAATGGTAATTTTTACAAAATTTCTTCAATTTTTCTATTTTTTAATTCATTTCCGCAAATTGTATCAGTCTACTTTTACCACTAAAATAAAGTACAACATGTGACGAAAAAACATTGTCAGAATTACTTGGATATTCAAAACTTTCACAGAGTTATTCTTTGATAAAGTCAGACATACCAGATTTGACAAATCTGGCTTGGTCATTAAGGTACAAACATGCCCGGTCATTAAGGAGTTAAAGAGAACCGGTCACTAGACTTTCAGGCACTAAACCACCAGCCATTGTCGTTATAGTGCTGGAGTTTAGCATCCTAAACATGCCCCTCTTAAAACTGTCCGTTTTATTAATTGGTCTAAAAATAAGTTATAATACAACGTACGCTGTATGTAAATGACCAGAGAACAGTCCTACGAGAAGTCCAAGTGTACTGGCCACGCCTTCAGCGGAGCACTGAGCATGTGCAGGAAGCCGTTGGACTTCTCTCAAGATTCTTCCCTGGTAATTTACAGAGCGCACGCTGTATTATAACTTTTTAGGCCAAATGATAAAATAGACAGTTTTGAGTGTGGCATGTTTGGGACGCTATTTCCCAGAAGTATCAGAACATGCTGGTGGTTTCGTGCCCTAAAATCTAGTGACAAGTTCCCTTTAAACATATTTAAAACTGTTATCTCATGAAGACAACCTGTTATATAGAGAGCAGAGGCAGGGTCTCTGGCGGACCCGGCCTGTCCATTGTTTACCGGGCCGGCCATTCATTTTATTAAAATCTAATTTAATGCTACATTTCCTATTAAGCCACTGCTGCAGTGGAAATGTATAGCCAGACGCGGCTACCCCTGGTGATAACAGCAGATCCACAGTTATTAGCGAAATCCATATGAATGCTCTAAACTGGATTATGTACATTCCTCACCTTTCCCACCTGTTGGAGTGTATCTTAGATATGGTAGTTGAGGCTCAGATCCAAACATGGCTTCCTGAAAGTAAATCAATATTTATGGTGTAATAATGTTTTATATATGATTATTCATTTTTACAGTAAAAAGATTTTTTTTTAAAAATGCAATACTATGTGAAATTTAACAAGACAGAAGCAGGAGACTTTTGAAAAGATTTGGATATTTCTCATATTGAATAAAGTGGTTGACATTTTGTTTTGGCCTGTCTTCCTGAATGTTCTCTACCTTGACAAGTGAACTTTATATGTTTCCACCGCTAGAGGTCTAATAATCCAGAATATTTAAATTATTTCAGTAACTATATGTCCCTATTGACGATTAAATGACATTTAGCGTATAATACTGTGGTTAGCACTATTGCTTTGCAGGACTGAGATCATGTGCTAAATGTGACCTGGACAATATCTAAATGGAGTGTGTATGGGGGGGGGGGGGGGAGTGCGTGTTTTTAGGAATAGGTTAGTGCTATATAAATAACAAAAAAATCATCATTTAGTATGATAAATGAACAAATCTCATCCACGTGCTGCTGAACATTTTCCACACGGATATTAGAGCTTATTCTGTTCTGGATGTTCACTGGGGATTTCACCCTTTTCAATGTATAAAGGGTGAATATCGGCAACAAATCTGCTACGCAAATGGGTGGCCTAAGGCTTGATTCACACGGGACATAAATGCTGCGAGTTTTCTGTGCTGAAAACCTGTAGTGGTCCCAGCCATGTGAATGGCATCTGAACAAATCTCATCTGCATGCT
Organism: Rhinoderma darwinii; assembly: GCF_050947455.1. Classification (NCBI taxonomy): domain Eukaryota; kingdom Metazoa; phylum Chordata; class Amphibia; order Anura; family Rhinodermatidae; genus Rhinoderma; species Rhinoderma darwinii. The sequence continues at coordinate 302,389,108 of NC_134687.1, forward strand.
GCTGAACATTTTCTGGATGGAAATTAGAGCATGCTGCCGGTTTTCAGAACTGCAGCATGCTCATTCTCTTCTAGATGTTTTTTTGCGGATTTCACCCTTTTCTATGTGAATGTTGAATGCAAAAATGAAATGGTGATGATTGGTGGATATTCATTTTAGAGGATATGTAAACACTTGGATATGCGTCAGTGTACAAACTCTAAGATACACTTCTCTTGTGGCGTTTATGCAGCCTCTAATATTCACAAAAGTGATCCAAAAATCATTTACCTCAGCTCTCATTTCAGACTCCACTGTCCAGTCATCTGGTGCTGATGAAATAAAACAAAAATCACATATATATATATATATATATATACACACAGGAACATAAACTTTATAATAATCTTTATATTCTCATCTATGTCACTGCATAAATTGAATCCATGTAGAAAAGAGAACTCATTTCAGATTCAGAGGAAAAAGCCCCAAACTTCACCAAAAAGTAGATTCCATAGAAAAGGTGCTATACATAGGCAACATTTTTGTAAGACCAAACTACAGTGAAACTTTTGTTGTTATACCAAAAGTGAAAAATTATAGGCTAAGCGAAGGAAAAAGTTTACTCCTGGCAACACTACTTCTTGGGGTCTGACAGCGTTGATTCAAGCCGACACCATATTCTTCAATATTCTGTTTAAGAATATAGTGCACGGTGCCCTGGGGTACAAATTGGAGCAACGCTTGGAGGGGGGCACCTACATCTCCCTCACATAGTTCCTGCAGCAAGTAAAGAGGGGAGCTGGTGATTAAGAAAAGGTCTACCAACCCAATAAAAAAAAGTTTAGCTTTGACTTTTCACTCTTGGCTGGGGTTTTCCCCTAAAGTTCAATGTTGTACTTCCTAATTATTACAGAACCAAGAACAATTATGAAAAACTAGTTAGTAGGGTTGGGTTTTAACCTAGCCTAACAGGTACTGACCTAAAACTAATATTAATGAAGCAGACCTCTAGTCCTATGGACTAGAGTTCAGTTTTAGATTGCCTAGAACATTGTTCTACATGTAAAAAATAAAAATAACATATTCTCCGAGAATGTCCTGGTCTTCCATGACCTGGCACTCCAGACTGGAGTGTGCGGGGAGGCACTGGTCAATGGCATCACCAGCTTGTGCCTGCTTTATTACAGGGGTTGTATGGGACATTTAAAAGACTGGCTGTACAGGGGCTTTGTATAAAAAGAACAAATTAAGTGTTACTCGCCTTGTAGGTTATCCTAGCCCTAACAGAGGGGTGCTGCTTCTAATTTTCTGTTAGATGTTGTGCACATCTCTTTTTTTTGCCCCTATGTATACAACTGTATGCAATACAACTGCAAACTTCGCTAATTAACTTCCACTGGAAAAAAAAAAAAAAGTATACTGTTCTTTAATCCTTATACATTTTTTGTGGGATTCCCATGTATTAAAAAGTGTAGTTAGATCTCAAAAACGAGATATGAACATAGCCTTATTAAGTCAAATATTAGGCATCAGCATAGTCTATGGATGTGGTCTCTATCATATCCCCATATGTCCCATTGGAGGAAGCGGTACTCTGAAGTCGTGGCAACATCCGTTGCCATGATTACTGCTATAAACACCCTTGTGCTGCTACAATGACTTTTATAGAAATAGTCAGCCCCTGACATTTTATGAAAAGTGACTCTGGAGGTGTCACTTTAAGAAAAGGACCTTGAGAATAAATTAAAAATGTAAAAAACTTTGAAATGATTGTTTGAAATTACAGGCCCTTAGCCTGGGCTGCACTTCTGAAAGTCTTCTAAATTCGGTCAGGTTCTGTGTTGTCATGGAGACCTTGTACGGCTCCAAATAAAGCAATATGGCAGTTATGTGTGTATATGTAGGGGCATCAATGTATTTTATGAACTCTTCTGTAAATGCTAACGTGGTTCTTTCCATATCTCACATTAGATATAATGGAAATTGATCTTGTAAGTGCAGCCATTTCTCTGCCTGGAACGGGCACCAGCATTTTCGGATCAGTGTGTCCCAGTGGCCGGACTTCCACCGATCAGACATTAACGGCATATCCAATCGATATGCCACACACATCTTATTGTCAGATAACACCGTTAATAATATGTTGCATCACCTAGATTGGGAAAAGAAGGGGTGAAATAAAAACAAAAGTAAAATTAGAAAATTATTTTAAGGAAAAAATAAAAAGTAACTATCAATCCACATCCCAGCCCCAATCACTCAAAAGTACCTTTGGCATAAAAAAGGGACTTTCGGAAAGGGCAACTAATTATAAGGCATTATTTTGAAGAAGCCTTACACTACTGAAAAATAAAAGGAGTAAAAATTTGAAAAACTGACTATTATTTTGCAGTTTTTGTACAATTTGGTCCAAATATTTAAAAAAAAAAATGGTACCACAATAATGCCCTATCAAAAAAATGGTGTGGATAGCCTAAACAACGCATGGCATGTAAGCATGTACTAAAACGGATCAGATTTTGTATGAATTTGTGACATAATAAAAAAAAACAAAAAACTGTGGCCCGTTCCATTGCATGTCGTATTTTGGAAGCGAATCTCACAAGTCAAATAGGGTTCTTGGAGCAGTAGTGGTGCTGTTCTCATTTGTACAACTATGTGCCTTTGTGATTTGTGTGTGAATGAGGCCTTCTGTTATTTGTTTAGATTGATTATGTTTCGCTAAAGCCCAAAAGTGACAGATATGGTGTGGGCCTCAATGAGTTTACCAAGAAGAGTTTCACGCACATATAAACTTTCAGGAGTAAAAATGTTATCACTGAATTGTAGATGTGAAAATATCATAGAAAATAAAATATATCTAAGTTTAAACAATGTGGGGCAATAATTCACAAATGCCTATTTCATACACTTACAGTCGGCAAATCGTGGGGAGAGATCAGTAGACCCTCCTGGGGTCAAGGAGGGAGACATCTGTGTAGGTTCAATGGACACTTGTTCCTGAAAAAATAATAATAATAAATATACATATATATATATACACACACACACACACACACACACACACACACACACACACACACACACACACACACTATACAATATATGCTCAATATCTTCGACAGTCACATTATTTACTATTTAAAGTTATGTCATGTGATTTTTGCCTTGCCTCACAGTCTTACCGTTTGTAGAAAACCAATGGGCTGTATGGTTTCAGGTTGAGTATTATCTACTTCATTTTCTAGTAGACAATCTGATGTGTCATAGCCATAAAATGCCAATAACTCATGAAAATCAGCCTCTGCTTCCTGAAAAACAAACAATGTTAAGTAAAAGCACACCTAATAATAAAACCAGCTTCCATCTATTACCCTTACTATCTCTTACCGGTGTGTCCCCAGTGGCCCACAATGGTTCCTGCTCCTCCTGCGCCAGGATCTCAGCTATTCTTAACACTTTTTGGAAGGAGACCACTAAAAAGGTAAGAGCAGGTACAAAGGTTACAGGCTGGAACTACATTCATGCAGTACTGTATATAGCCATATGGTGGCGCCCACTACACACATCAGTCATCTACAGAATTGCCATCTGAACCTTCAAATTCTGATTAGATAGATCTTCATATAACAATACACATAGGAGAATTACATTGTAGCTAGATGTCATTTATTCTGGAGATACTTGGTGCAACATCCTGTAAAGTTTAGAGAACCAAAATATTCTGGATTTTCAATCAAAACCAAATTTTTATATATCGGAGGCTGTAATCCCTTCTGTATGTATTTCCCACTACCTTCCCCCTCTTTATACACATATGTGGTAGCCATGAAGTCATGTATGTAGAAAAATGAATGATAGATATATATATATATATATATGAGAACGGCCCTTCTAACATGTGCCACATCGGTCGATGAATTACTCCATCTTCTGGGGCACATGCTCCGGCATTTATTAAGCTCCATGTCAGACAGTGTCACATAAGGAATCATATTTTTCAGAAAAGTTTCAAATAAGGGTAAAGTCCACACACACGACAATGATACATACCCCTCCTCCATAAATCCCACCTGCAGTGTTGCCCACTACCATAAAAGCTGTGCACACATTGTAACGATCTGTTCTTCCACAAGAGTCTCAGCATCATTACCCGTCTTACTTTACTCATATATTAGGGCGGGCACATAAGCAGCACCCTGGTTGGCATCCATTGGGTTCTAAACCCTTTTATTCATTGCATAGAACAGAGAAGTGAAAGATAACAGCTGGCATGCCGATAGTTCCCACGTCATCTTGACACACAGTGAATCACCAGCGAGCCTCGCACTATCCTCCATTCAACTGCACTATATTCACATATATAAACTTCCGCCAAAACCCAGCGTTTAATCACTGTGCCCACCCAGTGGGGTCCCCTCGGGCGGAGTCATCCCCGGTCGTGCCACACCCTGGTCCCGGTTACCTCCAGCCGCCGAGCACCGGAGCAGGAGGAGCAGAGTGGCCCGGATGTAAGCGACGAACACTATTGGCAACTGGGCGGAAGAAGGGGCGTGGCCCAGGTAGAGCGTCACGTGACGCGCATAGGCTCAGACCCCCTCCGTAGTAGTAGGTATGGAGGGTGTATGTGTGTTACCTCATTGGATAACGTGAGCAGCGATAGGATAATGTCCGACGTAACGGGAAGTCTCCGCTTATGTCCTTGTATTGCTGAGCGCTCTGTGAAAGTGGAAGCGGCTTGTCACAATATATTCAAAGTGAAGGATGGTTTATATCCCATATAAATATTGGTTCTCATAGCAACCAATCAGATCACGTCTTTTATTTTGTAACCTGAAATGAGAAATGAAAGCTGGAATCTGATTGATTTCTATAGGAAGTCACTCTACATTTTATTTCTTGTTATGATCATTACTACTATTACCATTATCTATTTAGGTAAAAGGCATGGTATGGGGTTATCCACTTACTGTTACTCATAGTCTTGCTGGTTTTTTTTTTCATGAGGACCTAAAATCTGTGTGTCTGTGAGAACCCCTTTTAAGAGCTGCTGCCAGTCCACAGTTTTTCCCTGCACCCCCTAATTCTGATGTAGAGACCCCCACTGATCCTAGCTATGTCATCACTTTCTATTATCTTTAAAAAAAAACAAAAGCAAAAAAATACTGCAAAGAAAAAGTATGTAGCTAAGGGAGAAAAAGATCTGGATATTTTCCATGGCGCTGCTCGTTGTCCATATTGTTAAAATAAAGATTCCTTTGTACGATTAAAAGTTTCATGAAGATCTATCAATGTGTAAAAGCAACGCGTTTCAAAGCTGGACCAGCTTCTACATCAGACATAACAAGTCAAGAAAGGCCCTTGGCGGCTGGCCTTATAAACAAAAAAGAACCTGACAAATTTGGGCTGAATAGGTTAGCGGTCACAAGTGATGCTTTACTGCAATACTGTTAACAATGTCCTATTATACAATAATTTATTCAAAAAGATTATTTAAGATAAATATAAGCTGCAATACAGAGATAAAAAAAATATCTAAAAGATCATTTTGTATGTATTTTGTGCTACATACGAGAACTGTTGCCATGGCAACCGCAGCAGTAAAAAGTAGCGTCTTGACAAGACAGCATCAAAGTTAGGGCTCATGCACACATCAGTTATTTTCTTCAGCGTGCCATCCGTTTTTTTTATGGGATAGCACAGTGACCAATTTATTTCTATGGGGCCATGCACACATGCGTTTTTTTTTCCGGATCAGTGTGCCCCATCTGGAAAACTCAGAGCAGGTCCTATTCCTGTCAGTTTTCACGGATCAGTTTCACCCATTCTGTTCAATGGTGTGTTAGAAAAAAACGGATCGCACACGGAAGCACGGTGTGTGGTCCATGTTTTGCGGCCGTATAAAAGGTCACGGATGTATACATGAGGCCTTAAATGCAAATGTGATCTGATGGCTAGCTGGCTTACACGTAATTGAGCATCTTCGGATAGGTTAAGAGCATTGTCTCGTTGGAACAACTTCATGTATAGGTGTCGGGTTAGTTGCCAGTGACGGAATGATACCCTAGTTGGATCGGCATATCCACTTGTACTGGCATATAAGGTTGACTTTCTATCTTATCTTGAGTCAGAGGGTGGGTTCAGCAGAAAGCATCCGAGTTGAATGGGCATGTATGCCTATTTATTACTGAAGGGCAGTGCGTCGGATGTAACCATGGAAAACTGGACTGTTGGATGGTAAGGGCTATCGTGGTGAGGTGGGGAATAATAAGCTATATGTTCTTTTATGGGTTTAGGCTGAGAGTGAGTGGTCTGTAGAGAACTGATTATCTCCAGAAGATGATTGTTGGTTGTCATATAAAAAGATCACAAGTAATTGCCTGATGGTGGCCAAATAATGGACAACAATTTAGTCATCATAATATGTGGTCAGATGATAGTTCTGGTCATTTTGTTTAGGCCATTGGGTACAAGTATACTGAGATTGTAGAACCAGTACACCTCTCTCTTACAGAGGCATTCAAATCTCCATGTTAGCTCTGACTGTCTTCTTTGGTAGAAAATAGTAAAGGGAGGAAACCTCCAGCTCACCAGTTTGTTGCGTCTCTTGACTCCTCACTCGGATCCCCGCTACGGCTGGCGGTATAAGCAATGGAGAAAAAGTGGAATGATCCAGCGCTGAGTCCAGTAAACTGGACTCAGCGCTGGATCATTCCACTTTTTCTCCATGTCTTCTTTGGTGTTAGACAGTTCATTTGTGTAAAAATTGAGTTTTTGTTTTTCAAAAGCCTGGGATAGCAAATATTTTTGATAGCCTTTATTTCTTAATCTTTTATTGAATATTCTGTCTTGATTATGAAAATCCAACTGGAGGGTACAATTTTACTTACCCTCTTATACTGGCTGAAAGGTATGTTATTAAATAATTTGAGGTCGTCTTTCTATCTTTAACCTCTTCCCCAGGTCTGTCACAACTTACTAACTTTCCTACACATGAAGACGGGCATTCGCTTGACCTGGTCTTCTTCCGGCTCTGCTCAGTTTCTGACTTTATTAACTCTCCTCTCCCGCTTTCTGACCACAACCTTCTCTCCTTTACTATCAAATATTCTCTGCCTTCTCAGGTCATCCCTACGTATCAGACATACAGAAATCTACATGCCATTAACACTCAGAAACTCATAGACAGTCTACAGTCCTCATTGTCCCCTATCTCTTCCCTCTCCTGTCCCAATCTGGCTGCCAAACATTACAATGACACTCTCAGAAATGCATTGGAAGAAGCAGCCCCCCCTACACTCCGAACCACCCGACAAAGACGCTGACAACCCTGGCACACGCCTCAATCCCGCTTTCTTCAGCGGTGCTTGAGATGTGCCGAACGTCTGTGAAGAAAATCGCATTTGGATGCAGATTTCCTCCATTACAAATTTATGCTCAAAACTTACAACTTTGCCCTTCACAGAGCCAAACAAGTCTATTTCACTTCTCTCATCTCCACACTATCTAATAATCCAAAACGCCTCTTTGATACTTTTCACTCCCTCCTTAGTCCTAAAGTGCAGACGCCAATCACAGATCTCAGTGCTGAAGACCTGGCCACTTATTTTAAAGTTAAAATTGACAACATCCGCCATGATATTATCTCCCAGTCCTAGTAACATCGATCCCCTTCCCTCCCGCACTCCCTCTTCTTTACTTTCAGCATTTGACCCAAGAACCGAAGAAGTCTCTAGGCTCCTCTCTTCTTCTCGTCCTACTACCTGTCCTAGTGATCCTATCCCCTCACACCTCCTCCAGTCCCTCTCCCCAGCTGTCACTAGTCACCTGACTAAAATTTTTAACCTCTCTCTTTCTTCTGGTATCTTTCCCTCCTCTTTTAAACATGCCATTATAAACCCATTACTGGAAAAAACAACTCTTAACCCATCCAGCGCTTCTAACTACCGACCTGTAATGACGGGGGGTAGGGAAACGGACAAGTGAGCCCTAATCTACCCGCCACTCTGTCCCTGCTTACTTGCAACGACCCGCCCTAGGCGACGGGGTACAACTGGGCGGCGGTCCCTGCGCTCAGTAAGTGCACGACAAACACGACAAACATACAAGGGAATACAAGAAAGGGAAAGGGGCAGTTGCCCACGGCAAGACCGTGAGCAAACAGAGTGGTGAACGAGCCGAGTCAAGCCAGGAGTGTGCGAGGTACCAAACAAAGAGCAGAAGAGTAGTCAGCAAGCCAGGGTCTGTATGGAGCAGGATCAAAATAGAAGGAGCTGTAGCTGGGCCAGGAAACCACACGAAAATAATCACAAGCCCAGAGGGACCGGAAGGGCAGGCTTAAATAGACCGAGGGCGGGAGCTAGCTGAGTCTGGCCAGGTTGCGATAGGCTCTCCCACTCCTAAGCCTGCCAGCCTGAGTGGTGGAAGCTGGAGTCAGTCTCAGGGATGTAGATTCAGGTGCTGACTGATTAATTATGGGAGTTAACCCCGAAGCTGTGCCTGGCAGATCCTTTACAGTACCCCCCCCTTTTATTAGGGGCCACCGGACCCTTTCTAAGTGGACCTGGCTTACTGGGGAAACGCAGGTGGAACCTCCTGACCAATACCCCAGCGTGAACATCCCGGGCGGGTACCCAAGTCCTCTCCTCGGGCCCGTATCCTCTCCAATGGACCAGGTACTGGAGGGAGCCTTGGACCATCTTGCTGTCCACAATCTTGGCCACCTCGAATTCCACCCCCTCAGGGGTGAGGACGGGAACAGGAGGTCTCCTCGAGGGAGCCAAGGACGGGGAGCAGCGTTTAAGGAGGGAGGCATGAAACACGTCGTGTATACGAAAAGACGGGGGTAACTCCAGCCGGAAGGAGACAGGATTGAGGACCTCAATGACCTTATACGGCCCAATAAACCGGGGGGCAAACTTCTTGGACGGAACCTTGAGACGCAAGTTCCTAGACGACAACCACACCAGATCCCCGACCATAAACAGGGGGTTAGCAGAACGTTTTCTATCAGCCTGAGTTTTTTGTACGCTCTGGGACGCCTCTAGGTTCTTCTGAACCTGGGCCCAGACTGTGCGCAGTTCCCGATGAACGACCTCTACCTCGGGATTGTTGGAACTACCAGGTGAAACAGAGGAGGACCGTGGATTAAACCCAAAATTACAGAAAAAGGGGGAGACCCCTGACGAGTTACTGACCCGGTTATTAAGGGAAAATTCGGCGAGGGGAATGAATGAGACCCAATCATATTGACAGTCAGAGACAAAACACCTTAAATATTGTTCTAGAGATTGATTAGTCCTCTCAGTTTGGCCATTGGTTTCAGGATGGAAGGCAGAGGAGAAGGACAGATCAATCTCCAACTTCATACAGAAGGCTCTCCAAAACAATGAAACAAATTGTACCCCTCTGTCCGAAACAATATTGACAGGGACCCCATGGAGACGCAGGATGTGTTTGACAAACAAGGTAGCCAACGTCTTGGCGTTGGGTAGTTTCTTGAGGGGCACAAAGTGGCACATCATAATGAAGCGGTCTACTACCACCCACAACACCGACTTGCCTTGGGATAGAGGCAAATCGGTGATAAAATCCATGGAGATATGTGTCCAAGGTCTCTGGGGAATGGGCAACGAACGCAGTAAGCCCGCTGGTCGGGACCTGGGAGTCTTGGACCTAGCACAAACCTCACAAGCGGCGACGTAGGCCTTAACGTCTTTAGGCAACCCAGGCCACCAATAGTTTCTAGTAATGAGGTGTTTGGTACCCAGGATGCCTGGATGACCAGATAGTGCGGAGTCATGATTTTCCCTAAGTACCCTTAGCCGGAATTGCAGGGGAACAAACAGCTTGTTCTCAGGAAGGTTCCCGGGAGCTGAACCTTGATCAGCAGCAATTTCAGAGACTAAATCAGAATCGATCGAGGAAATGATTATACCTGGAGGCAAAATACAAGCAGGATCTTCCTCCGAAGGAGGGCTGGCCATGAAGCTACGCGACAGTGCATCAGCCTTAATATTTTTAGACCCAGCCCTATAGGTAACCAAAAAATTGAATCTGGTAAAAAATAACGCCCATCGAGCTTGTCTCGGGTTTAGCCTCCGGGCAGATTCTAGGAAAACCAGATTCTTTTGGTCGTTAAGGACCGTTACCTGGTGCCTAGCCCCCTCCAGGAAGTGGCGCCACTCTTCAAATGCCCATTTAATGGCTAAGAGTTCGCGGTTGCCAATATCATAGTTACTCTCAGTTGGCGAAAACTTCCTGGAGAAGTAGGCACAGGGGCGGAGATGAGTGTGGGACCTGGTACCCTGGGACAAGACAGCCCCCACTCCCACCTCAGATGCATCAACTTCCACGATAAATGGCTCCATTTGGTTGGGCTGAACCAGCACCGCGGCCGAGATAAAGCACTTCTTAAGGACCTCAAAAGCCTGGACAGCCTCAGGAGTCCAGTGGAGGAGATCAGCACCTTTGCGAGTGAGGTCCGTAAGAGGCTTAGCGATGACCGAGAAGTTAGCAATAAATCTCCTGTAATAATTAACGAACCCCAAAAAACACTGTAACGCCTTCAGGGAGGCAGGTTGGACCCATTCCGCCACAGCCTGAACCTTGGCGGGGTCCATGCGGAATTCATGAGGAGTGAGGATTTGACCCAAAAATGGTATTTCCTGTACCCCAAACACACATTTTTCGGTTTTGGCAAACAGTTTGTTTTCCCGAAGGACCTGGAGCACCTTCCTGACATGCTCAATGTGGGAGGACCAGTCCTTGGAAAACACCAGTATGTCATCAAGGTACACTACAAGAAATATCCCCAGGTAATTTCACAAAATCTCATTTATGAAATTCTGGAAGACCGCAGGGGCATTACACAACCCAAAGGGCATGACGAGGTATTCGAAATGGCCTTCGGGCGTGTTAAACACAGTCTTCCACTCATCCCCCTCTTTGATGCGGATAAGGTTATACGCCCCCCGTAGATCCAACTTAGAGAACCATTGGGCCCCCTGAACCTGATTGAAGAGATCAGGAATCAAAGGAAGGGGATACTGGTTCCTTACCGTGACCTTATTCAGGCTATGGTAGTCAATGCATGGCCTAAGACCACCATCCTTCTTCCCTACGAAGAAGAAGCCAGCACCTACCGGAGAAGTAGAGGGACGAATGTAACCCTTGGCCTGGCATTCCTGGATATACTCTCTCATGGCTTCACGTTCGGGACAAGAAAGATTAAATATCCTACCCTTAGGAAGCTTAGCTCCTGGTACCAATTCGATAGCGCAATCGCATTCTCTATGAGGAGGTAACACTTCGGAGGCCTCCTTAGAGAAAACATCAGCGAAGTCCTGAACAAACTCGGGTAGCGTGTTCGCCTCCTCAGGGGGAGAAATAGAATTAACAGAAAAACATGACGTAAAACATTCATTACCCCATTTGGTTAGCTCCCCAGTATTCCAGTCAAACGTGGGATTATGCAACTGCAACCAGGGAAGGCCTAGAACCAAATCGTACGATAATCCCTGCATCAACAGTACAGAGCACTGCTCCAAATGCATGGAGCCAACAAGGAGTTCAAAAACAGGGGTATGCTGTGTAAAATAACCATTAGCAAAAGGAGTGGAGTCGATACCCACTACCGGGACAGGTTTAGGCAAATCAATCAGAGGCATAGCAAGAGACATAGCAAATTCCACAGACATGATATTAGTAGAGGACCCTGAATCCACGAAGGCACTGCCGGTAGCAGACCTACCATCAAAAGAGACCTGAAAGGGAAGCAAGATCTTACTACGTTTCCTATTTACGGGAAATACCTGTGCGCCCAAGTGACCTCCCCGATGATCACTTAGGCGCGGAAGTTCTCTGGCTGCATTCTTACGCTTAGGACAGTTGTTCACTTGATGCTTGTCATCCCCACAGTAGAAGCAGAGACCATTCTTCCTGCGGAATTCTCTATGTTGTTGCGGGGACACGGAGGCCCCGAGTTGCATAGGTATCTCTGAGTCTTTTGGGGAGGAACGAAGCAACGGAACTTCGGGAGGCATCATGGGGGAGTCGGAGGAGAAAACACATAAACGTTCACGCTGTCGTTCCCTGAGACGTCGGTCAAGTCGTACCGCTAAAGCCATAACCTGGTCTAGGGAGTCAGAAGAGGGATAGCTAACTAGCAGGTCTTTCAGGGCATTCGACAGACCCAACCTAAACTGGCACCTTAAGGCAGGGTCAGTCCACTGAGAAGCTACGCACCACTTCCTAAAGTCAGAACAATACTCCTCAACAGGTCTCTTACCCTGACGTAAGGTCACCAGCTGACTCTCGGCAAAGGCAGTCCTGTCAGTCTCGTCATAAATAAGTCAGAGAGCAGAAAAGAAACAATCAACGGAGGAAAGTTCAGGGGCGTCAGGAGCCAATGAGAAGGCCCACTCTTGGGGCCCTTCCTGGAGCCGGGACATAATTATACCCACCCGCTGGCTCTCAGAACCTGAGGAATGAGGCTTTAAACGAAAGTAAAGCCTACAACTCTCCCGAAAGGAGAGAAAAGCCCTCCGGTCCCCTGAGAACCGGTCGGGCAACTTGAGGTGGGGTTCAAGAGGTGAGGTGAGGGGAACTACCAAGGTACCATCAGGCTGGTTGACCCTCTGAGCCAGGGCCTGGACCTGTAGGGAGAGACCCTGCATTTGCTGAGCCAGGGTCTCACGGGGGTCCATAGTGGTGTCAGGGACCAGGGTAGACTAGGTATGGGCTTGTGATTATGTAATGACGGGGGGTAGGGAAACGGACAAGTGAGCCCTAATCTACCCGCCACTCTGTCCCTGCTTACTTGCAACGACCCGCCCTAGGCGACGGGGTACAACTGGGCGGCAGTCCCTGCGCTCAGTAAGTGCACGACAAACACGACAAACACAAGGGAATACAAGAAAGGGAAAGGGGCAGTTGCCCACGGCAAGACCGTGAGCAACCAGAGTGGTGAACGAGCCAAGTCAAGCCAGGAGTGTGCGAGGTACCAAACGAAGAGCAGAAGAGTAGTCAGCAAGCCAGGGTCTGTATGGAGCAGGATCAAAATAGAAGGAGCTGTAGCTGGGCCAGGAAACCACACGAAAAGAATCACAAGCCCAGAGGGACCGGAAGGGCAGGCTTAAATAGACCGAGGGCGGGAGCTAGCTGAGTCTGGCCAGGTTGCGATAGGCTCTCCCACTCCTAAGCCTGCCAGCCTGAGTGGTGGAAGCTGGTGTCAGTCTCAGGGATGTAGATTCAGGTGCTGACTGATTAATTATGGGAGTTAACCCCGAAGCTGTGCCTGGCAGATCCTTTACACGACCAGTCTCTAATCTGCCCTTTATCTCCAAACTCCTGGAATGCTTGGTCTACTCTCGCCTTATCCGCTATCTCGTTGCTAACTACATTTTAGACCCCTTACAATCTGGTTTCCGCACTCTACACTCTACAGAGACTGCCCTTACTAAAGTCTCAAATGATCTCTTGGCAGCTAAATCTAACGAAAATCCTCTGTACTGATTCTTCTGGATCTCTCTGCAGCTGTCACTAAGGATCTGTGGACCCACTGGGCCATACCGCCTTGGCGGTAAGGCAGCTGGCCAACAGGGCACAGGTCAATGTCTATAGTTCATATAGGTACCTGTGGCAGTTTGGACAACAGCAAGGTAGGCTCAGCTGGGACTAGGCAGCAGGTAGACATCAGGCGAGGTGAAGCAGGTCAGATGTGGGATACAGCACTACACGACTTTGGCACAGCAAGGTGCTCGACCAGGATAGTATGGAATGCAAGGAAAGGGAACAGGAACTGGAACAGGTACAGGAACAGGAAACAGGAATACACTAGGAGGCCATCACATAGACAAACTTAGGAAACATCAACAACACTCAGGCATAGAAGCAGGGGACTGGAGCCCTCTTATAGTCCAGGGTACTCATGGGTTCAAGTTCATCAGATGTCCGGTGCGCGCGCTGCCCCTTTAAGAGCGGGCACGAGCGTGCGCGTGAGCCCTACGGGATCCGGCTGAGGTGAGTGGATGCGAGCGCTGGCATCTCCTGAGGGGGCTGGGGCCAGCGCTTGCCGACTCGTGCCTGCGGCTGTCAGGAGGAGATTGGAGCTGACGGCCTGCAGCCACGGACATTACAGTATCCCCCCTCTTACGCCCCCTCTTCTTGGGACCAGAGCGAGAGAGAAACTTTTTCAGAAGAGTAGGGGCATTGAGGTTCTCCTCTGGCTCCCAGGACCTGTCTTCAGGACCAAACCCCCTCCAATCCACCAAATAAAAAGTTTTTCCTCTCACTTTCTTGGTGTTATTGGTGTCCAAGATCTCCTTAACCTCAAAGATGTCCGAAGGGCCGCTGGAGGCAACCGCAGGGCTAGGAGTCTTGGTATAGCGGTTCAGAACCACCGGTTTCAGGAGGGAGACATGGAAGGAGTTGGGGATCCTGAGGGATCCGGCTGAGGTGAGTGGACGCGAGCGCTGGCGTCTCCTGTGGAGGAGGCTGGGGCCAGCGCTTGCCGACTCGTGGCTGCGGCAGTCAGGAGGAGATTGGAGCTGACGGCCTGCAGCCACGGACATTACAGCAGCCTTTGACACTGTAGACCACAAACTCCTACTTAACATACTCCACTCTATTGGCCTTAAAGACACAGCTCTAACTTGGTTTTCCTCCTATCTCTCTGACCGCTTGTTCAGTGTGTCATTTGCTGATTCTACTTCTCCTCATCCACCTGCTATCGGCGTTCCTCAGGGATCAGTCCTGGGTCTGCTCCTCTTTTCTCTCTACACAGTGCCTATTGGACAAACTATCAGCAGATTTGGCTTCCAGTACCATCTCTACGCTGATGACACCCAATTATATGCCTCTTCCCATGACATCAGCCCCGCTCTAATACAAAACACCAGTGATTGTTTGTCCGCTGTCTCTAACATCATGTCCTCTCTCTATCCGAAACAGAATCTTTCTAAAACTGAGCTCCTTGTGTTCCCGCCATCTACTAACCTACCTAAACCTGATGTCTCCATCTCAGTGTGTGGCACTGCCATAACTCCTAAGCAGCACGCTCGCTGTCTCGGGGTTAGTTTTGACTACGATCTTACCTTTGCTCCTCACATTCAATCACTTACACGCTCCTGTCATTTTAATCTCAAAAACATCTCCAGAATCCGCCCTTTTTTTACGGAGGAAACAGCCAAAACTCTTATTGTTGCTCTGATTCACTCTCGTCTTGACTACTGTAACTCATTATTAGTCGGTCGTCCCCTCACTAAACTCTCCCCTCTCCAATCTATCCTCAATGCAGCAGCCAGGCTCATCTTTCTGACCAACTGCTCTCACCAACGCCTCTACCCTGTGCCAGTCACTGCACTGGTTGCCCATCCCCTTCAGAATAAAACTCAAACTTATTACTCTCACCCACAAAGCTCTCCACAGTGCTGCACCTCCTTACATCTCCTCCCTCATCCCTGTCTACCACCCTACCCATGCTCTACGTTCTGCCAACGACATTAGATTAAAATCCGCCATAATCCGAACCTCCTACGATTTTTCTCGTGCTTCACCAGTCCTCTGGAATGAGCTACCACAGACAACCAGATTAATTCCCAATATCCACCGTTTTAAACGTGCCCTGAAAACACATCTTTTTAGACATTCCCTAATCTGACTCCTTTCCTTGGCCCCATTAGTCATCAGAATAAGATTCCCTCACACTCCTTGCACCGTACTGCATTTCATGTCCGCCATACACGGATACTGGCTGGTGACCGGCTCATGCAGCTTTATGTGTACTACCTCATGTGTTTAAAACACGGCTGGACCATTGTACTGAACAGACACTTTTACACTTTGTGTCTCCCTTATTTCTTCATAGATTGTAAACTCTTGCGAGCAGGGTCCTCAATCCCCCTGTCTGATTGTAAATTAGCTTCGTCACTATGTGATGTCTAATATTGTCTGTTTATGTTCCCTCTAAATTGTAAAGTGCTGCGTAATATGTTGGCGCTATATAAATAAAGATTATTATTATTATATTATTAGGTTGTGACATATTTATGTAACTGGAGGTCAAGGTAGTGAGAAATGTGGCAAGTAGGGAAGTCGATGCCAGAGATTATTGGTCTACCTAGGGGGTCTTGAGGTGTTTTATGTATTTTTGGAAGATGATAAAAAAAAATGGGGTGCTGGTATTATTATAGTATTATTATAAATAGTTTATTTCGTTTTTGTTAAGAATTGATGTGTGATATTCTGAATTAATGATTTATTTTAGGATAGAGGGGTATAGTCTGAGCTGTCTGATAGTATGCGCAGAGCTTCTTTTTTTTTTAGAATCCACAATATTTTGAAGGAAGGTCCCTTCGCCCTTATCTGATGAACGTATGACTATATTGTCATTGTTCCTAAGGGATTTTATTGCTGTTCTTTTAATAGTTGTTAGGTTATCTTTGATAAATGGTAGATTTCTAATTGGTTGAAGTCTTTAGCCACTAAATGGTAAAAAGTAGTTATAAAATTGCTTTGATTTTTAACTAGATAAAACTTGGAGGGGGTATTAACTAAGTATGTTGGTGGGGGTCTATGCTGATTAATTTAGAAGGTAAACTCAAGCACTCCGCTGGTCAATAGAACAAAAATATCGCTGGGGAATAGCGCTTGTGGAATAGGGTAACTAGTACCATGGGTATGTTCTATTGACCAGCGGCAATAGAGTTTGACAAAGGCCGGATTGTGGCCGAAACGTTACTTATCTTTGTATATTGCCTCATTTGAATTAAATCTATTTTCTGTATATATTGACCTAAGGAGTGCTTGAGTTTACCTTCTAAATACAGACGGGGTGGGAACCCTACTCATAGCACCCAGACAACCTGCAGAGTGCCACAGATTTGATCTTTATGCTGATTAATTCTGTGAGGGTATGTTCACACTTAGTCAACAAAAACGTCTGAAAATCCAGAGCTGTTTTCAAGGGAAAACAGACGCTGCTTTTCAGACGTTTTTTTACCAACTCCCATTTTTCGCGGCGTTTTCACGCTGTTTTCGCGGCGTTTTTTACGTCCGTTTTTGGAGCTGTTTTCATTGGAGTCTATGAGAAAACAGCTCCAAAAACGTCTAAAGAAGTGTCCTGCACTTCTTTTGACGAGGCTGTATTTTTACGCGTCGTCGTTTGACAGCTATCAAACGACGACGCGTAAATAACAGGTCGTCTGCACAGTACGTCGGCAAACCCATTCAAATGAATGGGCAGATGTTTGCCGACGTATAGGAGCCGTATTTCCAGACGTAAAACGAGGCAAAATACGCCTCGTATACGTCTGAAATTTGGCCGTGTGAACATACCCTTAGTTGGAAATATTGTTTTAATGTTAGTTTCCTTGTAAACTTCTGGAGGCCTAGAAATAAATTGAATCCATTGGCAGAGGTATTGGGACAGAATGATAGTCCCTTTAATAATAGGGTTAGTTCATAAGGTTTAAGAGATTGTTTTGATACATTAAAAATAGAGATGCTTGTATCGTCAATTGGTGGGATTATTCTTTTTTTCTTTTTGCCTCCGCTGCTGCCTTGTTACTGTTTTCTCTTTTTCTGCCCTGTAATTAACCCCTTCCCTCTTTGGCCACTTTTGACCTTTAGGACAGAGCCTCATTTTTCAAATCTGACATGTTTCAATTTATGTGGTAATAACTTGAGAATGCTTTTACCTATCCAAGCGATTCTGAGATTTTTTTTCTCGTGACACATTGGACTTTATGTTACTGGCAAAATTTGCTCGATACATTCAGGATTTAATTGTGAAAAACACAAAAATTTTGCGAAAAATTGCAAAAATTAGCATTTTTCTCAATTTAAATGTATCTGCTTGTAAGACAGATAGTAATACCACACAAAATTGTTGCTAATTAACATCCTCCATATGTCTTTAGATTGGCATCATTTTTTGAACATCCTTTTATTTTTCTAGGATATTACAAGGCTTAGAACTTTAGCAGCAATTTCTCACATTTTCAAGAAAATTTCAAAAGGCTATTTTTACAGGGGCTAGTTTAGGGCCTTATATATTAGAAGCCCCCAATAATTCACCCCATTTTAAAAACCACCCCTCAAAGTATTCAAAACAGCATTTAGAAAATTTCTTAACCCTTAAGACGTTTCACAGGAATTAAAGCACAGTAGAGATGAAATTTACAAATTTCATATTTTTTTGCAGAAATTCATTTTTAAGCAATTTGCTTTGTAACACAGAAAGTTTACCAAAGAAATGCAACTCAATATCTATTGCCCAGATTCTGCACTTTTTAGAAATATCCCACATGTGGTCCTAGTGTGCTAATGGACTGAAGGACAGGCCTCAGAAACAAAGGAGCACCTGATGGATTTTGGGGCCTCCTTTTTATTAGAACATATTTTAGGCTCCGTGTCAGGTTTGAAGGGCTCTTGCGGTGCCAAAACAGTGGAAATCCACCAAAAGTGACCCCATTTTGGATACTACACGCTTTGAGGAAATTATCTAGGGGTATAGTGAGCATTTTTACAGAAATTATTGGAATTAGGCCGTGAAAATGAAAATCGATATTCTTTCAAAAAAAATGTAGGTTTAGCTAATTTTTTCTAATTTCCACAAGGACTAAAGGAGAAAAACCTCTGCAACATTTGTAAAACAATTTCTCCCAAACAAAACAATACCCCACATGTGGTTATAAACGGCTGTTTGGACATACGGCAGGGCTTAGAAGGGAAAGAGTGCCATTTGGCTTTTGGAGCTCAAATTTAGCAGGAATGGTTTGCGGAGGCCATGTCGCATTTGCAAAGCCCCTGACGGACCAAAACAGTGAAAATGCCAAAAAAGTGACTCCATTTAGGAAACTACACCCCTTGAAGAATCCATCTAGAAGTGTAGTGAGCATTTTGACCCCACAGGGGTTTCATCGATTTTATTAAAATTGGACAGTAAAGATAAAAACAATCCTTTTTTTTTTTTCAATAAGACATAGCTTTAGCTCAAAATGTTTCATTTTCTCAACAAATAAAGGAAAAGCCGAACCCCAACATTTGTAAAGCAACTTCTCTGGAGTACGGAAATACCCCATATGTGGTCATAAACTGCTGTTTTGGCACATGGCAAGGATCAGAAGTGAAGGAGCGCCATTTGGCTTTTGGAGTACATGGTTTCTCTGCACCATGTCGCTTTTGCAAAGCCCCTAAGGTACCAGTACAGTGGAAACTCCCCAAAAGTGACTCCATTCACGAAACTACACCCCTTGAAGAATTCATCTAGGCTTGTAGTGAGTAGTTTGACCCCATAGGTGTTTCATAGATTTTCTTAGAATTGGGCAGTGAAAATAAAAAAAATCCTTTTTCTTCAATAAGATGTAGTCTTAGCTCAAAATTTTTCATTTTCTCAACAAATAAAGGAAAAAAAGAACCCCAACACTTGTAAAACAATCTCTCCCGAGTACGGCAATACCCCATACGTGGTCATAAACTGTTGTTTGGGCACACGGCAGGGCTCAGAAGGGAAGGAGCACCATTTGCTTTTGGAGTACAGATTTTGCTGGATTGGTTTCTGCGAGCTATGTCGCATTTGCAAAGTCCATGTGGGACCAAAACAGTGGATCCCCCCAGAAGAGACCCCATTTTGGAAACAACACCCCTCAAGGTATTCACCTAGGGGTGTAGTGAGCATGTTAAGTCCGCATGTGTTTGCCAGAAATTGGTGTGCACTCGATGTTGCACAGTGAAAATGGGATTTTTTTCCATAGATATGCCAATATGTGGTGCCCAGCTTGTGCCACCATAACAAGACAGCTCTCTAATTATTATGCTGTGTTTCCCGGTTTAAGAAACACCTTACATGTAGCCCTAATCTTTTGCCTGGACATTCGACCAGGCTCAGGAGTGAAAGAGTACCATGTAAAATTGAGGCCTAATTTGGTGACTTACAAAGTATTGGTTCTCAATTGCAGAGGCTCTGATGTGAAATAATAAAAGAAACCCCTGACAAGTGACCCCATTTTTGAAACTGCACCCCTCAAGGCATTTTTTAAGCGGCGTAGTGAGTATATTCACACCACAGGTCTTTTCCATAAATGATTGCGCTGCTGAAGGTGCAAAGTAAATATTAACATTTTTCCCTAGATATGCCATTTCAGTGGGAAATATGTAGTGCCCAGTGTATGCCACTGGAGACACACCCCAAAAGTTAAAAGGGTTCACCCGGGTATGGCGATGCCATATATGTGGAAGTAAACTGCTGTTTGGGCACACTGTAGGGTTCAGAAGGGAGGAAGCGCCATTTGGCTTTTGGAGCGTGGATTTTGGTAGGTAGTAGTTTTGTTTGGAGTTTTACTGGCATTTCATTTTATAATGTGGGGGCATATGTAAACCGGCAGAGTACATCAGGGGCATAGTCAGGTGGTATAATAATAAGGTAAAAAAAAGAATAAAATAATCCATAGATGTGTGTTACGCTGTGACACAATCCTTTCTGCACAGGCCGGTGTCGCACTGATAATTGTCCTTCCTTATCCCCTTTTTGGTCCACACTCCGCACATTTGCAGTTTGGGGAATTTTAATGGGAAAGTGTTGTCCTGGTATAATACAAGCACCCTCGCTTCCAGCAGATATGTTTGAGTCCTCCCCTTCCTGGTTCCCTAATTTTAGTGCCTTGATAATTCACCTCTTGAAACAGAAGAAATGTTCCTCTCGGGCTGCACAACTGGATATTTTTATTTCCTGACTTATTGGAGCCTTAATTAATTTTATTTTTTCATAGACGTAGTGGTATGAGGGCTGTTTTTTTTGCTGGACGAGCTGTAGTTATTATTGGTACCATTTTGGGGTACATGCGACTTTTTGATCACTTTTTATCCGTTTATTTGGGAGGCAATGTGACCAAAAAACGTCAATTCTGGCATAGTTTTTTTAGTTATTTTTATATAGTGTTCACCACGCATATTATGTCATTCTGCAGGTCAGTCCAATTCCAGCGATACCTAATTTATAGCGCTTTTTATGTTTTACAACTTTTTGCACACTAAAATTAAGTTTGTATTTTTTCTGTCGCCATGTCGTGAGGGCCATAACTTTTTTATTTTTTCATCTATGGAGCTGTATGAGGGCTTGTTTTTTGCGAGATCAGTTATAGTTTTTATAGGTACCAATTTTGGATACATGCGACTTTTTGATCACTTTTATTTACATTTTTGGAAGACAAAGTGACCAAAAAACAGCAATTATGGCAGTATTTTTTAGTATTATTTTTACGGCGTTCACTGCGTGGGATAAATAATATAATATTTTTATAGTTCAGGTCGTTACGGTCGCAGCGATACCAAATATGTATGGCTTTATTATTTTTTTCAATAATAAATGACTTGAAAAAGGGTGATTGTATTTTATTTTATTACTTGAAACTATTATTGTATTTTTTACAACTTTTATTTTTACTTTTAAGTAAAAGCTCCAACTGTTTGATTGATCTTCTAATACATTGCACCTTCTATGTAGTGCAATGTATTAGAACTGTCAGTTGTTCACTGACAGCAAGCCGATCAGGCTCTGCCTCCGGACGGGGGCGTAAACATACCTTAAACATAAGTGACGCTACCGAATATGTGTTTATTTTATGTATTGAGACTTATTTTAATGTCTTTTGTAATGTGTGTGTTTTTTTTATTATTTAACATTACTTTATTTATTTTTTTATTTTTAAACTTCAATGTACTGGCATATATCTATATGCTAGTACGTTAGCCTGTGTACTGATTGTACACAGGCAGTTGTTAGGACATTCCTCAGTATGCCCTAACAACAGGAAATATGGTCAGACAGCCCAGGGGTCCTTCAATGGACCCTGGGCTGTCTGCCCATATATGGTATGGCCCTCGATCGCGTCACAGGAATTCCCTGTGACGCGATCCAAAGGGCATCCCCCCTTCCCATTTTCCCCTTTAATGCTCCGGTCAGCTATGATCCCAGCATTCAGGGGAAAAGCGGCGGGGATGAGATTTTCCTCTGATCTCCGCCGTTAGAGCGGGGCTGCGGCTGTGTAATATACAGTATAACAAGTGCGTGCGCGGTCAGCATGAGGTGATGCGACCAGTGCTGCACTAATGATCAGCGGCGCAGGCACTGAAGACAGGACATGGGGTTGTTTTTCAGTGCGCCCGCCATGTTCTGTCTTCAGTGCCGGCAATCATTAGTGCAGCGCTGGTCATGTTGACCACGCACACTTGTCAGGAGCGGGGCAATGGATCACACAGTCGCAGCCCCGCTCTCATACATTCATGTATTACTATACTGAGGTGTGCGGCTGCACAGCTTAGTATCGAAATACACGAAATAACGGTATTGAACCGTTTGAGGGTGCACAGTATCGAAACAGTATCGAAGTTTCGATGCATCATTCATCCCTACTTACTACGATAACAGCAATCATTAGCCTGATTTCCCCCAAGATTCCAACAGAACTTTAAGCATTTTCTTCATGTTTTCACCCCAGTAGGCTTCCATAGCTATGTCTTTAGATTTCAACAGCCTAGGTTTCCATGGTTACATAAATTGCTATGCCCTTCTGTAATAAATTGGCAAACATGCTGATTCAACTCGGATGTTTGCCGTTCAACCCAACCTTTGTAAAGAAATATAGTTTAGATATTTTGCGTTCAAATAACTAAAGTAGATAAATCCGCCTGGAAAGGAACGCTTAAAAGACAATTTTAAAGGACGGGTGTCGCAAATTATTATTTTTTTTATATCAAGTTGATTTTAGTGCTTTATTAAAATAAATGTTATTTATTTGTGTGTTTGTGTTTTACTTTTTTTTTTTTTTCGAACTTTTATTTCCCTGTGGGGGCTGCCATTTTTTTTTCATCTCTGTTTGTGTCGATTAACGACACATACAGAGATGGAATACGGCACATACATCCCCATAGAGAATGCGAACGGGAGCCGTTCGCATTCACTATGGTGTACGCCGTCTGTGTGGGAACGGCGCATGCGCCGCTCCCACACAGTCCAAATAGAAGGTCTTCGGCCGAGCGACATCCGGCGCCATTTTCTTGTGGACCGGAAGCCGCGGCCGGACAGTAAGATGACTACTTCTGGTCGCGGCTTCCGGACATGTGTTCAGAAGCGAGCAGAGGGAGCGGATGGACCGGAGGGAGCGGCGGGAGTGGCGGCGGCAGGAGCAGGTAAGTTATGTCTGTGTATGTTCATGTTTTAGTGTGTGATTACCACTGTATGTAAGCCTACTACACTGTGTATTTGCTCAAAAAATGGCAGCACACAGTGTAGGAGGTTTGAACATTCACTAGCCAGGATAAAGGAGGGGGGATTGTTTGAGGACGCTAGAGCGAGTGTGTCTTCTCAAATTTTGCAACATAAAGCAACGTGGTTGCTCTACCACATGCCAATGCTGCAATTTTGGGAATTGCTCCCTCTAGTGACCAGCACAGGCAAATGTTATAAATTAGAATCTAATTTATAATATTTCCTGACTTGTGAAAAAATTTAAAAAATTATAACAATGTCTAATCATGTATATACTAACTGTTTAACTAAAAAATAAAAAAAAATGGGCTAGACTAGCCGATATATCTCTAAAGATACCGGGCTAACCATGTAGGTAAAGACTAGATAAGGGTACCAATAATGAGTAATAATCCACCTAAGGTTCAATTATTGTAGCATTCCCACAGATATCTAGCTAAAAATATAACACCTGTCCCTACCTGGACTAAATAGCAAAGTGTGCATTCACACTAAGGGCTTATTCAGACGAACGTAAACTACGCGCGTGCAACGCGCGTGATTTTCACGCGCGTTGCCCATAGCTATATTTGTCAATGGGGCCGTGCAGACATGGCAGCGTTTTTTGCGCAGCGTTGCTCCGTTGCAAAAAACTCACGACATGTCCGTTGATTCAGCGTTTTCAACGCATCACGCACCCATTGAAGTCAATGGGTGCGTGAAAACCACGCATGTCGCACGGAAGCACTTCCGTGCGAACTGCGTGTTTGCGCAACAGCTGTCAAAAGGATGAATGGAAACAGAAAAGCACCACGTGCTTTTCTGTTTCCGAACATCCAAACGGAGTGTCTTTGCGATTAGCGAACCCCGACAACCGAAGCTAAGTTCACCGAGTTCGGCCAAACTCGTTTTGGCCGAACCCGGCAAAAAAAATTCCGGTCCGCGACGCCGGGAGACATTCACTGTGCATGGTGCTGAAAGAGTTAAACTGTTTCAGCACCATGGACAGTGACTTGCGATCCCAAAATACATGAACCTGTAAAAAAAAACGAAGTTCTAACTTACCGATTACTCCTGTCTCCTTCCTGCAGTCCGACCTCCCGGGATGACACTTCAGTTCAAGTGACAGCTCCAGCCAATCACAGGCCAAGCACAGGCTGCAGCCAATCACAGGCTGCAGCGGTCACTTGGACTGCCGCGTCATCCAGGGAGGTGGGGCCCGATGTCAAGAGAGGCGCGTCACCAAGGCAACGGCCGGGAAGTTCTCGGTAAGTAGGAACTTTATCTTTTTTTTGACAGGTTTTTCGCTGTTGTGTTCGGCATTCACTGTCGAGGGTGCTGAAAGATTTAGCTCTTTCAGCACCTTGGACAGTGACGGGCGTCGACAAGCCTCATCTCTATGATGCCGGCTGCGCGAAAATCACGCAGCCGCGCATCAGACACGGATGACACACGCAGCTGTCAAATGGTTTTTGCGCACGCAAAACGCCGCGTTGTTTGCGCGCGCAAAAACGTAACGCTCGTGTGAATCCAGCCTAAATAAAGATCTGGTACCTAGCAGAGTGTGCATTCACACCCAAAGCAAGAGTGTGCATTCACACTGAACGAATTTGAACACCTGAGTGTGCATTCACACTGAATGGCGAAAAAGCAACACCTAGAACACAGTTCACTGAAATGTGCACCAGCACGTAGGGGTAGTGTGCATTCACACTCATATATAACAGCACAGCACCTATAGCAATAGTGTTCATTCACACTTGACAGAGACTGTACACCATAAACAAGAGTGTGCATTCACACTGAACTATTTTAAACACCTAACGTGTTTCTGCGTCCTTAGTTTATATAGGACGTTTCTTCAGCGGTGTATAGTGACACAGGGCAGATTAGCATATCAATTTCCTGTGCAATATTATCAAACCGCCCTGTGTCTGCTAGAACTTTACTCTAACAGCACAGTTCTGGTATCTGACTGCAGCGCATGCGACGGAATGACGGCTATTTAAGCCTTTAACCCTGCCCATCCAGAGGCTGGACGATTACCTCAAACCCCCAATCAAAGGGCGCCACGTCATCAGACTCTCCGCCCTCTCAGGAGCTCGTCCAGATCAGTGGCGTAACTACCGCGGTAGCAGCAGTAGCGGCTGCTACGGGGCCCGGGGCTTGAGGGGGCCCATGCCGCCAGCCGACATGCCCTCCCAAATGCCCGGTGGCGCCGCTAGCAGCCGTTATGGCTGCTACAGGGGTAGCACCGCTACTGTGGGGCCCGCGCCACCGAGCCTTACACAGGCACTCTCATGCCTGTAGGTGTCGCTAGCACCGGAGGGGGCCCCGGTGCTAGCGGCAGCCAAATACATGTATTAGCACTGAATGGCCGGGCATGTTCCGTGCCTGACCATCCAGTGCCTTACAATGACACTGATTGGCTAGCGGCGCGATGACATCATCGCGCCGCTTCCATGCTTGGAAGGTGCTGATTGGCGGGGCAAGTCATTCTGCCCCGCCAATCAGCGTCATTGAAGGACGCTCATTCAGCTCCTGCAGACATGCTCAGAAGAGAGCATGTCTGCATCGCCAGTGAACAGCGTGGGAACCGGAGAATGTGAGTATGTCAACTTTATATATTTTTTTCCTCATAAAAATGTGAATGGCATTATCTATAGTGGGGGGGGGGGTCTATCTACAGGGGGGGGGGGTCATCTTTATGTGGGCTATTATATATAGGGGGTCTATATGTGGGGCAGTAGCTACAGGGGGGTCTATATGTGGGGCAGTAGCTACAGGGGGGTCTATATGTGGGGGTGTGGGCCACTATATACAGAGGGGTCTATATGTGGGCCACTATATACAGGGGGGGGTCTATATGTGGGGCACTAGCTACAGGGGAGGTCTGTATGTGGGGATGTGGGCCACTATCTACAGGGGGGTCTATATGTGGGCCACTATATACAGGGGGGGTCTATATGTGGGGCACTAGCTACAGGGGAGGTCTGTATGTGGGGATGTGGGCCACTATCTACAGGGGGGTCTATATGTGGGGCAGTATATGTGAGACACTATACAGGGGTGGGCTATATGTAGAGCACTATCTATAGGTGAGCTATTTTTTAGGGTACTTTCTATAGGGGTGGGCTATGTGTGGGACACTATATACAGGGGTGGGTTACCTGTGGGGCACTAGCAACAGGGTGGCTATATGTAGTGCACAGTCTACAGGGGTGGGCTATATGTGGGACAATATCTACAGAGGTGGACTATACGTGGAGCACTAACTATAGGGGAAGCTATATGTAGGGCAGCACGGTGGCTCAGTGGTTAGCACTATTGCCTTGCAGCTCTGGAGTCCATATGTGGGCACTATCTACAGGGGCTTCTATGTAGGTCACTATCTACAGGGGGCACGGTGTGTGTGTGTGTGTGTGTGTGTGTGTGTGTGTGTGACAGTTATATTTAGATGTGTTGAGAATTTTAACTTTGTTTACAGGTGCAGAAATGGTTTAAAAGTGAGAAGCTGAAGACATCTAAACGGAAAACTGCAGAAATGGGTCATGGCCGGGAGAAATCCATCATAGATGTCTGAACCGGAGGGAGAAGAAAAGAACTAGAATCTGAGACGTCACCGGTGAGTCACTTAATGTAAATGTTTATTCTGCCTCTAATCAGTATTGTAGTCACTGTATGATCTGCAGCGAGATGATGGTGGTATGATTTTTTTTGTGAAACCGCATCTCCCAGCATATCCTTATCATTGTTTCAGCCATGCTGGGAGCTGTAGTTTTACGCCGTACAAACCTATGTGCAGTGGCGTAACTACCGCTATAGCAGCCGTAGCGACTTCTACGGGGCCTGCAGCATGAGGGGTCCCGTGCCACCCGCCGGCACAGCCCCTCCCATGGCCGCAGGCTCCGCTAGCAGCCGCTATGGCTGCTACAGCGCGACGCCACTGAAGGGGTTGTTCCTACAAAAGACCTGCATCCCCTAACCACAGGATAGGGGATACATGTGGGATCGCTGGGACGCCCAGCGATGAGGAGAACGGGGGACCGAAAGTCCCCCCTAAGTTCTCCATGACAAACCTCGGACTTCCGTAGTCTGTCTGCAGCTCCATGGAAATGACTTGCGCACCTGTTGTGCTTGTGCGCATGCGTGACCAGCGCTCCTTTCATTTTTATTGAACTGCGCAGACGCCGGAAGTCCGAGGTTAGTCATGGAGAACTTAGGGGGACTTTCGGTCCCCCGTTCTCCTTATCGCTGCCAGCGATCACACATGTATCCCCTATCCTGTGGATAGGGGATGCATGTCTTTTGTAGGACAAAATATAGGCCGTTTTTTTTTTGGGGGGGGTCTGTATGGCGTAATCTACAGAGGGAGCTGTATGGCGTTATCTACAGAGGGGGTCTGTATGGCGTTATCTACAGAGGGGGCTGTATGGCGTTATCTACAGGGGGCTGTGTATGGTGCTATCTATAGGGGGGCGCTGTGTGGTGCAATCTATAGGGAGGCACTATCTACAAGGAGGGGGGGTTGTGTGATACCCAGCAGAGGGGGGGGGGGGGGGGCCCAGTCAAAAGTTTGCTATGGGGCCCAGTCTTTCCTAGTTACGCCCCTGGTCCAGGTCTATCCATTCTGGGCATATTGAACGACGCCTAGCCTCACGTTACCATGGGAACCTCCAAGCGGCTGCAAACCCAAATAGAGGCGTACTATATAAAGGGGAAACACTGTATACTGACATCGTTGAGAGGTCATATAGGAATAAAGCATTAGAAATTAGACAGATACACAGAACTAGCCACTAAACATTTATCAGTAGCCGTCGGCGAACATATTGAAATCCCCATCAATATGCCATAAGGCATAGGACAAAGTATTATAAACGGGACAAGACTGGTCCCACCATATAAACACACCTCCCTCATAGAAAACACGTATAAGAGATGTTTTTTAAAAGGGTAACCTCAATGTATAAGTCAAACTTTTCATGATATATTGCCTATTCGCATAATGTCGTTTTAGTGAAACACTTGCTACAATGAAAACATGTAGCACAGCTCTATATTTAAGTCCAGGAAAACTTCTTTTAAGATTCTTCCAAAATTAACTTGGAAAATTAGTAAGAAACAGTATGTGCTTACCTGTTTTAATTTTTGATAACGGTTAATTAGCTATGGAGACATCAAGCTTGGTATGCTCTAAGGCAGCGGTTCTCAAACTATTTTAGCGCATGGAATCCTGAAAATGCTACAGAACTTAATGAGGAAATCTCGTAGAAGCTGAAGGAGCTTAAATTTTGTTTCTTCAGCACTTACTTTCTGCTTAAACTTTAAAACATGTCTATAATGTGTGATACACAAAGACATGAAACATATATGCTAGTGACAGTGGCAGTGTATCCTATGTGACTCAAATTGAGAAGTAGTAAGTTCTGTAGGTTGGCATTACAACTACTGCATCCTTAAAAAGCCAGGAGTTCAGGCAGACAAAAAACCCATGCAATGGGGGGTGGTGACGGAATAAACCATTAATAATGGTAAACATTAGTGAAATAAAGACATGACAACAACTTTATGCAAGCTGGGGATCGGCCAAAGCATTTATTAACTTACTTAACATGGACCTTGCTCGTATATGTTAGATCTTCAAGCCATAAAATAATAATGTCTTCAAACTATATTCTGCTGCCAAACCATCATACTACAATGGGCAGGATGATAAATCATGCTTTTCTTCCACCGGCAAGGTCCACCACCGCCAAGTAGGAGTTCATGTACCAACTACAAAGAACTTTTATCCCTCCCAAGCAAAAACTACCCAACCTCATGATTTCCACTTCAGATAAGTCAAGATCATTTGCCATGTTTGCAGTGCCGATGCGGAAAGAAGGAATTCTGAATTCTGACAGGTTACGGCTGAGTACATAGTTACATAGTTAGTACGGTTGAAAAAAGACACATATCCATCAAGTTCAGCCAAGGGATGGGAAAAGGGAAGGGAAACATTTCTACACATAGGAGCTAATAATTTTTTGTCCTAGGAAATTATCTAAGCCTTTTTTAAAGCCATCTACTATAGCTACGGAGGCCAGCTCCTGCGGTAGACTATTCCATAGATTCACAGTTCTCACAGTAAAGAAGGCTTGTCGCCTCTGCAGGTTGAACCTTTTTTTCTCCAGATGGCGGGAGTGCCCCCTTGTTTTTAGAGGGGGTTTTACAAGGAACAGGATTTCACCATATTTTTTGTATGTGCCATTAATATATTTATATAAGTTAATCATGTCCCCCCTTAGTCATCTTTTTTCAAGGCTAAATAAGTTTAATGCTTTTAATCTTTCCTTATAACTTAGATTCTCCATGCCCCTTATTAGCTTCGTTGCTCTACTTTGTATTTTTTCCAACTCCAGGGCATCCTTTCTAGGAACTAGTGCCCAGAACTGAACTGTATATTCTAGATGAGGCCTCACTAATGCTATGTAAAGTGGTAATATTATATCCCTGTGCCGCGAGTCCATGCCTCTTTTAATACACGACAATATCTTACTGGCCTTTGAAGCAGCTGATTGACCTTGCATGCTGTTATTTAGTTTATGATCTTCAAGTACACCCAGATCCTTCTTAACAAGTGACTCCCCCAGTGTAGCTCCCACTAGGACATATGATGCATACAGGTTGTTGGTACCCAGATGCATAACTTTACATTTGTCTACATTAAACTTAATTTGCCAAGTTGACGCCCAAACACTTAGTTTGTTTAAATCCGCTGGCAATTCACGAACATCTTCCATAGACTGAACATTACTACATAGCTTGGTGTCATCTGCAAAAATAGAAATAGTGCTATTAATCCCATCCTCTGTATCATTAACAAATAAGTTGAATAATAGTGGTCCCAGCACTGAACCCTGGGGTACACCACTTATAACCGGGGACCATTCAGAGTAGGAATCATTGGCCACAACTCTCTGGATACGGTCCTGGTTCAATCCAATTACAAACTATACTTTCTAAACCTATAGTCCTTAATTGACCCATTAGACGTCTATGAGGTATCTTGTTTGGCCAGCTGCTATCCCGCTACGGCAGTACGGCCCAGTGGGTCCACACACCCATCGTGACACCCCAGACCAGACCCCCTAAATACAGCCCCCAAACCCCTTAAACTAATACAGACCCCCTAAATACAGACACCAGACCCCCTAAATACAGACCCCAGACCGGACCCCTAAATACAGACCCCAGACCCCTTAAACTAATACAGACCCCAGACCAGACCCCCTAAATACAAACCTCTTAAACTAATACAGAATCCCTAAATACATACCCCTTAAACTAATACAGACCCCCAGACCAGACCCCCTAAATACAGACCCCTTAAACTAAGACCCCAGACCAGGCCCCCTAAATACCGTCCCCAGATCCCTTAAACTAGTACAGACCCCTAAATACAGACCCCAGACCCCTTAAACTAATAGACCCCAGACCCCATAAATACAGACCCCAGACCCCTTAACCTAATACAGACCCCAGACCAGACCCCCATATACAGACCTCTTAAACTAATACAGACCCCCTATATACAGACCCCTTAAACTAATACAGACTCCAAGACAAGACCCCTTAAATACAGACCCAGACCAGACCCCTAAATACAGATGCCTGACCAGACCTCCTAAATATAGACCCCAGACCACTTAAACTAATACAGACCCCAGATCAGACCCCCTAAATACAGACCCAGACCCCTTGAACTAATACAGACCCCCTAAATACAGACCCCTTAAAGTAATACAGACCCCTGTCCAGACCCCCTAAATATACAGACCCCAGACCAGAACCCTAAATAGAGACGCCTGACCAGACCTCCTAAATATAGACCCCAGACCCCTTAAACTAATACAGACCCCAGACCAGACCCCCTAAATACAGACCTCTTAAACTGATACAGAACCCCTGAATACATACCTCTTAAACTAATACAGACCCCCAGACCAGACCCCCTAAATACAGACCCCTTAAACTAAGACCCCAGACCAGACCCCCTAAATACAGACCCCAGACCCCTTAAACTAATAGACCCCAGACCCCATAAATACAGACCCCAGACCCCTTAACCTAATACAGACCCCAGACCAGACCCCCAAAATACCTCTTAAACTAATACAGGCCCCCTATATACAGACCCCTTAAACTAATACAGACCCCAAGACAAGACCCCTTAAATACAGATGCCTGACCAGACCTCCTAAATATAGACCCCAGACCACTTAAACTAATACAGACCCCAGATCAGACCCCCTAAATACAGATCCCAGACTCCTTGAACTAATACAGACCCCCTAAATACAGACTGTCACGGACACTGAGTTTGTGGACCCACTAGGCCGCACCGCCTTAGCGGGGAGGCAGCTGACCAGGTCACAGTCTATGCGAAAGTAAAATGGCAGACAGTAATGCTTAGGTACCTGAAATAGTCCGGGCGGTGGCTGTGGCTTCAGCACGGATGGAGGCAGGTGCGGCAAGTGGCGCCAGACGTGGCGGGCAGTATCCGATGAGCGGTAGACACTTGACGTGGCAGATGGCACTTGACGTGGCAGATGGCACTTGGCGTGGCAGAAGACACTTGACGTGGCAGATGGCACTTGATGTGGCAGATGGCACTTGACGTAGCAGATGGCACTTGACGTGGCAGAAGACACTTGATGTGGCAGATGGCACTTGACGTGGCAGATGGCACTTGACGTGGCAGAAGACACTTGACGTGGCAGATGGCACTTGACGTGGCAGAAGACACTTGACGTGGCAGATGCCACTTGACGTGGCAGAAGACACTTCGGGTAGGCACAGGAACAATAGGGAATACAGGAACGGTAACAGGGCACGGGTAACAGCTTGAACGGGAGACACTAAGGGACCATTTGCGAGACAGACTGGGAAAGACTAACAACGCTCAGGCAAGGATTAGAAGGCCAGGGGCCTTCTTATAGACCAGGAAATCGTGGCAGTTGATGATGATGATTTCCTAATTGCGCGCGCTGGCCCTTTAAGGCCGGGCGCGAGCGTGCGCGCGCACCCTACGGGACCCAGCCGGACGGAGCGGAAGTGAGCGCTGGTATCTCCTAGGAGGGAGACGGAGGCCAGCGCTCACAGATCCATGGCTGCGGGCGTCGGGAGGTGAGTAAACCCGACGGCCCGCGGCCATGGGCTCTACAGTATCCCCCCTCTTACGCCCCCTCTTCTTGGGGCCAGAGTGAGAGAGGAACTTTTTAATAAGAGTAGGGGCGCTGAGGTTATCTTCTGGCTCCCAGGACCTCTCCTCAGGACCAAACCCTCTCCAGTCCACCAAATAGAAAGTCCTTCCTCCTACCCTCTTGCGGTCCAGGATCTCCTTTACCTCAAATACATCAGAAGGGCCGCTGGGAGCAACTGTGGAACTAGAGGTCTTGCTGTAGCGGTTCAGGACCACTGGTTTCAGGAGGGACACATGGAAGGAGTTAGGGATTCTGAGGGTAGGAGGCAGCCGCAGCTTATAGGAAACAGGGTTAATTTGTTGCAGGATCTCGAAAGGACCAAGGAACCTGGGAGCAAACTTGTATGAAGGCACCCTCAAGCGAATGTTCCGAGAGGACAGCCAGACTTTAGTCTCAGGAAGATACTGAGGCGGCTCTCTTCTCTTGGTATCTGCCTTACGCTTCATGCGATCTACCGCCAGCAAAATAGAGGACCGGGTCTGTTGCCAGATTTGCAGGAAGTCCCCATATGCAGAGTCAGCAGCGGGTACCTGAGATGAAGTCGACACTGGAAGAGGAACTCTGGGATGTTGACTGTACACGATGTGAAACGGAGTGGAAGTGGTGGACTCACTTGTGTGGTTATTATATGAAAACTCGGCCCATGGAAGAAGCTGTACCCAGTTATCGTGCTGTGAAGAGATGAAGTGGCGGAGATAATTTTCCATGATCTGGTTGATCCTCTCAACTTGCCCATTGGACTGGGGGTTAAAAGCAGAGGAAAAGTCCAAACTCACATCCAGGAGTTTACAGAGGGCTCTCCAGAACTTGGAGGTAAACTGAACCCCCCGGACGGACACAATGTGAAGAGGCCAGCCATGCAAGCGGAAGATGTGCTGAATGAAGAAACTTGCCAGTCGAGGAGCAGAGGGTAGGCCGGTCAGCGGGATAAAATGTGCCATCTTAGAGAACCGGTCCACCACCACCCAGATGGTGTTGCATCCTGCTGAGAGAGGAAGGTCCGTGACGAAGTCCATAGCGATGTGCTGCCAGGGGGCACTGGGTACAGGCAGAGGTTGAAGCAGGCCGGCAGGCTTGCTGTGAGTCACTTTGTTAGAGGCACACACCGTGCAAGCAGAGACAAAGTCCAGAACATCCTTAGGTAGCGTGGACCACCAGAAGTGACGAGCGATCAGGTCTTGGGTTTTACGGACACCGGCGTGCCCAGCCAGTTTAGAACTGTCTCCCCAGCGGAGAATTCTTTTTCTGTCTGCCAACCGAACAAAAGTTCTCCCCGGAGGGATATTTCTAAGCTGCAGAGGATTGGCGGTGACAACGCAGGATGGGTCTATGATCGTCTGAAGGGACTCCACCGTGTCTTCCGTTTCAAATGATCTGGACAGGGCATCGGCCCTCACGTTCTTGTCAGCGGGACGGTAGTGGAGCAGAAATTGGAAACGGGTGAAGAACAGTGACCACCTGGCTTGACGAGGATTCAGTCTTTGAGCGGACTGAAGGTAAGTGAGATTCTTGTGGTTGGTGAATATCAGGATGGGGTGAGCAGCACCCTCCAGAAGATGTCTCCACTCCTCCAGAGCCAATTTGATAGCCAGTAGCTCCCGATCGCCAATGGAATAATTGCGCTGAGCAGAGGAAAACAGTCTTGAGTAGTAGCCACATACTACTGCCTTTCCTTTGGAGCTCCTCTGGAACAGAAGTGCGCCTGCACCAACAGAGGAAGCGTCCACTTCCAGTGAGAACTGCTGAGATACGTCAGGGTGATGGAGGATCGAAGCAGAAGTGAAGGCTTTCTTGAGGCTAATGAATGCGGACTCTGCCTCTGGAGTCCATACCTTGGCGTTCACACCCTTCTACGTAAGGGTAGAGATGGGGGCCGTCAGAGAAGAAAAGTTCGGAATAAACTGGCGGTAGAAATTGGCGAAACCCAGGAACCGCTGTATGGCCCTTAGGCCTTGAGAACGTGGCCATTGCAGGACAGACTTTAACTTCTCAGGGTCCATCTTAAGGCCTTGATCCGAGATGACATAGCCCAGGAAGGGCAAAGACCTCTTTTCAAAGGTGCATTTCTCTAACTTGGCATACAAGCGATTCTCTCTTAGTCGCAGAAGAACTTGACGAACATGCCTCCGATGGGTCATCAGATCTGGGAGAAAATTAGAATATCATCGAGATAAACTACAACACACGTATAGAGGAGATCTCAGAAGATGTCATTAACGAACTCCTGAAATACTGCGGGAGCGCTACACAGTCCGAAGGGCATCACTAGGTATTCGTAGTGCCCATCGCGGGTGTTAAATGCCGTATTCCATTCGTCACCCGGAAG
This sequence comes from Rhinoderma darwinii, assembly GCF_050947455.1. Taxonomy (NCBI): domain Eukaryota; kingdom Metazoa; phylum Chordata; class Amphibia; order Anura; family Rhinodermatidae; genus Rhinoderma; species Rhinoderma darwinii. The sequence continues at coordinate 302,423,912 of NC_134687.1, forward strand.
AATCCGGATTAGATTATATGCCCCCGGAAGATCTAGCTTGGAAAATTTTTTGGCTCCTCGTATGCGATCAAACAGCTCGGCAATGAGTGGCAACGGGTATTTGTTCTTGACCGTGATCTGATTGAGACCACGGTAGTCAATGCAGGGTCGGAGAGATCCATCTCTCTTTTTAACGAAGAAGAATCCTGCCCCGGCCGGGGAGGAAGATTTTCGAATAAAACCCCTCTCCAAGTTCTCCTTGATATAGGCTGACATCGATAAAGTCTCTGGCAAGGAGAGAGGATATACTCGTCCACGGGGAAGAGAATCATTGGGAACCAGTTCAATGGGATAGTCATAATTCCGATGTGGAGGCAACGTCTCAGCCTCTCGTTTGCAGAAGACATCCGCAAAACTGGCATACTGAGAAGGTAGATCGGAGAGTGACTGAGGCAGAGGGGGCAAAACAGGACGGACTTGTGACAGGCAATGGCTATGGCATCTGGAACCCCATTGAAGAACTTCTCCAGAACTCCAGTCGAGTGTCGGGGCGTGTAGACGGAGCCATGGCAGACCCAGCAGGATAGGATTGATAGCCTTGGGTAGTACCAGGAAGGAGATCTGTTCTGAGTGAAGAGCTCCGACCCGTAATGTCAATGGCTCAGTGATGAGCATGATTGGATCAGGCAACGGTAGACCATTCACAGAGGCAACTGCCAGGGGTCTCTCCAGACGGACTGTGGGTAGTTGAAACCGATCCACTAGATCTTGGTGGATAAAATTAGCAGCCGCTCCAGAGTCAAGATAGGCGGAGGAAGGATGTGATGCCTGTCCGGTGACTATGGCCACAGGTATCGATAATTTGGAAGAGGTTTTAACGTTTGGAGACGTTCCACCTAGAGTTGCCTCTCCAACCAACCCTAGGTACTGGAGTTTCCCGGTTTCTGTGGGCATTGGCGCACAAAATGACCCTTGAGGCCGTAATACATACAAAGTCCAGAGGAGCGTCTGCGCTGCTTCTCCTGTTCAGATAACCGGACTCTGTCTACCTGCATGGGTTCCTCAGGTAGCGCACTAGGAGTGGGCAATAGTGGTCTCTGGGCAGAGGGTGCTGGTCTGTGGGCCCGGCTCTCCTGACGAACCTCTTGAGAGCGCTCCCGGATTCTCATATCAACCCGGGTGGCTAACAGGATGAGGGCATCCAAGGTAGAAGGAAGGTCGCAGGCTGCCAGTTCGTCCTTGATGTGAGAGGACAGTCCCTGCCAGAAGGTCTCCACCAGTGCCCCATTGTTCCATGCCAGCTCAGCTGCTAGGGTACGGAAGGAGATCGCATACTCCCCTACTGTGGAGCCTTCTTGCTTGAGGGTCAGCAGAGTGGCTGCGGCAGAGGATGTTCGACCCGGCTCCTCGAACATGGCACGAAAGGACTGCAGGAACAAGGCTAGGTCCGAGGATACAGGTCCTTGTTGCTCCAAGATTGAGTTCGCCCATGCGAGGGCCTTGTCAGCGAGGAGGGAGATAATGAACGCTACTTTGGCCTCCTCGGAGGGGAAGAGATGAGGCCGTAGCCTAAAATGCACCGTGCATTGATTGAGAAATCCTCTGCATGCTCTGGGGTCACCGTCGTAGCGAGGAGGAAGAGGCAGAGGAACTGAGGATCCGGAACAAACAGGGGGAGCAACAGGCAGTGGCACGGCAACAGCCTCAGGAGGAAGAACCGGGGGTGGAACCGCGAGTAGATCCAGGCGGACCAGAATAGAATTCACTGCCTCAAGGAGTTGATCCTGACGCGTGCGTAGGTCATGCATCTCTGTCTGAATCTTCTGTACTGGGGTCTTGGGCTGGCCAGCGGGTTCCATGGCATGAGCGTACTGTCACGGAAACTGGGTTTGTGGACCCACTAGGCCGCTCCGCCGTAGCGGGGAGGCAGCTGGCCAGGTCACAGTCTATGCGAAAGTAAAATGGCAGACAGTAATGCTTAGGTACCTGAAATAGTCCGGGCGGTGGCTGTGGCTTCAGCACGGATGGAGGCAGGTGCGGCAAGTGGCACCAGACGTGGCGGGCAGTATCCGATGAGCGGTAGACACTTGACGTGGCAGATGGCACTTGACGTGGCAGATGGCACTTGACGTGGCAGAAGACACTTGACGTGGCAGATGGCACTTGACGTGGAAGATGGCACTTGACATGGTAGAAGACACTTGACGTGGCAGAAGACACTTGACGTGGCAGATGGCACTTGACGTGGCAGAAGACACTTGAACGCGGGTAGGCACAGGAACAATACGGAATACAGGAACGGTAACAGGGCACGGGTAACAGCTGGAATGGGAGAAACTAAGGGACCATTTGCGAGACAGACTGGGAAAGACTAACAACGCTCAGGCAAGGATTAGAAGGCCAGGGGCCTTCTTATAGACCAGGAAATCGTGGCAGTTGATGATGATGATTTCCTAATTGTGCGCGCTGGCCCTTTGAGGCCGGGCGCGAGCGTGTGCGCGCACCCTACGGGACCCAGCCGGACGGAGCGGAAGTGAGCGCTGGCATCTCCTAGGAGGGAGACGGAGGCCAGCGCTCACAGATCCATGGCTGCGGGCGTCGGGAGGTGAGTAAACCTGACGGCCCGCGGCCATTGGCGCTACACAGACCCCTTAAACTAATACAGATCCCAGACCAGACCCCCTAAATAGAGACCCCAGACTCCTTAAACTAATACAGACCCCCTAAATACACACCCCAGATCAGACCCCCTAAATACAGACCCCAGACCAGACCCCCTAAATACAGACCCAAGACCAGACCAACTAAATACAGACCCCAGACTCCTTAAACAAATCCAGACCCGTACAAATTCGACCTGTAAAACATATAGTCTTTCTCAACCCTATATGTTTTATGGGTCAAAACGATGCTGTCTTATATGGATGTTGGACGAATAAATACTTTTTGGATACAATAGTAGATGTGTTCTGTGGTCCAAACTATAGTGGAGATGTTGTAGACGATCGGCTGCGGTTTGTCCGATATAGGATAGCGTGACACCATCTTATATACCGGGACTTGTGCTGCTTGATTTACTTTTTCTTTTGTATATAAAAACAAACTGTATATATATATCTTATGATATAATGTAACCTTTTTCCTGGAAAGGAACAAACCCACTGTCTCCAGAAAGCTGCTGCTACTTAGCTGACGACAACCAGAAGACAATGTCAATGGTATTGATTTTCACACAACCGGAACAATAACTAGTGGGCCTACCGCTTATCAGCTGACAAGCACACAACAAACTAAGCCGAAAAGAAACGGAATACATTTAAAAAAAAAAAAACAAATCAGAAAAGTTCCAGATAATGCAACACAGAATTAAAACTGCCACTCCTCCACATAGATGATATTCAAACCCAGCTTAGAAATGCTTGGAGATGGAAAGGTTTGAAGTCTTAGGGTATGTTCACACGACCTATTTTCAGACGTAAACGAGGCGTATTCTGCCTCGTTTTACGTCTGAAAATAGGGCTACAATACGTCGGCAAACATCTGCCCATTCATTTGAATGGGTTTGCCGACGTATTGTGCAGACGACCTGTTATATACGCGTCGTCGTTTGACAGCTGTCAAACGATGACGCGTAAAAATACAGCCTCGTCAAAAGAAGTGCAGGACACTTCTTTGGACGTTTTTGGAGCTGTTTTCTCATAGACTCCAATGAAAACAGCTCCAAAAACGGACGTAAAAAACGCCGCGAAAACGCCGCGAAAAATGCGAGTTGGTAAAAAAACTTCTGAAAATCCAGAGCTGTTTTCAAGGGAAAACAGACCCTGCTTTTCAGACGTTTTTGTTGACTACGTGTGAACATACCCTTAAAACATAAGATAAGGTTTATTCATATTGAAACAGTTTACAAGGGAAGAGGTGAAAGACATTGTGACACCTTTTCACCATACTACTTGGTACTGTAGATGTGAAAGGCGATTTGGAACTTCTCCAAATTCCTTGAGATTTTTACAGCTTCTGTAGCTATCTTAGCGGTCCATTTCTCTCTTTGTGGAAAAGAGTATGCTGCATTAGCTTTCTTATGAAAGTTTTGCGTGAGTCAAATGGGTTATTGTTTTAGGGTGGGTGGGCTTTATTACTTTGATATAAGTTGTAAGGGCACTTGACATATGTGACAAAGAGCCTAGAGATTTTGGCTTGGTAAGCTTATTGTTTATCTGTATATGATTGCTGCACTTTTGAATTGCGTCTAGTGTAATATCCATGTCTGTGCATATTGTTGTAGCAACTGTGTGTTTTATACAATGTCATGTATTCCTTACATGAAAATGTTAATAAACAGAAGATTGAAATAAAAAAAATAAAAAGCTGGACTCAAAACAAATGACCCACTGAGGAAAAAACGAAAAACCCTTAAAATATGACGATGAGATTGAGCATCCCATGGAAAGGCATTTATCATAGTAGAACTGGCCAACAAACTGACAACCCAACAAATGGAAAATGCCCTGATGCACAGGAAGCAGACAAAACGCCAACTTAATATTGGACCTGAGAGGAGCAACCTTACAAAAATAGGTATTCTGAAGAGCCGACGCGGAAAACGGCGGCTCTGCGAGTTGAGAGGATAGTGACAGGATAGGTGGGACTGGGAAAGATGAGACTCCTGCGGCCACAACAGAGGCGCCCAACAGAGATTACAGCCAGCCCAACAAGGTCTGAAAAACACAGAAGAGAGTGGACAATCCCGAGAGAACAGCAACCACCAGAGCAGATGAGTGAACAGACACGAGGTAGTGGAGAAGCTGTAACAGCAGTGACACCATTTTATACCAGTGGGTGGGGGGGACACGCTTTAGCTCAGGGAGGCCATATTATGAGCTTCCCTACTGAACTCAGTGGAGGAGCAGGACTGAAGAGGGGGTGGATAGCACTGGCAGCCCCAACAGAGTTGTGGTGTGCACCAGGGGAAGGGGACAACCTGGCTGAGGGCCTAGAACGGTGAGTTGACCAGTGGCAATTGCAGCCGTTAGAGCAGGAGTCTGGCTGTCATCAACATTACAACAGAATAATATGCTAAAAATATCAATCAGTTACCATACAACATTAATAAGAATAGTTACTAAACAGATACACTGTAGTCTATTTGCATAAATCCATTTAGACTTGTACTATAAACTCTCTGTATGCATACTGCTACAAGTACATGTTAATCATACAAAAGAATGTAAAAAAATCTGTAATGTTTGTAGAAAGCTAAAAGTCTTATGGTTAGCAAGACTTCAAGGAGAATAACGTCAGTAAAAATAGAACTATGTATTAGTGATTATTTATCCTCTTAATTTTAAAAAAATGCCCTTATCCTTAACCCGTTCCGGCCTCAGCCATTTCTGATTTTTGGGATTTTTGTTTTTTCCTACCCTTACTATAACTTTTTCATTTTTCCGTCAACATAGCAGTATTAGGTTGTTGTTTTTTGCGGGACGAGTTGTAGTTTTTAATGGCACCATTTATTGTCTCATAAATGTACTGAGAAACTTTAAAAATAATTTTGTGGGGTGGAGTGGGTTTAGTTTTGGGTTTAGTTTTTACTGCACTCACCCGGCGGTAAAAATGACATGTTTACTTTATTCTGCGGGTCAATATGAATATTACAGTACCAAATAAATATGTTTTGTTTATGCTTTACTACTTAAAAAATAAATCACCTATAGGTACCTCCAGGAGAGAAATCTTTTGACTATCGGTCAGCAAAGTTTAAACATATAACCAAGTAAGGACTTGGTGCATTGACCTATTATATGCAAGATAAAGCCTATATATAAGGTCAATTAACACATGATAGTTTGAGAAAATACAAAATATCCTTTATTATTAACATATATGAGACAAAAACAGGTTAAAAATGTAAACATGCAGTGCAATAGGAAGGTGTCCTACAGAGCAAGAAGCATATGGGCATGACACAATATATAAAAGTATTCAATGTACGCCACAAAAAAATAATGGCCTAATACACGCTGCTTAATAGTGGGCAAAAAAATCCCCATGCATGCAATTACAGCTGGTTATAAGATAGGTATAAAAATGCTCGTTAGAAATAGCAACATGAATTGATGTAATGTGACAAAACCGCTTGATAAATATTCAACCAGACATTAATCAGTGGCACAGTTACCAAAGTTGCTTACCCATGTTGTTGCTCCTGCACTGTAGAGACACCAGCCCGACGCGCGTTTCGGCTAAATGCCTTAGTCCGGGGGTGGTGTCTCTCCAGCGGAATATGACATTTGTCATATTGGTATGTCAATTTGGAATTCAAGTTGTTTTGATTGTTCAGAATTTTTTCAAGATGAGTAGCCTTCCAAAAATATGCAGATCTTTGATTGCGGTAAAGGTGTCAAATTTATCGCAGTGAGAGAAAGTTAATCCCTTTCTTAATACCACCAGATCTGAAGTTATATATTCATATGAGGATACATTAATTGCCCTAAGGCTGTTAGGAGGTTCACCCCTCTCAGGTTTTCTCTTATTTGTTCCTTGTCTTTGCGTTATTTTCCGTTTTGACCTTGTACCATAAGACTGGTTTGGTTGATATGGTCGCTGGTGAGATATGCCTTCTGTTTCATTTACTAGTCACCTGTGATGTCGAATCTCTATACACGAGTATTCGACACACAGATGGCTTAAAGGCAGTAGCCTCGTTTTTGATTATGGGGGATGTGGAAACAATTCTTACCCTTCTGGAATATGTACTGACACACAACTTTTTCATATTCAATGGGTCTTTCTACCTACAACTGCAGGGAACAGCAATGGGGGCGGCATGCGCACCCTCATACGCCAATCTGTTCCTGGGGTTGTGGGAGAGGGACCTATTTGGAGATGGTCAGGATGTCTCGATGGACCAGGTCATTTTTTGGGCCAGGTACATCGATGACATCCTGATCACCTGGAAGGGTACCCCAGTATCTCTGGAGAGTTTTATTAATAACTTAAATCAAAACAACTTGAATGTCAAATTGACATACCAATATCACAAATGTCATATCGATTTTTTGGATGTCAGACTATCCAAGGATACACAAGGTTTTCTTCAAACTGATGTTTTTAGAAAATCAACCTCAGTAAACGCATTACTTCATGCGTCCTCTTCTCCTCCCATACAGACCATACAAGCTGTACCTACGGGACAATTTCTTAGGATTAGAAGGATATGCTTCTCAGATTAAGTAATTGAGAAACAAGCCTATGATCTTAGAAATCGCTTCCTAAGTCGTGGATACAGTAAGAGATCCATAAAAAAAAGCCTATCATCGTGCAAGAAATAATCCAAGAGAAGACCTTCTATTTCCTAAGAATAAGAAACAAAATGACTCACGGGTAAGATTCACCACTAATTACCATTCACGTTGGTCCCAGATGAAGGAAATCATGAGACAATTCTGGCCTGTTCTCCTCGCAGATCCTACCATTGAGAAATATATTACCAAATTCCCATGCATCTCTGCTCGACGCTCACACAATTTAAAAGATTATATTGTAAGGAGTCATTACCAATCTAAGAACTCCAATTTTCCCTTTGGTACCAAGGGCACCAAATGGGGGTGTAATCCGTGTGGACATTGTGTCGCCTGCCCAAATATCGAAAAGGCAACCACCTTTGTGGATGCAAGAGGTGAGAAACCTTTTACATCACACATCACATAAACTGCTCCACAAGGGCGGTTGTATATTATGCCACATGCCCCTGCCCTAAAATATACATTGGCCTTACTTCCAGGGAACTTAAAGTACAAGTGAGGGAGCATATACGAGACATCCTGGGAGTGGCCGAAATTGAAATTCTGGAAACACTGAAACCAATAGCCCGAAATTTCAAAACTCATCACGCCTGTAATCGCACAAATTTAAAGGTAAGGGGCATCAATTGTATTAAGGTTGGCATTCGAAGGGGTTATTTACGCCAATGGCACAATGCGAATCGAAATGGATTTGGACTCTCAATACCATGCACCCACATGGGCTGAATGAAGTTCTCAGTTTCGCTCCCTTTCTCTGACCATGGATCTCCAGGGGGTCCATTTGTTATTATTTTTAATTCATAGTTCCCAAAGAGGTATTGTCGATATGTCTTATATGTTTTTTAACTTCTTCTTCTCACATTTGTGCACATAGATGGAGTTGAGATTGTATCTCTTCTTGTTGGATTGACGGATCTAGATATCATGGGACAGTTATCCGAAAAGAAAATCTCACCTTTGGATAGGATTCATAAAGACGCTTTATCTACCATCCTTCATAATATTAATTTCTATGAAAATAAATATTTCTTCTGTTAAAAAGTGAGATATACAGTATCTGTTTCATATGGATTTTTTGTATTCACATAATATCACTAATTATATGATTGATTTATATGCTGTTTTTCAATAATGTTAATGTATTTGGTACATTCTAATATTTATGTAGACATATACATTGTGTAGTTAACATGGCCACATAAATATATATGTATATATAACACACATTTTTTCATGTGTTTTAATCACATTTTCTCACTCATTTTTATATATATATTCCTTCACTCATCCATCATTATTTTCTTGCTTTGAATCACAATTCCCCTTATGATTATATAATTATTTTTGCACACACACATATGTTTTGACATGCACACACCAACTATACATTTTTATCGTCACATTTTTATTGTCGCATTTTCACATTTACTCGTTTCTTTCTTATTTACATTCACTCACATCTTGTATGTTATCCGCTCGACAGACTCTGAGCCATAGCATACTAGCGATTAACTTCCCTTCAACTGTCTCCTCTCCCTATATGTGCTTTCTTTCTGCATATGTCCAATCATGTTTCAGAGAATAATCTCTACCAGGGATAGCCGAGTGCTTACGCATCAGGGGGGAGTGGCCGTGATGCCCTGCGGTCTCGTCTCTCTATCTGGATGGGTGGAATGAGAGAGACGTTCTCGTCGCTCTTTCTCTGACACCTCCGGATGACACCGGAAGTACATCGCTGGACATCTTCGTACCTGACGTATGTCGCCACATAGAGGCTATCCCGTCATAGTCTGCTTCCATGCATCTCTCGGACATGATTGGACAATGGATATGTAAATAGCAGCTTCCGCTGGAGAGACACCACCCCCGGACGAAGGCATTTCGCCAACTGTCTCTACAGTGCACGAGCAACAACATGGGTAAGCAACTTATTTTTTTCTATCAAGCGGTTTTGTCACATTGCAACAATTCATGTCACTATTTCTAACGAGCATTTTTATACCTATCTTATAATCAGCTCTAATTACATGCATAGGGATTTTTTTGCCCACTATTAAGCAGTGTGTATTAGGCTATTATTTATTTGTGGCGTACATTGAATACTTTTATATATTGTGTCATGCCCATATGCTTCCTGCTCTGTAGGACACCTTCATATTGCACTGCATGTTTTAACCTGTTTTTGTCTCATATATGTTAATAATAAAGGATATTTTGTATTTTCTCAAACTATCATGTGTTAATTGACCTTATATATAGGCTTTATTTTACTTAAAAAATAAATTATCCTGTGTCACCATATTCTGAGACCCATACCTTTTTTATTTTTCAGTCAATTGAGCTTTGTGAGGGCTTGTGTTTTGTGGGGCGAGCTGTCGTTTTTTATTTTCACTATTGATCACTTGCAGGACGGGTCTATGATACATTGAGGGGTCTCCACAATGTCCCCTGTTTCAAACTACCTGGACAGGGCATCGGCCCTCACATTTTTGTCAGCGGGACGGTAGTGGAGCACAAACTGAAAGCGAGTGAAGAACAGTGACCACCTGGCTTGACGGGGGTTTAGCCGTTGAGCCGACTGGAGATAGGTGAGATTCAGGGTCGAATTCGTCTTTTTTTTTTCCACACAAAGTGGAAAGTATTAAAAGTTAAATAATAATAAATTGACATGTTTTCCTATGTTGGCCACCAGAGGGAGCACTTTCAAGAATTACAGTGAATCAGGCAGAAGCAACCTGACTCACAGCGACTGTAAATGTGGGAGGGGGACTCACCCCCTCCCTATTTTTGTCTACAAGCCACGAAAAGGTGTCTTCTTCTTTTTTGAAGAGATTGTACAATGCAGCTGGCAGAAGCTATAGAACACACCAAAATCTAAGAATGATGAAAGCCAAGAGGGAAGACCCTGTGGTGAATGACTTATCAGTTGACAGGTCAACACAGCGTGTGTTCTACGCGTTTTTGGGCGCATTTTATGCGCCAAAAACACGTAAAAAAACGGCTTGATTACGTTTCCCATTTACATCAAGGTTAGTACATACAACGTGCTTTTTTCCGCGAGTGTTGTTAAAAAGCGCATTGCGGAAAAAATTCTTTGGTGCGTAAAACGCTCCAAATGTTTCCATAGTCAATGGGAGTCCTAATTATGCACCAAAAATTGTGCAAGAAGCGCTCACAAAACACGCAAAAAACAGCTGCATTTTCGAAAGGGAGAAGACAGAAGTCTGCTGTAGGTAAGTTTTTTTATTTTTCATATTACTAACTTAAAGAGGCTCTGTCACCAGATTTTGCAACCCCTATCTGCTATTGCAGCAGATCGGCGCTGCAATGTAGATAAGAGTAACGTTTTTATTTTTTAAAAACGAGCATTTTTGGCCAAGTTATGACCATTTTCGTATTTATGCAAATGAGGCTTGCAAAAGTCCAACTGGGCGTGTTTAAAGTAAAAGTCCAACTGGGCGTGTATTGTGTGCGTACATCTGGGCGTTTTTACTACTTTTACTAGCTGGGCGTTCTGACGAGAAGTATCATCCACTTCTCTTCAGAACGCCCAGCTTCTGGCAGTGCAGACACACAGCGTGTTCTCGAGAGATCACGCTGTGTCGTCACTCACTTCCTGCCCCAGGTCCTGCATCGTGTCGGACGAGCGAGGACACATCGGCACCAGAGGCTACAGTTGATTCTGCAGCAGAATCGGCGTTTGCAGGTAAGTCGATGTAGCTAGTTACCTGCAAACGCTGATGCTGCTGCAGAATCAACTGTAGCCTTTGGTGCCGATGTGGCCGACACGATGCAGGACCTGGGGCAGGAAGTGAGTGACGTCACAGCGTGATCTCTCGAGAACACGCTGTGTGTCTGCACTGCCAGAAGCTGGGTGTTAACGAACAGAAGTGGATGATGCTGATTCGTCAGCATCATACACTCCCATTCCTAACGCCCAGCTAGTAAAAGAAGTAAAAACGCCCCGATGTACGCACATAATACACGCCCAGTTGTACTTTTACTGTAAACACGCCCAGTTGTACTTTTGCAAGCCTCATTTGCATAAATACAAAAATGGTCATAACTTGGCCAAAAATGCTTGTTTTTTTAAAATAAAAACGTTACTGTAATCTACATTGCAGCGCCTATCTGCTGCAATAGCAGATAGGGGTTGCAAAATCTGGTGACAGAGCCTCTTTAAGTTTTTATTTTTTTTTGCAGGTTCCGCTGGACCGTTTGAACTACGTCGATCTACATTTTTTGTTTTTTTAAATAAAATGGTTACCGAGGGTTGTGTGGGGGAGTTTTAATTTCAATAAATTATTTTGTAGTTACACAGTGCGGTTTTGCCACGTTTTCGCCATATGGCCGAAAACCGCATATATAAAATTGCTGTAAAAACGCATGCAGTTTTCTATGTGCTTTTCGGCCACGTGGGAAAAACGCGGCAAAACCGCACTGTGTGTATATACTCTTAGGCCCTGTTCACACCGTTTTTTTGCAGGCAAAAAAAAAATCTGACACAGAATTCCTTCAGGAATTTTGAGGTAGATTTTGAACTGCCTGCGCTTTTTGTCCGCAGTTTTCGGTGCGGTTTTTGCTCACAGCCATTAAATCTAATGCAAGGACCGCGGGCAAAAAATGCCACGAAAAACGCTTGGAAACGAGCGCCACAGGTTTTTTCTGCCTCCCATTTAATTTCAATGGGAGGTCAGAGGCGGAAGCTGCGCCAAGAAAGGACACGCTGTTTTTTTTCCCGCGAGCGGCCAAAATCCGCCCGGTAAGCAGACGCCTCTGCATCACATTGAAATCAATGCGGGACAATTTTGGGGGTATTATGGAGCGGATTCTAACGCGGTTCCCACGCCAAAAATCTCTGTGTGAACAGGAAGTTATGTCTCTGTTTTTTAATACTTTATTAGCACCTTAGTAATGGCAGTTGCCTGTTTGACGATGTCCATTCCTAAGGCGGGGCTTAGTGCTAGCCAGTAAAAAGGCTAGCACTAACCCCCCCATTATTAGCCCAGTACCCAGACAACTGCCATTACTAGGGCGCTAATAAAGTATTAAAACAAAAACACAGAGACATAAGAATTTTTTTTTTAATTTAAATAAAAACTTCCCCACAAGACACTCATTAACCATTTTGTTTGTTAAAAAAACAAAAACGTAGATCATCGCAGTAGTCCACCGAATCTACGATGTAGACCAACAAATCTACAATGTAGTCCAATAGGTCCAACGGAACCTGCAAAACAAACAAAATAAAGTTAGTAATATGAAAAATAAAAATACTTATACTCACCTACAGCAGATGTCTGTCTTCCCCCTGTGCCGCAAAAGAAACTTGATGTCAATGAACTGGGACGGGAACTAGACATGCAGCAGAAATATTATTAGCTATTAATAATTCTGGCGCATCATGGAGCTCCCCCCACAAACCTCCACCACACATGCAGCCGCTCCAGAAAAACACGCACGCACGCGCGCGCACACACACACACACACACACACACACACACACACACCCCAGCCTAGAACTATACTATATATCAATATATGATAGATATGAGATAGATAGATAGATAGATATGAGATAGATAGATAGATAGTCCACCATCCAGCAGCACCAGTCAGGAATATAGGTGGGTACACGTCCCAGGAGCCCGATCACTGCTCCCAGATCCTCAATATTCGTCCAATAAGAGACAGCACTCCAATTTGTGATAGAAAAAACGTCTTTTTATTAGCCCCTGTGCACAAATTGGAGTGCTGTCTCTTATTGGACGAATATAGATAGATAGATAGATTTTTTTTTTAAAAAAGGGTTTTATTATTACTATTACTTTTCTCCCTCTCCTGACAGCCTGCCAGGAGATGGGGAAGTTACAGCAGGTCTGCTGGGGGCTGTAAGGGGGGGGGGTCCGCAACATGGGAGCCCCTGATGTGGGGGGCGATGAGGGGGCGGGTTGCAGCCCAAACATGCAGCCGTGCCACGCACAAGCCCCCCCCCCCCCGACATGCAACACACACACCTTGCCTGCAGTGCGGCCGGCTAGTCTTCACCAAAATGACAGCGGCTTTCCCCATACAAACCAGCTTCTATGCTGGGTCGCTCTGAACAGACCATATGCAGTACAGAGCTAGACCGCAGAAGCACAGGACATACAAACGGAAGCCGTTCGTATGTCCTATGGCCTGTAGCTGCCATATTTCCTCTGTGTATGTGTTGTGAAGAGACACATACACAGATGAAATGAAAAATGGCAGTTCCCAGTCCAGTAAAAAAGTTGAAATTAAAAAAATACTTTTTGGACAAAAGATAAATAAAGTAAATATAATATTTTATTAGATAAGGAGACATAATTTAATAAAATAAATAAAATAAATCATGACACCTTTCCTTTAAACTGCCATCTTTTCTTTCAACAAAGAAAAAACCTGCACCCACCAGAGAAGTAGATGGACGAATATGACCCTTACGGAGACTGTCTTTAATATAATCTTTCATGGCCTGTCTTTCCGGAGCAGAAAGATTATAATTCCGCCCCTTGGGCAGTTTAGGATTAGGGAGAAGTATAATGAGACAGTCGTACGGCCTATGAGGAGGGGAGTCATGACCGATCTCAGAAAAGACAGCCTCAAAATCTTGAATACACTCAGGCAACGATGGTGTGTTACAAGATACATTAGTAGTAGACAAAGATATGCAAGAATCATAACATTTAGAATTCCACTTAAACAATTATGCATTTACCCAATCAATAACTGAATTATGTGTCTGCAACCATGGAATACCCAATATTAATTCAGAGGGCAAATTTCCTAGATTAAAGAAAGTGATTTGTTCAGTATGTAAAGTACTCACTTACAATGTAACAGGCGGAGTAGAGAACTTGACCGACCCCTTAGCGAGAGTAGTATTATCAATAACAGAGATTTTGACTGGGGTACTTAACTGAACAAGGGGAATATCCAATCTTTTTGCAATCTGAAAATCTAAGAAATTAGCCGCAGAACTACAATCTACAAAAGCTTGACTAGAAGTACAAACATTATTAAACCATATATTAACAGGCAAAATGATTTATTTTTTTTTTTTTTGGAAAATGTGGGAAAAACCGGAATAACCAGATGGCATTCCCGGGGACCATCTAGACTCTGAAGTTTTTCCGAAGCTGGACACTTGGAAAAGTTCTTGAGTATATAACCAGCGTCCCTGCAATAGAAACACAGTCCCTTGTGTTTTCTAAAAAGTCTCCGTTCCTGAGAAGACAAAGTGGTGCCCAACTGCATGGGCTCTTGTGCATCAAATGAAGGGCTCTCAGCGCAGGGAAGGCGAACAGCTATCACTGATCTTTCATTTCAGCGTTCACGTAGTGGTCGGTCCAAACTCACAACAAAGGTCATGGTATCCTTTAGAGTCAAGGGCGGATGGTAATTTATGAAGAGATCTTTCAAAGTCTCAGAAAGGCCTCAGCGGAATTTGCATCGGAGTGCAGCATCATTCCATGAAGTCAAGAAATAGACCATCGTCTAAATTCCGAACAATATTCTTCGACAGGTCGCACACCTTGTTGGAGAGATAACAGATTGGCCTCAGCCACTGTAGTGATATCTGGTTCTCCATAAATTAAACCTAAGGTCGCAAAGAAGGTTTCCACGGATAAAAGTTCAGGGGCAAAAGGAGGTCTCAATTTTTATGTGGAACACACCAACTGATTGATTGGATGGTTTGCATAGTACTCTTTACTCAACAGGTCTATTTCTAGCTCACCACATTCATATAATAGATTCTCTAATCATATGCTATATTTTTGTACTATCATTAGAAATGAATGGTAGAGATAATTTATGTGAGCTATTAGTTAGTGACCCAGCCGGGCCTGTGATGTCTATCCTTGTTTGTTTATTGTATGTATTGTTGTGTTGTGTTTACTTTGTCATATAGACACAGGATCGAATTTAGTGCTACCTCTGTCACATTTTAACAAATTTTTAATAAATTTTGATACTTTTATAAAAACGCTGAGCCGAGTGTCTATTAACCAGTGGTTATCCTCTGTGTATTCCCTATTCCCTCTGCCCATTTCCTCCCTCCCTTCCGTTCCCCCCTCCCTCCTTTCATTATAATCTCCATAAATTAAACCTAGAGCCGCAAAAGGAGGTCCCAAAGAAAAGGCCCAGGTTTGAGGATCACCCTGTAAAAGTGAAATGATGATACCCACTCGCTGTTGTTCAGTACCAGAGGAGATCGGTCTTAGTCGAAAATATAAATTACAGCTCTCCCGAAAATTAACAAATGACTTACGATCACCAGAGAAACGATCATGTAAGTTCACCTTAGGTTCCACTGGAGTTGAGACTGGAACAACTGCTTGACCCTGCCGTTGGACCCTCACGGCCAGACCTTGTACCAGCTGAGTCAGATCGTGCATCAGATCCACCAGGGCTTGCATAGGTTCCGGAAAGGATAATATAAATGGGCTTGTGAATATGTTATGCGATTGCAAGTTGAGAAATTCCCCTAAGGCTGCTGGAGACTGCTGGAGGAGAGCGTTCAAATAAAACTGCAACCTCAAATCCGTCACAACTCTGATCGACAGAGTCTAAGGCTACGCTAAGGTTTTCGCCAGAGACGTCCGCAAGGTGGGATGGTCTTTGCTGCATAGAACCCAGGTTGTCTTAGCAGAGCTAAGTGTTGGATAAGAGGTGCAATGTAGGCAATACCTGAACAGAATAACCAGACAACCAGAGGGTAAACAGAAAGTCCAAAACAGTGCAAGTGGATATCAGGTAAAGCAGAGGCAGAACCAACTGGGAACAGATAATAAAAATCAGTAAACAAAGGGTTATCCAAATACACGCCGAGGTCAATGTCCAAGAAGTTCAGAAGTCAAAGGTGAAGGGTATAGATAAGTATCCTGAACAAAACTCCTGCAGACAGGAAATTCCCAAGCAAAGCACAGGTGGAGGAAGCTAGGTATAAATACAACCCTACACCTAATAGTCAGAAGAACAGATAAAAGAGGTAGGCTGAAAGTAAAACAGAACCACCCAGAAGCTAGAACAGTAGTCATGGTGATCTTAAAGGAATTTTTTTTTAGATAAATTTGCTTTTAGTGTTTTATAAAAAAAAAGTTTATTTATTTGTGTTTGTGTTTTACTTTTTTTTTGTTCAAACTTTTTCTTCTCTATAGGGGCTGCCATTTTTTTTTTCATCTCTGTATGTGTCGATTAACGACACATACAGACATGGAATACGGCACATACAGCCCCATAGAGAATGCGAACGGGAGCCATTCCATTCACTATGCTGTACGCCGTCCAAATGGAAGGTCTTCGGCCGAGCGACATCCGGCGCCATTTTCTTGTAGACCAGAAGCCGCGGCCGGACAGTAAGATGACTACTTCTGGTTGCGGCTTCCGGGCATGTGTTCAGAAGCAAGCGGAGGGAGCAGACGGACCGGAGGGAGAGGCGGCGGCAGGAGCAGGTAAGTCATGTTTATGTATGTTTTGTGTTATAACCACTGTATGTAAGCCTACTACACTGTGTATTCACTCAAAAAATGGCGGCACACAGTGTAGGAGGCTTGAACATTCAATCCCCCTCCTTTCTCCTGGCACTAGCCAGGATAAGGGAGGGGGGATTCTGTGAGCTCACTAGAGCGTGTGTGTTTACACCAAATTTGCAGCATAAAGCAATGTGGTTGCTTTACCACATGCCAATGCTGCAATTTTGGGAATTGCTCCCTCTAGTGACCAGCACAGGGAAATGTTCTAAATTAGAATCTAATTTATAATATTTCCTGACTTGTGAAAAAATTAGAAAAAAATTATAACAATGTCTAATCATGTATACACTAACTGTTTAACAAAAAAAAAAAATTTCTACTGACACATTCCCTTTAAGGGAACAGGCATTTTCCTAACAGTATCTGGACAATAAATTAGACTGGAGGTTAAATTGTGATATGTTGTATAGAAGAGGATGTAGTCTGTATTTTTTTGCGACAATTAAGATCTTTTAATGTTTGCACAAAGATGTTGCAGATGCTTTATCAATCCGTTTTAGAGAGTGGAATAATGTTTGCGGTGGTGTGCTGGTGCAGTTATGCAAGGATTATGGATATCAACAAGTTAAACAAGTTAATCAAGAAAGCAAGTAGTGTTGTTGGACGTATACTGGATCTTGTTTGTGTGGTGGCGTAGCTAGGTTCTCCAGCACCCGGGGCAAAGATTCAGCTTGGCGCCCCCCCCAACCTCTTTCCCGACATCTCCTTCCCCCTCGCCATGTTTGTTTTCTTTACCAATCAATGACGTGTCATTTTTTTTCCACATTTATTTTTATGTAACTCGAGCATAAAAACATTTGTACCTTTTACAAGCAATATAGTTCTATATACAACACCAGAACCAAGCTCAGTACATATATACAGCACCAGAACCAAGCTCAGAACATAAATACAACACCAGCACAAATACAGCTCAATTTAGTGCAACCCCTGCCGTATAGGTTTACACTAATTTGTTTCCAGCTCCCAGCATGGCCCGAACAATGGTAAGGATATGCTGGGAGATGCTGTTTCACAAAAAATAAATCATATCATAATCATACCACCCATCATCTTGCTGCCAATCATACAGTGACTACATTACTGATTAGAGGCAAAATAAACATTTACATTAAGTGACTCACCGGTGACGTCTCAGATTCAAGTTCTTTTTCTCCATCCGATCCAGACCTCTATGATGACTTCTCCAGGTCACAGCCTATTTCTGCTCAGATGTCTTCAGCTTCTCACTTTTCCAACATTTCTACACCTATAAACAAAGATAAAGTTCTCATTATATCACACACTATGCCCCTAAATATAATAGTGTCCCCCCCCACACACACACACACCGTGCCCCCTGTAGATAGTGCTTGCCATAGAGCCCCCTGTAGATAGTGCCCCCATTGAGCCCCCTGTAGATAGTGCCCTCATATAGCTCACCCCTGTGCATAGTGTCCCACAAATAGCTCCCCCTATAGTGGTCCACAGATAGCCCACCCCTGTATATAGCCCCCTGTAGATATAGCCCACCCCTGTATATAGTGCTCCACATATAGTCCACCCCTGTATATAGCCCCCCTGTAGATATAGCCCACCCCTGTATATAGTGCTCCATAGATCGCCCACCCCTGTATATAGCCCCCCTGTAGATATAGGCCACCCCTGTATATGGTGCTCCACAGATAGCCCACCCTTGTATATAGTGATCCACAGATAGCCCACCCCTGTATATAGCCCCCCTGTAGATATAGCCCACCCCTGTATATAGTGCTCCATAGATCGCCCACCCCTGTATATAGCCCCCCTGTAGATATAGGCCACCCCTGTATATGGTGCTCCACAGATAGCCCACCCTTGTATATAGTGATCCACAGATAGCTCACCCCTGTATATAGTGTTCCATAGATAGCCCACCCCTGTATATATCCCCCCTGTAGATATAGCCCACCCCTGTATATAGTGCTCCATAGATAGCCCACCCCAGTATATAGCCCCCCCGTAGATAAAGCACCCATAGATAAACCCTCCCATAGATAAAGCCCCCCCCAGGTAGATAAAGCCCCCTGTAGATAAAGCCCCCCCAAGATAAAGCCCCCCTGTAGATAAAGCCACACACTTTTTTATTACAATAAAATAAAAAACTATTCAAACTCACCTTAATCCCGTTCCCACGCCATCCAGCAGCAATGGAGACCTGCTCTCTTCTACGCAGGTCTCCTGGGGTTGAACGAAGTATCTATGAAAGGCGCTGATGGCAGGGCAGAGTGACTTTCCCTGTCATTCAGCGCCTTTCAACGACGCAAGCAACGCAAAGTATCGCGCCGCTTCACTCGTAGAAAGGCGCTGAATGGTCGGGCACGGAACGTATCCGGCCATTCATTGCTTCTAATTGTACCTGTGTCCTATAGACGCAGGTACAATTATAGTGCAGGAAGTGGTTGCGCTAGCACCCCCCTCTAAGTTGCGCCCGGGGCACATGCCCTGTCTGCCCCCCAGCTACGCCCCTGGTGGTGGCGGATAAAGGGTTTTTAAAAAAGTTCAAGAGATTAACCCCTTCCCGTCGTAAACAACTTTCAGATTAAAATTTTAGTTTTTTCCTCCCCACCTTCCAAAAGCCATAATTGTTTTTATTTTTCCGTCGATATAGTTCTATGAGGGCTCGATTTTTGCGGGACGAGTTGAAGTTTTTCGTAGTGCCATTTATTGTGCCATATAATGTACTAGGAAACGGGAAAAAAATTATTTGTGGGGTAGAAAATGAAAAAAGCAGCAATTCCTCCATTGTTTTTTGTTCTTCGTTTTTACGGAATTCACTGTGCAATTAAAACAACATGTTAATTTTATTCTGCGGGTCAATACAATTACAGCGGTACCAAATATAGATATTGTTTTTTCTATATTTTACTACTTTTGCGACGTTTTGATCACTTTTTATTCCATATTATTTGGTAGATGAGGTGACCAAAAAATAGCGATTGTGGCGTTTACAATTTTTTTTTTACAGCGTACACTGTGCGGGTTAAATAATGATATAATGTAGTAGTTCAGACTTTTACGGATGCGGCGATACCAATTATGTTTATTTATTTTTTACTATGCTCTAGGCGGAAAATAGGAAAATGTTTTTTTTTTAACTTTTAATTTTTTTTACATTAAAAAAAAACTTTATTTTACTAATTTTAACTTTTTTTTATTAGTCCCCAAAGGTGACTTCAACCAGCGATCGTTGGATCGCTTGCACGATATACTGCAATACTAATGTATTGCAGTATATCGTCTTTCTGACAGGCTTCTATTAAGCCCTGCCAGAGGCCTTTATTAGGTCCCCAGGCAGCCATAGCAACCATCGCTACTGCGCGATTGCATTGTGGAGGGCACGATGAGCTGCTATAGGGGGTCGCCCCCCTCTTTCTAATGATTTAAATGCTACGGTCGCTATTGACCGCGGCATTTAACGGGTTAAACGAGCGGGATCGCGCTCTAGCGTGATCCCGCTCGTTACTGTGAAGTGTCGGCTGTAACATACAGCTGACACCCGCATAGTATGGAGTGGGTACACTCCGTGAGCCCGTTCCATACTTCCCCTACCCGGCTATGACGTATGGATACGTCAAATGTCGGGAAGGGGTTAAGAATGTGTCCGGAACATCCTCTGTTTGATTATGTGAATGCACAGCGGAGTACGTTCAGTAAAATATATGTATATTTAATTAAAGTGTTCAAAAGATAGATATAGAAGGTCTTTTTTTTTTGCCAGCTGCTATATCTTTATTTAACAGTAGTACAGAATAAGTGATTGGGTCAGTTAAGTGTATTATATTGTATTTTTAAGGATTTTAACCTCGGACCAAGCTCATTTTGGCCTTGAGGACCAGACCCATTTTTTCAAATCTGACATGTGTCACTTTATGTTGTAATAACTTGGGAAAGCTTTTACCTATCCAATTGATTCTGAGATTGTTTTCTCGTGAGATATTGTACTTTATGTTAATGAAAAAATTTGGTCGATAAATTCATGCTTATTTGTGAGAAACACCAATATTTAGAGAAAATGTGAAGAAATTGAGATTTTTCCAATTTTAAATGTATCTGCTTGTAAAACAGATAGTAATACCACAAAAAATTGTTACTAATTAACATTTCCCATATGTCTACTTTATGTTTGCATCTTTTTCAACATCCTTTTATTTTTCTAGGACGTTACAAGGCTTAGAACATTAGCAGCAATTTCTCACATTTTTAAGAAAATTTCAAAAGGTTATTTTTTTCAGGGACGAGTTCAGTTCTGAAGTGGTTCTGATGGCCCTATATATTAGAAATCCCCATAAAACACCCCATTTTGAAAACTTCACCCCTCATAGTATTCAAAAGAGCATTCAGAAAGTGTTTCAACCCTTTAGGCGTTTTACAGGAATTGAAGGAAAGTAGAGCTGAAATGTTCAAATTTCATTTTTTTTTTACAAAATGTGTAATACATTTTTTTCTGTACCACAGAAGGTTTTTGTAATGACAGGGATAGGGAAACAGACAAGTGAGCCCTAATCTACCCGCCACTCAGTCCCTGCCTACTTGCAACGACCCGCCCTAGGCGACGGGGTACAACTGGGCGACGGTCCCTACACTCAGTAAGTGCACGACAGACAACCAGACAAGGAAACACAGAACAAAGGGAAGCGGGGCAGTTGCCCACGGCAACACCGTGAGCAACAAGAGTAGTAAACGAGCCGAGTCAAACCAGGAGAGTACGAAGTGCCAAACACAGAGCAGGAGAGTAGTGAACAAGCCGAGTCAAACCAGGAGTGTACGAGGTACCAAACGCAGAGCAGAAGAGTAGTCAGTAAGCCAGAGTCAATACGAAGCAGGGACAAGTAGTTCGAGAAGCTGCAGCAGGGCCAGGAAACCAACAGAGAAGAATCACAAGCAAAGGAGGAACAGGAAAGGCAGGTATAAATAGACAGAAGGCGGGAGCTAGCTCCGTCTGGCCAGGCTGTGATAGGCTCTCCCACTCCTAAACCTGCCATCCTGAGTGGTGGAAGATGGAGTCAGTCTCACAGACATAGAAGCAGGTGCAGACTGATTACTTATGGGCGTGGATACAGAAGCTGTGCCTGGCAGATCCTTAACAGTTTTACCTGAAAAACGCATCTCTGTATTTATTGCCCACGTTCTGTAGTTTTTAGAAATATCCCACATGTGGCCCTAGTGTGCTAATGGACTTAAACACAGGCCTCAGAAGCAAAGGAGCTCCTCGTGGATTTTGGGGCCTCCTTTTTTTAGAATATATTTTAGGCACGATGTCAGGTTTGAAGAGGTCTTGTGGTGCCAAAACAGTGGAAACCCTCAAAAGTGACCCCATTTTTTTAAACAACACCCCTCAGGGAATTTATCTAGGGGTATAGTTAGCATTTTGACACCACAGGTATTTTGCTATATTTATTGGAGTTTGTCTGTGAAAATTAAAATCTACTTTTTTTCTGGAAAAACTTAGAAATTTTGCATTTTTGCAAGGAATAAATGAGAAAAAGCACCCCAACATTTGTAAAGAAATTTCTCCCGATTACGGAAATACCCCATATGTTGTAATAAACTGCTGTTTGGACCCACAGCAGGGCTCACAAGGGAAGGAGCGCCATTTGGATTTTGGAGCGCTGATACTCTTTACTGGAATAGTTTTCGGTGCCGTGTCACGTTTGCAACGCCCTGGAGGGACCTAAACAGTGGAAACCCCCCAAAAGTGACCCCATTTTGGAAACTATACCCCTCAAGGAATTTTTCTAGTGGTATAGTTAGCATTTTGACTTCACAGGTGTTTTGCTGAATTTATTGGAATTAGTCTGTGAAGATGAAAAGAGACTTTTTTTTGGAAAAAAAAACCTGAATTTTCTAATTTTTATAAGGAATAAAGGAGAAAAAGCACCTCAACATTTGTAAAGCAATTTCTCCTGATTACGGTAATACCTCATATGTGGTAATAAACTGCTGTTTGGACCCACGGGAGGTCTCAGAAGGGACGCAGCACCATTTGGATTTTGCAGCGCAGATTTTGCTGAATTGGTTTCTGGGGGCCATGTCGCATTTGCAGAGCCCCTGAAGTACCAGTACAGTAGAAATTCCCCAGGCGTGATCCAAATTTGGAGACTATACCCCTGAAAGAATTAAATTAAAGGTGTAGTGAGCATTTTGAGCACTCAGGTGTTTTATAGATTTTATTAGAATTGGGCCGTGAAAATGAAAAAATATTTTTTTCCCAATAACCTGTAGATTTAGCTCATCATTTTTCATTTTCACAAGGAATACAGGAGAAAAGACACCCCAAAATGTGTTACACAATTTCTCCTGAGTAGGGAAATACCCCATATGTGGTTGTAAACTGCTATTTGGACATACGGCAAGGGTCTAAATGGAAAAAGTGCAATTTCGTTTTTGGAGTGGAGATTTTACAAAATTTGTTTTTGACGCCATGTTGCATTGCGCTGAGGTACCAGTACAGTGAAAACTCTCGAGAAGTGACCCCATTTAGGAAACTACACCCCTCAAGGAATTCATCTAGAAGTGTAGTGAGCATTTTGACCCCAAAGGTTTTGCAGAAATTAGTGCACAGTGGATGTTGCAGATTGAAAATTGCCATTTTCCACAGATATTGTAAAGGGTTTGGCAGACACAGGTTCTGTGTCGACGCACGGGGTTAATCAGCCCTCATCAGCTCTTAGGTCTGCTAGAGTGACGCGATCTGTTACCACTCAGGCTTGCAGGCTGAGGAGAGGGAGAACCTATCACAGCCTGGCCTGATGTTTCTAGCTCCCGCCCTTGGTCTATTTATACCCTCACTTGCAGCATGCTCCTTGCCTGTGATTGTCTGGTTTCCTGGCTCTGCGATTCCTGCTATTCACCCAATTGACCGCTGTTACTTATTGACCCTGACTTACCTGACTGTTCTCCTGCTCTGTTTCTGCTACTACGTACTCCCCTGGTTTGATTCGGCTCGTTTTCCACTGCCTGTTGCCTGTTGCTTCTGTGTGCCCTTGTCTTGTGTTGTTTGTCTTGCACTTACTGAGCGTAGGGACCGTCGCCCAGTTGTACGCCGTTACTTAGGACGGGCCGTGCAAGTAGGCAGGGACTGAGTTGTCGGTAGATTAGGGCTCACCTGTCCGTCTCCCTACCCCGATTCATTACATAATCACAGGCCCCATACCTTTTCTTACCCTGGTACCTAACTCTACTATGCAGGGTCTCTCCCTACAGGTCCAAGACCTCGCTCAGAGGTTCAACCAGCGTTATGCTACCCAGGTAGTGCCCTTCACCTCACCTCTTGAACCCCACCTCAAGTTGCCTGACCGGTTCTCAGGGGACTGGAGGACCTTTTTCTCTTTTCGGTAGAGTTGTAGACTCTATTTAAGACCCCACTCCTCAGGTTCTGAGAGCCAGGGAGTGGGTATAATTTGGTCCCGGCTCCAGGATGGCCCCCAGGAATGGGCCTTCTCCTTGGCTCCTGACGCCCCTGAACTTTCTTCTGTTGACCTTTTTTTTTTCTGGTCTCGGGCTCATCTATGACGAGACTGACAAGACTGCCTTGGCCGAGAGTCAGCTGGTGACCTTACGTCAGGGTAAGAGACCCGTTGAGGAGTACTGTTCTGACTTTAGGAGTGGTGTGTAGCTTCTCGGTGGAATGACCCTGCCTTGAGGTGCCAGTTTAGATTGGGTCTGTCGAACGCCCTGAAAGACCTGTTAGTTAGCTATCCCTCCTCAGACTCTCTAGATCAGGCTATGGCTTTAGCGGTACGTCTTGACCGATGTCTCAGGGAACGACGACTTGAACGTTCTTGTGCCTTCACCTTTGGCACCCCTATGATGGCTCCAGAGGTTCCGTTGCTTCGTTCTTTCACGGAGAACTCGGATGAACAGATGCAACTCGGGGCCTCTGTGTCTCCCCAACAACGTAGAGATTTCCGCAGGAGGAATGGTCTCTGCTTCCATTGTGGGGATGACAAGCATCAATTGAACTCCTGTCCCAGGTGCAAGAATAAGCAGCCGGAAAACTTCCGCGCCTAAGTGACCATCGGGGAGGTCGCTTGGGCGCACAGGTATTTCCCATAAACATGAAGCCTAATAAAATCTTGCTTCCCTTTCAGGTTTCTTTTGATGGTAGGTCTGCCACCGGGAGTGCCTTCGTCGATTCAGGGTCTGCTGCTAATATTATGTCTGTGGAATTTGCTATGTCTCTAGCTATGCCACTAATTGATTTGCCTAAACCTGTCCCGGTAGTGGGTATAGACTCCACACCGCTTGCCAATGGTTATTTTAAGCAGCATACCCCTGTTTTTGAACTCATTGTTGGCTCCATTCATTTGGCGCAGAGTTCTGTGTTAGTGATGCAGGGGTTATCGTCCGATTTGATTTTAGGCCTCCCTTGGTTGCAGACACATAATCCCGTTTTTGACTGGAATACTGGTGATCTTACTAAATGGGGTAATGAATGCATGACGTCATGTTTTTCTATTAATTTGGTTTATCTCGTTGAGGAGGTGATCACTCTACCTGAGTTTATTCAGGACTTCGCTGATGTCTTTTCTAAAAGGGCCTCCGAAGAGTAGAGAGTACGATTGCGCAATAGATTTGGTACCAGGAGCAAGGCTCCCTAAAGGAAGGATATTTAATAGCCATGAGAGGTTATATCCAGGAAAGCCTGACCAAGGGTTACATTCGGCCCTCTACTTCTCCGGTAGGTGCTGGCTTCTTCTTCGTGGGGAAGAAGGATGGTGGTCTTAGGCCGTGCATCGATTACCGAAATTTAAATAAGATCACTGTAAGGAACCAATATCCGCTTCCTTTGATTCCTGATCTCTTCAATCAGGTTCAGGGGGCCCAATGGTTCTCTAAGTTCGATCTTCGGGGGTCTTATAACCTTATCCGGATCAGAGAGGGGGATGAGTGGAAGACTGCGTTTAATACACCCAAAATTAATTTCGAATGTCTCGTCATGCCCTTTGGGTTGTGTAATGCTCCCGCGGTCTGCCAGAATTTCATAAATGAGATTTTAAGAGACTATCTGGGGGTATTTCTTGTAGTGTACCTTGATGATATACTTGTGTTTTCCAAGGACTGGTCCTCCGACATTGAGCATGTCAGAAAGGTGCTCCAGGCCCTTCGGAAAAACAAACTCTTTGCAAAAACCGAAAAATGTGTGTTTGGGGTGCAGGAGATACCGTTTTTGGGTCAAATCCTCACTCCTAACTAATTCCGCATGGACCCTGCCAAGGTTCAGGCTGTGGCAGAATGGGTCCGCCCTGCCTCCCTGAAGGCCTTACAGTGTTTCCTGGGGTTTGCTAATTATTACAGGAGATTTATTGCTAACTTCTCGGTCATCGCTAAGCCTCTTACGGACCTCACTCGTAAAGGTGCTGATCTCCTCCACTGGCCTCCGGAGGCGGTCCAGGCTTTTGAGATCCTTAAGAGGTGCTTTGTCTCTGCCCCAGTGCTGATTCAGCCTAACCAAATGGAGCCATTCATCGTGGAGGTTGACGCCTCCGAGGTGGGAGTAGGTGCTGTTTTGTCCCAGGGTACTAGGTCTCTCCCCCATCTCCGTCCCTGTGCCTACTTCTCCAGGAAGTTCTCCTCCACCGAGAGAAATTATGACGTTGGCAACCGCAAACTCCTAGCCATTAAATGGGCATTTGAAGAGTGGCGCCACTTCCTGGAGGGGGCTAGACACCAGGTAACGGTCCTTACTGACCGCAAGAATCTGGTTTTCCTAGAATCTGCCGGGAGGCTAAACCCGAGACAAACTCGATGGGCGTTGTTTTTGAGATTCAACTTTGTGGTTACCTATAGGGCTGGGTGAAAAAATATTAAAGCTGATGCTCTGTCGCATAGCTTTATGGCTAGCCCTCCTCCTGAGGAGGATTCCGCTTGTATTTTGCCCCCAGGTATAATCATATCCTCCGTGGATTCAGACTTAGTCTCCGAAATTGCGGCTGATCAAGGTTCTGCTCCCGAGAACCTTCCTGAGAACAAGCTGTTTGTTCCCCTGCAATTCCGGCTAAGGTTGCTCAGGGAGAATCATGACTCCGCACTATCTGGCCATCCAGGCATCCTGGGTACCAAGCACCTCATTTCTAGAACCTATTGGTGGCCTGGGTTGCTTAAAGACGTTAAGGCCTATGTCACCGCTTGTGAAATTTGTGCAAGGTCTGAGAGTCCCAGGTCCCGACTGGTGTGGGTTGTAGTAGACCGCTTCAGTAAGATGTGCCACTTTGTACCCCTCAAGAAACGACCCAATGCCAAGATGTTAGCTACCTTGTTTGTCAAACACATCCTGCGTCTCCATGGGGTCCCGGTCAATATTGTTTCTGACAGAGGGGTACAATTTGTTTCATTATTTTGGAGAGCTTTCTGTAAGAAGCTGGAGATTGATCTGTCCTTTTCCTCGGCCTTCCATCCTGAAACTAATGGCCAAACTGAGAGGACTAATCAGTCTTTAGAACAATACTTAAGGTGTTTTATCTCAGACTGTCAAAATGATTGGGTCTCCTTCATTCCCCTTGCCAAATTTTCCCTTAATAACCGGGTCAGTAACTCGTCGGGGGTCTCCCCCTTCTTCTGTAATTTTGGGTTTAATCCACGGTTCTCCTCCGTTTCACCTGGTAGTTCCAAAAATCCTGAGGTAGATGTCGTTCATCGGGAACTGTGCACAGTCTGGGCCCAGGTTCAGAAGAACCTTGAAGCGTCCCAGAACATCCAAAAGACTCAGGCAGATAAAAGACGTTCAACTAACCCCTTATTTGTGGTCGGGGATCTGGTGTGGCTGTCTTCTAAATATTTGCTCCTTAAAGTTCTGTCCAAGAAATTTGCTCCCCGGTATATAGGGCCGTACAAAATCATTGAGGTCCTCAACCCTGTCTCCTTCCGGCTGGAGTTACCCCTGTCTTTTCAGATACACAACGTGTTCCATGCCTCCCTCTTGAAAAGCTGCTCCCCGTCCTTGGCTTCATCGAGGAAACCTCCGGTCCCTGTTCTTACTCCGGATGGGGTAGAATTCGAGGTAGCCAAGATTGTGGACAGCAGGATGGTGCAAGGCTCCCTCCAGTACCTGGTCCATTGGAGAGGATACGGGCCTGAGGAGAAGACTTGGGTACCCGCCCGGGATGTTCACGCCGGTATATTGCTCAGGAAGTTTCATCTTCGGTTCCCCAACAAGCCAGGCCCACCTAGGAAGGGTCCAGTGGCCCCTCATAAAAGGGGGGGGTACTGTAAAGGGTTTGCCAGACACAGGTTCTGTGTCGACGCCCAGGGTTAATCAGCCCTCATCAGCTCTTAGGTCTGCTAGAGTGACGCGATCTGTTACCACTCAGGCTTGCAGGCTGAGGAGAGGGAGAACCTATCACAGCCTGGCCTGACGTTTCTAGCTCCCGCTCTTGGTCTATTTATACCCTCACTTGCAGCATGCTCCTTGCCTGTGATTGTCTGGTTTCCTGGCTCTGCGATTCCTGCTATTCACCCGATTGACCACTTTACTTATTGACCCTGACTTGCCTGACTGTTCTCCTGCTCTGTTTCTGCTACTACGTACTCCGCTGGTTTGATTCGGCTCGTTTTCCACTGCCTGTTGCTCACGGTGTCTCCGTGGGCAACTGCCCCTACCCCCCCTTGCTTCTGTGTGCCCTTGTCTTGTGTTGTCTGTCTTGCACTTACTGAGCGTAGGGACCGTCGCCCAGTTGTACGCCGTCACTTAGTACGAGCCATGCAAGTAGGCAGGGACTGAGTTGTGGGCATATTAGGGATCACCTGTCCGTCTCCCTACCCCTATTCATTACAGATATGCTATTTCAGTGCCAAATGTGTTGTGCCCAGCTTGTACCACTGGAGACACACACCCCATAAATTGTTAAGTGGTTCTCCAGAGTACGGTAATACCCATATGTGGTCATAACCTGCTGTTTGGGCACATGCCAGGCCCAGAAGCAGCACCATTTGGCTTTTGGAGCGCAGATTTTGCTTGGTAGTAGTTTTGTTTAGTGTTTTACTGGTGTTTCAGTGTAATGTGGGGGCATATATAAGCTGGGCGGAGTGCATCAGGGTATATGTAAGCTGTGCGGAGTACATCAGGGTATATGTAAGCTGGGCGGAGTACATCAGGGTATATGTAAGCTGTGCGGAGTACATCAGGGTATATGTAAGCTGGGCGGAGTTCATCAGGGTATATGTTAGCTGGGCGGAGTGTATCAGGATATATGTAAGCTGTGAGGAGTATATCAGGGTATATGTAAGCTGTGCGGAGTACATCAGGGTATATGTAAGCTGGGTGGAGTACATCAGGGTATATGTAAGCTGTGCGGAGTACATCAGGGTATATGTAAGCTGTGTGGAGTATATCAGGGTATATGTAAGCTGGGCGGAGTGCAACAGGGTATATGTAAGCTGTGCAGAGTACATCAGGGTATATGTAAGCTGTGTGGAGTACATTAGGGTATATGTAAGCTGTGTGGAGTACATCAGGGTATATGTAAGCTGGGCGGAGTGCAACAGGTCCTAATATGATGATGTAATAATGGGGTAAATGAATAAAAAAATTAATTATCTATGGATAGTGACGTACGCTTTGAACCAATCCTTCATGCTCAGGTCAGATTTTTGGGTGTAGGAGTCGCACTTCTAAAGGGTGTCCGTGGTATTGTACAAAATATCCGCACTTCAGCATTGCCTAATCTTTGACTTCTT
Organism: Rhinoderma darwinii; assembly: GCF_050947455.1. Classification (NCBI taxonomy): domain Eukaryota; kingdom Metazoa; phylum Chordata; class Amphibia; order Anura; family Rhinodermatidae; genus Rhinoderma; species Rhinoderma darwinii. Next base: position 302,453,445 of record NC_134687.1, read on the forward strand.
CACTAGCCCCATATGTAACACAGACCCCAAATTGTCATAGTTTTCGCTGCATTTACAGGGTCTAACAGTGGGGGCTGCAAATGATGACCTGGGGTTTTAGGTGAAGAACTGCTGCACATATAAATTAGTCTAGGCCGTCGTTTTGCATTATTGCATTCCAAGAGTCATAACTTTTTATTTTTCCGTTGACAAGCTGCGTGAGTGCTTGATTTTCATGGGACGAGCTGTAGTTTTCATTAGTATCACATTTTGGGGTACATGTGATAAATTGATCAGTTTTTATTCAATTTTTTGTGAGGTGAGGAGACCAAAAAAACAGAAATTCTCTCACAGTTTTTTTTAATAAATTTTTAACTGCGTTCTCTGTGCAGTATAAACAACATGTTTACTTTATTCTGCGGTTCGATACGATTATGTCAATACCAAATTTATATCGTTTTTATATGTTTTACTACTTTTACAAAATAAAAACACTTTTTTCTAAATAAAATAAAGTTTTAGTGTCACCATGTCCTGAGAGCCATAACTTTTTTATTTTTTGTCGACGGAGCCGAGTGAGGGCTTGTTTTTTGCGTGACACACTGTAGTTTTTATTGGTACCATGTTTGACCACTTTTTATTCCATTTTTTTTAAACAACTTGGCCAAAAAAGGAAATTCTGCCATTGTTTTTTATTGTATTTTTTTTTACGGTGTTCACCGTGTGGGATAAATAATATGATATTTTTTTTAGGTCAGGCCGATACAAACGCGGCGATACTTAATATGTCTAGTTTTTGTTTTCGTTTTTTTCTAATTATAAAGGGCTTGATCAGAGAAACAAGGCGATTATTGTTTTTATTACGTAAAACTTTTATTTATTTATCTAAAACTTTTTTTTTTTTTCACTTTTTAAAAAAAAAAAAATACTAGGAGACTGGAAGATCTGATCTTCTGATCCCCTGTACAATACACTGCACTACTTCTGTATGTACTTGTGTAGTGCAGTGTATTGTAACTGTCAGTTTACAACTGACAGTTGAGCCTATTACATCCTGCCTTGAGCAGGACCTAATAGGCTCCCATACCTGGCAACCAGGAAGCCGTTGTTAGGCTTCCTGGTTGCCATTGCAACCATCAGAATCCCGCGATTTTTTGCGGGTGGGTGGGGGAACGGGGTGCAGAGGGAGCCCCTCCCTCTGTACCAATCACTTAAATGCCGCTGTCGCTATTGACAGCAGCATTTAAGGGGTTAAACGATGGGGATCGGAGATAACAGTGAGATGTAGTGAGATGTCGGCTGTATATTACAGCAGACACCCATTGAAGAAGGAGCGCGCACAGCTCCTGTGCCCGCTTCATACTTAGGGCGTTACTATACGCCCATTTGCGGGAAGGGGTTAATAAAAAAGTGTTTTGTTTTTTTTACATGTCTTTCTCTGATCTCCTCACGGATCTCACAGAAATTAGGAGATCAGAGAAAGTAACAGGAGCTTTCTCCTGAAGACTGACCAATCACAGCAATCGCCGGCATGGGGGCCTGCTGATTGGTCCCCAGGCCGGTAACAGAGACGGTTATCTGTCAATGACAGTTGCCATCGCTGTGTTATCACTATGTGATTTCACATAGTGACAGTTTATTCCTGCTCCGCAATAGTACGGCGCAGGTCCGCTTCAATGAGCGGTGTGTGCCGTACTATTGCGGAGCAGGTACGCAACGGGCTAATGTATTGTCATTTATTTATGATATTTTATAATGTTATTGTTTGTATTGTTTCTTCGGAGCAAACTAATGACTGTTATTTATTTTCCTTCGGGGATCTATAAAGTCTATCTTATCTTAAAATGAAACTCATGTCAGCTAAGGGCCCATTCACATGCACACGGACCCATTCATTTCAATGGGGCCGTTCACACATGCAGGAGTATTCATGCAGCGAGAGTCCGCTGTGTGAAACTCACTGCATGTCCTATATTGGTGCATTTTCACGCACCTACGCGCTCATTGAAGTCAATGGGTGCGTGAAAACGCACAACACATGGATCAATTCCATTTAATAAAAAATGGGCCTTGCGAGTTCGTGAAAAACACATGCCCCTCGCAAAGCACAGATGCAATAACGCAACGCACACAGACCAGATTTGCGTGCATTTCTTACACTCGTAAATCTGTCACGCTTATGTGAATGTAGCCTAAATGAAGCTTGTTTTTAGGACAATAGTAAAGCAATGTAAAATTATTTTCCTAGTTTGCCCTGTGTGCCTCCTAATGGCATTCCCAGTGATTTGTTACGTATTGCTTCTTCTTTCTTTTACTCCAAGTGGGCAAGTTATAATGTGTGTATGGTAGATCACCTGGCTTTGGCTCGACAAAAAGTAGCTTAGAGTAAGTAAAATTTTTTGAAAAGTAATACATTTCATTGGGTGGATATTTGAAAGATTTTATAGAATTGGATATGGTATGTTATGAGTCTTGACCATTCAAGCCTACTGCAGGAGAATTATTGCACCTTAAAGGGAATGTGTTGCCAGAAAAACATGTTTTTTTTAAAAAAATTAAACATTTAGTGTGTGGGTGATTAAACATTGTTCAAATTTTTTTTATTTTTTTGCACGAGTCCAAGAAATATTATAAATTATTTCTAATTTATAATACTACCCATTTTTGGTCACTAGATGGAGCTGTTCCCAAAATTGCAGCATTGCAACATTGGGTTAAAAGCCCTCGCTCTAGTGAGCTCTCAGCATCCCCCCTCCTTTATCCTGGCTAATGCCGGGATAAACGAGGGGTTTGAACGATGTAACCTCCTACACTGTGTGTCGCCATTTTTTGAGCTAACCCACAGTGTAGTAGGTTTACATACAGTAGTAAACACACACAAACACGAACATACATTGAAATCTCTTACCTGCTCCTGCCGCCGCGGCTCCCTCCGGCCCGTCCGCTCCGTTTGCTGCCGCTGGTGCAAGTGCACAAATCCGGAAGCCGCGACCGGAAGTAGTAATATTACTGTCCGGCCGCGACTTCCGGTCCACAGGAAAATGGCGCCGGACGGCGCCAATTTCGAATAGGACTGTGTGGGAGCGGCGCATGCGCAGTTCCCACACAGACGCCGTACACTGCAGTCAATGGGACGGGAGCCGTTCGCAGTCCCTATGGGACTGTGGCTGCCGTATTCCATGTCTGTATGTGTCGTTAATCGACACACACAGAAATGGAACAAAAAATGGCAGCCCCCATAGGGAAGAAAAAGTGTAAAAATAAGAAAAAGTAAAACACAAACACACAAATGAATATAAACGTTTTTAATAAAGCACTAACATCTTTAACATATAAAAAAATAATTTGTGATGACACTGTTCCTTTAAGGTTATATCATGATATTGTAAATCATTGGATAGATATGGCATACATTAAGTCTTTATCTATTGTTGTTCTGTCATTTCATATAAGCTTTAGATATTTTCATGTTTCGATCCATTGATAATTGGTACAGATGTAGCCATCTTTAACTTGATTCTGATAACTTGCTACAGCCTGATATCACAAAACAAAAGCCATTGAAAAGTATTTGAAAAAGTCAAGATAAGAGATCTAGCAATTGTTTATTTAATGCGTTAAAAGTCAAGGTAAAGCCGTCTTTATAACCTTCATCAATTGTTTAGTTGTTTAATGCAGTCTGATGTTGTCTATATTCAGTCATATCAGGCTGACTGTAGAAATTGACTTAAAATAAGTCCAGATTTGAGAACCTTTAGAAACATTTGCAAAAAGCAAATAATATTAGAGCCATTTTTATAAGAGCGCCATTTTTAGGCTTCATGCACATGTTGCGTAATTTGCTGCGGAAAATACACATCAAAACTGCAGGAAAACGCAGGAAATTGGCAGGTAAAAACTGTACCTAATAGTGTATTTTTCTATCAATTCTTAGGTACGGTTTTTACATTTTAATGCGTAAATAGGAGCGTTTTCATGCCGTGGGTTTTGGTGTGTTTTTCTTTAGAACTAGTCAGATACAATTGGCAAGCCGTAACGCAAAATAAATTGACATGCTGCGAATTTTAAAATACGCACCGCAGATCAATTTACATGCAGAAAAAAAACTGCAGCGTGTACATGAGATTTCTTTAAATCTCATTTACTTTGTAGGTACTGTATTACGCTGCGGATCTGCCGCACGCAAATACGTGCGTCAAAACCACACGTAATACGCACCGTGTGCATTCAGCCTAATAAGCTTTGTTCTTACGTTTTGGGCCTCCGTAAGATACATACAACTTATAATATATATATATATATATATATATATATATATATATAATAGTCCTTGTCAATGAATTAGAATATCATCAAAAAGTTAATTTATTTCAGTAATTCAATTCAAAAAGTGAAACTTATGTATTATGTAGATTCATTTCACACAGAGTGATCTATTTCCAGCATTATTTTCTTTTAATGTTGATGATTATGGCTAGCAGTTATTGAAAACCCAAAATTAGAATATTGGTTAAAAGTTGAAGATTGTAGACTCATGATGTCATACTCTAATAAGCTAGTCAACACAAAACACCTGCAAAGGTTTCCTAAGTCTTTAAAGGGAAGGTGTCACGAAATATTTTTATATTTTTTATATATATATATAATATTGCTTTTAGTATGATATTAAAATAAATTGTAATTATTTGTGTTCTTGTGTCTCTTACTCTTTTTACTTTTTTCTTACTTTTACTTCTCTATGGGGGCTGCCATTTTTTTTTCATCTCTGTATGTGTCGATTAACGACACATACAGAGATGGAATACGGCACATACATCCCCATAGAGAACGCGAACGGGAGCAGTTCCATTCACTTTAGCGTACGCCGTCTGTGTGGGAACGGCGCATTCGCCGCTCCCACACAGACCAAAAGGAAGGTATTTGTAAGAGCGAAATCCGGCGCCATTTTCATGTGGACCGGAAGCCGCGGCTGGACAGTAAGATGACGACTTCCGGTCGCGGCTTCCGGCCATATGTTCAAGGCAGCGAAGACGCAAGGTATAGGAGCAGAGGCGGCAGCGACGTCAGGAGCAGGTAAGTTATGTTTGTGTATGTGATATGTGTATTATGTTAGTGTATGTTTGTGTTATACTGTCTGATTACCACTGTATCTAATCCTCCTACACTGTGCATTCGCTCATAAAATGGCAGCACACAGTGTAGGAGGTTTGAAGATTCAACCCCCTCCTTCTCCTGGCACTTGCCAGAATAAGGGAGGGAAGATTGTGTGAGGACACTAGAGCGAGTGTGTCTACCCCAAATTTGCAGCATAAAGCAATGAGGTTGCTTTACCACATTGCCAATGCTGCAATTTTGGGAATTGCTCCCTCTAGTGACCAGCACATGGAAATGTTATAAATTAGAATCTAATTTATAATATTTCCTGACTTGTGAAAAAATTTTACAAATTTAAAACAATGTGTAATCACTTATATACTAACTGTTTAACTTAAAAAAAAAAAAAAAATTAAAACAATTTCTAGCGACACATTCCCTTTAAATGGTCCAACAGTCTGGTTCAGTAGGCTACACAATCATAGGGAAGACTGCTGACTTGACAGTTGTCCAGAAGACATTCATAGACACCCTCCACAAGGAGGGTAAGCCACAAAAGGACATTGCTAAAGAAGCTAGCTGTTCACAGTTCTGTATCCAAGCATATTAATTGAAAGTTGAGAGGAAGGAAAAAGTGTGGTAGAAAAAGGTGCAAAAGCAACAGGGAGAACTGCAGCTTTGAAAGGATTGTCAAGAAAATGCCATTCAAGAATCTGGGGGAGATTCACAAGGAGTGGACTGCGGCTAGAGTGAGTGAATCAAGAGCCACCACACACAGACGTATCCAGGACATGGGCTACAACTGTCACATTCCTTGAGACAACGTCAGAAGCGTCTTACCTGGGCTAAGGAGAAAACGGACCGGTCTGTTGCTCAGTGGTTCAAAGTCCTGTTTTCAGATGAAAGTACATTTTGCATTTCATTTGGAAATCAAGGTCCCAGAGTCTGGAGGAAGAGTGGAGAGGCATCAATCCAAGTTGCTTGCGGTCCTGTGTGAAGTTTCCACAGTCAGTGATGGTTCGGGTAGCCATGTCATCTGCTGGTGTTGGTCCACTGTGTTATATCAAGTCCAGAGTCAGCGCAGCCGTCTACCAGGAAATTTTCGAGCACTTCATGCTTCCCTCTGCTGACAAGCTTTATGGAGATGCGGATTTCATTTTCCAGCAGGACTTGGCACCTGTCCACACTGCCAATAGTACCAATACCTGGTTTAATAGCCACAGTATCACTGCGCTTGATTGGCCAGCAAACTCACCTGACCTAAACCCCATAGAGAATCTATGGGGTATTGTCAAGAGCAAGATGAGAGACACCAGGCCCAACAATGCAGACGAGCTGAAGGCTGCTATCAAAGTAACCTGGACTTCCATAACACCTCAGCAGTGCCACAGACTGATCGCCTCCATACCACGTCGTATTGATGCAGTAATTCATGCAAAAGGAGCCCCGACCAAGTATTGAGGGCATATATAAAAATAATGTGGGAAAAAGGAATGGGGAGGAAACCTCCAGCTCACCAATCGAAACACTCCAGTGTTTGTAATCGCCCGGATCGACCGCGATGGCACACGGCAGCAATAGAAGAAAAAACCAGAGAAGATCCAGCGATGAAGATGTTAATAGGAAAAACTAGGTTTCCACTTTATTGGAATAGAAGAGCAATGCTTGAAAAACACCAGGAGGAAAAGACAAGGTGGTGATATGCGGCAATAGAAAGCCTACGCGTTTCAGGCACTGGCTGTGCCCTTAATCATGGCTACATACTTTTCAGTAGGCCAACGTTTCAGTATTAAAAATTATTTTTTAAATTGGGCTTATATAATATTCTACTTTTCTGAGAGACTAAATTATGGGTTTTAATTAACTGTTAGCCATAATCATCAACACTAAAAGCAAAAAATGCTGGAAATAGATCCCTCTGTGTAATGAATCTATACAATATATGAGCTTCACTTTTTGAATTAAATTACTGAAATAAATTAAGTTTTTGAAGATATTCTAATTCATTGCGAAGGACTAGTATATATATATATATATATATATATATATATATATATATATGTAGCAGAAAAAGAAATGGCGATAGCACACTGCGAACACTAATGCCACCTAAGCCACTAAATATAAATAAATATGCATTACTGCTAAATCTACTTACAAATAGGGAGGTTCTTAGTGCACATTTTGATCAAAAAGTGTTTGCCCACCTGCCACGACAAGGCGACCTCTGTAAGGTGGGAACTTACGCTGCACATACACCCAGAACTGGGACTAAGCCTACATATATACCTGGGGATGGTAGGAACCAGAAATAAACTAATTGAAATCACCCAGGGCAGAATGGGAGGAGTGTAAGAACAAAAATGGAGGCAGTCACTAACCCCACATATATGGATCACATAAACACAACAAAAATTTGAACAGCACATTCCAACAAAATGATACAAAACGTGTATGCAGGTGCAAGAACACCTGTGACTGCAAATATACAGCAGAAAAAGAAATGGCGACAGCACACTGCGAACACTAATGCCTTGTCGTGGCAGGTGGGCAAACACTTTTTGATCAAAATGTGCACTAAGAACTTCCCTACTTGTAAGTACATTTAGCAGTAATGCATATTCATTTAGATTTAGTGGCTTAGGTGGCATTCGTGTTCGCAGTGTGCTGTCGCCATTTCTTTTTCGGCTGTATATTTGCAGTCACAGGTGTTCTTGCACCTGCATACACGTTTTGTATCATTTTGATGGAATGTGCTGTTCAAATTTTTGTTGTGTTCATGTGATATATATATATATATATATATATATATATATATATATATATATACATATATATATGCCTATATGTATATATATATTTTTTATTTTTTTTATTTCATTTCTCAGTTATAAGCCAAATATGAGCCAGAAGCCAAAATTGTTACTTTATTGAATGTTTGTCTTAAATATAGTTTTTTGTCCCACGAACAAAAGAGATGTCCTAGACTTGTTTATGGCGCTGCCTGCGAGCAGGTGGTGCACATAGCTCAATAATACGGGGAGATGCGTCAGCATGCTTGGCTGCAGGGGAGATCCGGTATGGGTCATACCCTTCGAAGATAGCCTTTCGAGTTTTAGGCTTTGCCAGCTGGCAGACTTTGTCTGAGGCTTGGGTCTTGAGAGCAGATGCAGGAACATGCCACTGAACTGTCAGGTCATGCTGGTACTGGGGGTGCTCCATCTTAGGCACTAAAACAAATACGTTGTACATATTACATAAGAGAATGGTTCGATTTTTTTATTTTATTTAGCTATGTTCAAATCTGCGTTGGGGGATCCGTCGTAGATTTAGTTAAATCTGATGGGAAAAATATTTTTCCTAGGATGGACACCACGCAGAACCCGTCAGACCCCATTGTTACTCAATGCGGTCCGTTGGGCGCCAGTCATATCCATCTTGCAATGGATCCTGCTATAAATCTTGGTGTTTTTTTTCTTGTTTTTTTAAATTTACAAAATACAAACACCACCAAAGTGTTACATATAACTGAGACACCCCACCCCCATTTTCCAATTCACCCACCCACTCTTCCACTACGCACAGAACCCATTGGGAGAGAATTACCACAAATAATTCTACTTGCCACTCGCAAGACTTTTAGGGCGGCCCCCATCAATTTTTGCCTACCCTTTATTCCTTTTTTGGAGCCCAAAATGGTATTTACTTCATTCCATGGAATTCGTGTATTGCAATTTTTATCTATCTCTGCTATAATCTTCCCCCAATAGATATGAAGCTTAGGGCTGTGCCACAATCCTGATTGAGTCCACATTCAGGTTTGCACAGCAAGGGCATAAAAATTCTGTCAGGGATCATTACCATGTATATTGTTTGAAAAATGTTATCCTTTTATATATATATATATATATATATATATATATATATATATATATATATATATATATATATATATATATATATATATATATTCAGTATATTAGTATATTACACAAAGAGATTGGATTCATGGAGCACAAAGAGCCTGCATAACACGCCTATGGATGGAAGACACCGCCCTCTGAAATGCAAAGAGGAGTGTGCAGAAGAATGTACAGGAGAACTTACAGCTGAGGAGCCAATGGGACTTAAGCAAGTCCCACATCTCTAGGGAGGGGCATGTGTCTTTTCTCTGTGTGTTTCTTTGTTCTGAATAAAGGGCAGTCTTCCTCCTGGCTGACTGAGGGAAAGATGTCTACCGACATTTGTCTGTGTGGTGTACTTCTTTCCAGGCATGCCTTCAGCTTTCAATTTACAAAGGTGGTTATTCGGTGTGAAATAACAGGGGACGGAAGCCACCCTGAAATACGGACCTGACACTTCCCTTTTTGGATTAAGCTTTTTCCGTTTTTTGGAGAGTAGTAAGCGTCATGTATAACAAACAGCTGAGACATTTTATACCCATTATTTCTGGTATTCACTGGGACCATTTTTAATACATTGCTCCAACTATCCTTGTCTATTGTACATAACTACTTATTACGTATATTGTGATTCTTATCTAAGTGCTCTCCTCTACCACACTCATTCAACATGTGATATATTTTAGCCAAAAGCTTTTTTCTTCTTACACAGTGTATCACTAAATAAAATAGTTTATGATTGTGCATTGTCAATTCCTTTTTTCCATATAGTGATACAATATCATGATGCACTTGTGCATACTGTAAAAAGTGACCATTCCTCGCCCTTATCCACAGGATATGTCATAAATGTCTGATAGATGCGCACCTATCTCTAGAACGGGACCCTCCTAAACCCTGTTCTACCTTCTATGTTGTGGCTGAAGCGTGTGATTTCTGATCATGAAGAAGAAAACTACTATGGGACTTACAGAAACAGCGTAGCTCAGCGAGCTACGCTGTTTTCTTCTTCATGGTCGGAAATCACACGCTTCAGCCGCAACATAGAGAGGTAGAACGGGGTTTAGGGATAAGTGTGGGTCCCATGGATGGGAGCACATGAAGCAATCTGTGGCATGGAGCATGAGATAAGAGGGATAGGAATAGTGATGCTGGTGCACACTGGTATACGCCGGTTCCAGCTTTCCCCAAACAGGATGGCTCATCTCCGTGCCCCTAGTGATCCATGCAGCGGTTTGGAGCAAAGGGAGGGAAAGGGGCGAAGTCAAGCGGCATATTTCCGCTCACATGATTATCCTCCAGAAGTAGCCATGAGTCTTGGTTTCTGTTGTAGATGAAAACCACAACGCATGTGTGAACAGAGCTTTTAAAAGTTGTTTTTTCCTTAAAAAATGTATCTTTTCAAAATACTATTGTTAAATCAAAATAAAATTTGTATGGATTTTGTTAGTGACATGTATTACCTTACCTTTCCATATACAGGAGAATAACATGACTCTTATTCATTGTATGCTATTGATGGGATAGCTGTATTGCATGGCCTTTTCATAGGTTTGTCAAAAAACATAAATGGATCCCAGCAGAAGAAGAAGGAAAAGCTTTCCTTTTGGACACTTTAGGGGAGATTCACACGAACGTTGCGTTTTTGCGCGCGCAAACAACGCAGCGTTTTGCGAGCGCAAAAACCATTTGACAGCTGCGTGTGTCATGCGTGTCTGATGCGCGGCTGCGTGATTTTCGCGCAGCCGGCATCATAGAGATGAGGCTTGTCAACGCCCGTCACTGTCCAAGGTGCTGAAAGAGCTAAATCTTTCAGCACCCTCGACAGTGAATGCCGAACACAACAGCGAAAAACCTGTAAAAAAAAAAGATAAAGTTCCTACTTACCGAGAACTTCCCGGCCGTTGCCTTGGTGACGCGTCCTTGGTGACGCGTCCTTGGTGACGCGCCTCTCTTGACATCGGGCCCCACCTCCCTGGATGACGCAGCAGTCCAAGTGACCGCTGCAGCCTGTGATTGGCTGCAGCCTGTGCTTGGCCTGTGATTGGCTGGAGCTGTCACTTGAACTGAAGTGTCATCCCGGGAGGTCGGACTGCAGGAAGGAGACAGGAGTAATCGGTAAGTTAGAACTTCGGTTTTTTTTACAGGTTAATGTATTTTGGGATCGCAAGTCACTGTCCATGGTGCTGAAACAGTTTAACTCTTTCAGCACCATGGACAGTGACTATCTCCTGACGTCGCGTACCGATAATTTTTTTGCCGGGATCGGCCAAAACGACTTTGGCCGAACCCGGTGAAGTTCGGTACGCTTGTCCGGCTTCGCTAATCGCAAAGACACTCCGTTTGGATGTTCGGAAACAGAAAAGCACGTGGTGCTTTTCGGTTTTCATTCATCCTTTTCACTGCTGTTGCGCGAATCACGCTCGTCCCTCGGAAGTGCTTCCGTGTGGTGCGCGTGATTTTCACGCACCCATTGACTTCAATGGGTGCGTGATGCGCGAAATACGCAGAGTTATTGAACCTGTCGCGCTTTTTGCGCAGCAGACAAACGCTGCGCAAAAAGCACGGACTGTCTGTACTGCCCCATAGACTTGTATTGGTCCATGCGTGCCGCGTGAAAACCACGCGGCCCGCACGGACCGAATACACGCTCGTGTGAATCCCCCCTAACATTGTTTATAATCTTCTCTCTTCTCGCCTGGAACCATCTAACCAACTGTCCCCTCATCCACCCACACTGTCCCTGTTACTTGCTGGCAAAACCAGAATGTGCTATTTATGTAAATACAGCCATTGCAATAAAAAGCTTTTTGCATCCATCCCTATCAAATGAATCTAAAGACAGTAACTGAATTGGACAGATATAATCGCCTTATACATTAAGCAGTTTTAATCAGCGTCTGGATGTTGAGGAATTCGTAGGGATGAATCATCAAGAACATACATACGGAGAATGTACTGTCAAATAGTAATGTCTTCTTATTGCAGGTGTCACAGGTCAGTGGACAGGATTGTGGACTGTGGATTTTGCTTGCTAAATTGTGGCGGTCTGAAGAGTCTAAGGGGTTGTCCATTTTTCACGTTAAGACCCCCTAACATAGTTATGGACTCTCCAGGAGGGAATCACCAGGTTGTGTCCTAGAAGTAGAGTCCGTGAACAACAGCCAACAGCAAGTGGAGAGGCAGTAGTCCTACAAATCTGTTGTCAGAGCTGGCGGACTGCTTGCAATACGAAAAAAAGATGTCAGGGCAGGGCAGGCAGCAATCAATAAGCGTAGTCAGGAATTTCTGTGCCCATACAGCCAAGGAGTCTGGGCCCCCCATCCGTTACTGAGGGTTGGGCAACGGAAAGTGGTGCACTCACGTTTGTACGTTATGTGCGTTAACTAATTTTGCTACTGATGTCAATTACAGTGAACAAAACCATGGGTCAGGCAGATGACCGGTTAATGCCCTGATTTTAATAACCGTTAATGAACCGGTTTTGTTCAATTCAGCCAAACAGGATCCCACTGTATGGCATACAGTGTGATACGTCACCTGGGGAATTGTCCTGAAGTCACTGTCCATAAATGGCGCTGTTCCTGATGTCTATATTTGGACAGTAAAGTCAGGAGCTTCCCCAAGTCCAAGGGCAGTGTGATTGTGATGCTCTGCCTGGGGACTCCGGCATTGGAAAGCTCCTGACATTACTGGCCATATAGTGTTGTCAGGAGCGGTATACATTTTTTTTTTTTGCGGGATCTCTCAGGATGGAATTGCATAGTCTACTACGCTAGTCCATGCTTCAAAAAAAAGGTAAACCCCATTCACAAGTTATATTGTAATTTGTAGTGAATTCGCAATCCGCACTGAAAATAGGAAAGTTTTAGCAATGTGCCAATTCAAAAGCAAATTGTTCTTCTATTACTCTTCCAACCTACATTTATTTGGTCTTGTTTTTCTCAGAACACATTGGGCTTCCATATTGTGTAAAAAAATAAGTGATATATTTTACTTTTTAAAATAGGAAAATAAATTTTAAAAAAAGGAACGTAAGCCACAGTGGCAAGCTGACGGTTGCTGTTCTATTATAACATGAAGAGACAGTTTACACATCAATAGAAACAATTGAAAAAATTGGGCACCAGAAGCAGATTTAAAGAGACATTTACTACCTTTTTCCAAACCCTGTCTTAATGGAAGGTTTAGTCAGCAGGTAATGGAACAAAATTTCACAGCAATGTTACCTCTTAAAGTGTACCTAACTTTTCAGGAGATTTTCAGAATAAGCTGTCATATGTGTGTACACGAGGAATAGCACTATTTCTGACCATTATATGACTTGTATGTGGCATTATTTAAGTTTTTTCCTTTGCAGGCTCTATATCTAATTCTCAGTTGTCTCTGAGCTAATGGGCGGAGCCTAATGGCTATCATGCCAGTCATATACAGCACACATAGAAGAGGAGAATCCTGCTCTCCTATCTTTATCACATATATATAAGCTGCAACAGCATGGAGGACATTATACAGCAGTACAGACCAGTTTAGCTGAGAATCCAGCACTGGTGTGTTTCTCTCTGCTCCTGCTTCCTCCCCATGCTTACCCCTCCCATCTCCATAGACTTACATGCAATGTCTGTGTGACTCACACTCTCTCTGCTCCATACTCCTGCTCTCCCCCTCTCCATAGACCTGTAAAGTGACACATCCCCACCTTCAACAGTCCATCTCCACTGCTCTGTAACAAGGGATGGACCATGCTTGACAACAGGGGATGGACAGCAGATTACAGGAAGGGAGACACCTAGTGGCAGTAACTTCATACAACCTTTGCATGGATAAAACAACTACATTTTAACAGTAAGTACATTTTAAAGTTGATATATATCAGGTAACCTATTAGATTAGCAAAAGTGGTTTGAAAAGTTTGCGTCCATTTAAGCATATAACAGCCATTACCTGCTAAAGCCTCTGTTCTTGCTGTGGGAGCCACCACTTTCTCAGAATTGCCTTCCACCTTGTGATTTGTTGGTGTGCTTGGTAAAGTGTGAGCAGCACAGTCTTTTGGCTTGGCAAGTTGAACAGTACGTGGACTTGCAGAGGCTCTTTTGGCTGCTTCAGTCACCTGAAATGAATTGAAGATACAATGCTATATTCTCATGTGTGAAATATTCTTTGCCATTTTCTTAGGTATCTGAAAATCACAAGCGCACCATACTGTACACAGGTCGGTCTTCTAACCATTCTTGACTGTAACTTTTTGCCTGTGCCAGTTTCTCCAACCGGGGGGATGGGACTACATGTAGTGCACTTGTTTTGACTGGCCAAATTGGAGAGGACCTATGAAAAAAATAATGAATTTTATTGAATGAATGAATTTATTTTATTATTCTTTTGTTCTTGTATTGAATTGTATATCCTGTTCAACTACCAATAATGGATAGGAAGGAAAATCAATGCAGCTTCCTTCAGTTACACGTTTTGAATGTTTAAATCATGGAGTCACCTGTCTTCCTTGTGCATCTTGTTCAATGTTTTGGGCTGTGCCAACTCATTTTGTCTAGCAGTTAGACCTGTTGGAACAAAGTCAATTCAGAGATTAGCGTATTGTATTTTCCTTAAATCACGTATTTACATGACTACCAGACTTCACATTTATAAATACATCTGCTGTTTCACAAATGTAAACATACTTTTATATGTAATATTCTGAAATGGTCTTCATGGAAGAATTTACACCTTATATCGAAAATTTAGAGTACGAGGTTACCCCAAAACAAGCTTGCATAGAGCTTATGCCAGGGCTAGGGCGACAGACCGAATGGATCTTCTTATTAATCAAACTAAAAACTCGGTAGAAATGAGTACTAACATTAGATGTATTGGGACTTATGACAAAAATGAAGAAATTTGTCAATCCTTTTGATGGGACGTCTTATGAGATTAGACAGTTTATTAACTGCCAGAGTGCAGGAGTTGTATATATATTGCACAATTCCCATGCCCTAAAGTTTATGTATTCAAAACCATTCAACAATTTAGAAGAAGAATCTCTTAGCATCTAAGTTCTATTAAGCGAAAAGAAGATACCCCATTTTTCAGACACATGAGATGTGTGCACTAGATGACACTAGATGCATTCAATTTTGGGGTATCACTCTGTTGAAACCTGGTTCAAGAGGAGGTAATTTAGACCGTAGGTTGTTACAGGAGGAAGCACGGTGGATTTACCGCCTAAACAGCCTTAGTCCTGGCGGAATCAATGAGGGTTTCACTTTTTAGTCTTCTTGTGAATAATAACAAAAATAAGCTGTAGATCCTGAACCCCCTATGAGCTTTGCAGACAATTTAGCATTTTCTAAAAAATGTTGTCTTTTCAAATCCTGTCAATACTGGTTTAACGTTATAAATACGTTTTAATATGGTCACGTTCGCATATTAAACTTTACTAATATTTTGTCTTTAAAAATGTATACGAATGTGTTAAACAAAAATGTGACATAATCTGTGCTCAAGAAACGCACTTAAATGAAAGTGATGCCTCCAGATTAAGTAATAGAAATTTCCCGCATATTTTCTATTCCCACGCAACAGAAAATAAGAAGGGAGTTTTAATAGCTTTTAGAGATACTGTTGCATTTCAGCTAACATCTTTGATATCGGAAACAGAGAGTAGATATTTGGTGATCATATGTCTCATTAACAACGTCCCTTTTACTATAGTCAATCTTTATGCACCCAACACCCATCAGCACAAATTTACGAAAAAATTTGTCGACTTAGTTCAATCAAAGAAAAAAGGTAGTTTATTACTCTGCGGAGATTTTAATAGGACCATAGATCCTATCCTTGATAGAAATCCTCCTCACTCTAATGACAACAATTGTGATCTTCGTAACTTATTGCATACAGAGGAACTGTACGATGCTTGGAGAGTTACTCATGCATCAGAAAAAGATTACACTTTTTTTTCCAATCCACACAACACATACTCTCGCATAGATTTAATACTAGTAGATAAATGGTTATTACAAAAAATCTCATGTGCTAAGATCGATACGATCACATGGTCAGACCACGCTCCGACATCCATTACATTTCAAGAGTCTTTTAATTCTCCTCCAACATCTCCCTGGAGATTGAATAATTACCTTCTCAACAACGAGACATATGTAGCTACCATAGAAAAAGCGTTGCTAGAATATTTTTCATTAAATAATACTGTTGACGTCTCCAAAACTACTTTATGGTGTGCCCATAAGGCTGTTATAAGAGGTCACTTTCTTGGCATCACTAGAGAAAAGGTCAAGATTGATGAATATCAAAGATGTAACGGATAAATTATATATCCTGGAAAACAAAAATAAATCTAACATTTCGCCTCCAATAACTGAAGAAATAAAATCCCTTCGTCACCAATTACACCTTACCCTTCAGAATAAGTATGAACTCCATCTCGGGAAAGCTAAACTGACGAATTACTGGCAAAATAATAAAGCTTCCAAACTTTTGGCGAACAAATTAAAGAAAAAAGCTGCAAAATCCAGAATCCCCTTCCTGTTAGACAAAAATAAGAAAAAAAATCCTAAACCTTCTAGATATCGCCAACGAATTAGCTAATTATTACTCCTCTTTATATAATTTGCAGGAGGATTCTGATACTCCCCAACCATCCCTGGAGGGTATAAATACCTTTTTGGGTGGTATAGACCTGCCCCTTCTTAATGTTGATCAATTGAAGATCCTAAACAGAGATATTACAGAGAGAGAAGTGGTAAATTCTTTAAAACTCAACAAATCTCCCGGACCTGATGGGCTCCCGAACGAATATTACAAAAAATTTCAGCATGTATTAACTCCCCATCTCTTGCAGTGCTTAACTAATATCATATCTACAGGTAACACCCCGAGTGAAAAGCTTCGTGCAATTATTGTTACCCTTCCTAAACCAGGGAAATCTACTAAATTCTGATCTTAAAATAATGGCCAAATTGATGGCAAATAGGCTCATACACATTCTTCCTTCAATTATTCACCCTGACCAGGTGGGCTTTATTAAAGGCCATCAAACCTTAGATGGCACGAGATTTGTTGACATAATCAATATTGTACACTCTCGTTGGAACGCCTTCTTTGCTCCTTTCTCTGGACGCGGAAAAGGCCTTTGACAGGGTTCATTGGGGATACCTAAAATTGGTTTTACAGAAATTTGGCTTTGAGGGCCCTTTTTTATCGGCAATACTTTCCTTATATTCCTCACCTAGTGCAACTGTATATTCATCTGGTTTATTATCTGCGCCTTTTAAAATAACAAATGGCACCAGGCAGGGTTGTCCCATGTCCCCCCTCCTTTTTGCTATTAGATCTTCACCCCATCTTTCTGGCATTTCAATAGGTTCTGAAGAACACAGAATAGGATTATTTGCAGATGATGTACTAATTGCTCTTTCCAATCCTGAAAAGTCCTTATTGGCAACTGTCTCATTAATTGAAAAATTCAGCAATATCTCTTATTATAAAATAAATACTTCCAAAAGCCAAATCCTTAATCTTGGTATACTACAAAAACAAAAGAGGCTCATGACTGAAAAATTCACTTTCACTTGGGTTAAATCGGAATTGAATTACTTAGGAATCAAATTGGCGTTCCCGCCCTCAAAATTGTTTACTTCCAACTTTTCCCCTTTATTGAACACAGTTAAATTGGACATATCCAATCTCCAAACGCAGGGAATATCGTGGTTGGGTAAAATTGCGGCAGTAAAAATGATAATCCTTCCAAAAATCCTCTATCTATTTCGAAATATGCCAATCCGTATTCCCATGTCTTACTTAAAACAACTCCAAAGCTTAAAGAGACTCTGTCACCACATTATAAGTGCCCTGTCTCCTATATAAGGAGATGGGCACTGTAATGTAGGTGACAGTAATGCTTTTTATTTAAAAAAACGATCTTTTTTCACAAAGTTAGGAGCGATTTAAGTTTATGCTAATGAGCTTTCTTAATGCCCAAGTGGGCGTACTTTTACTTTCGACCAAGTGGGCGTTGTACAGAGGAGTGCATGACGCTGACCAATCAGCATCATGCACTCCTCTCCATTCATTTACACTGCACTAGCGATATAGATATATCGCTATGTGCAGCCTCATACACAAGCCCTAACATTACTAGTGTCCTGATAATGAATACACATGAAATCCAGCCTGGATATCATGTGTACTCAGAATCCTGACACTTCTGAATCTTTTTTTTTGAGATTCCAGCAACGGATACGAAATCTCGCGAGATCACGGAGCTAAACGAGATTTGGTTTCACTTGCCGGAATCTCACAAAAAAAGATTCAGAAGTGTCAGGATTCTGAGTACACATGACGTCCAGGCTGGATTTCATGTGTATTCATTATTAGGACACTAGTAATGTTAGGGCTTGTGTATGAGGCTGCACATAGCGATATATCTATATCGCTAGTGCAGTGTAAATGAATGGAGAGGAGTGCATGATGCTGATTGGTCAGCGTCATGCACTCCTCTGTACAACGCCCACTTGGTAGAAAGTAAAAGTACGCCCACTTGGGCATTAAGAAAGCTCATTAGCATAAACTTAAATCGCTCCTAACTTTGTGAAAAAAGATCGTTTTTTTAAATAAAAAGCATTACTGTCACCTACATTACAGCGCCCATCTCCTTATATAGGAGATAGGGCACTTATAATGTGGTGACAGAGCCTCTTTAATATTGAGATTTCTCTGGAATAAAAAGAAAGCAAGACTCAAAGCAGATATATTATACTTACACCCAAAATTAGGAGGCTCAGGTTGTCCTTCCATAGTGCAATACTACAGAGCTGCCATTCTTGATCAAATACGCCCGTTGTGGTCCAACGACAAGTCTAAACGTTGGGTCCACATAGAAATGTATTCCCTAAAAACTTCACATATTAAGAATTTTCTACTAGCTGTCTCGCACTTAAATTATACACCTCCATGTCCTTTATCCACCACACAAGCCATATTATCCATATAGTCTATCATTACCCACAAAAAACACTTAATACAAATGAACATTTATAACAATTCATTGGAAGTATTGGAAATAGTAATCCCTAATCTCGACCTCACTAACTGGAAAAATAATAAACTAGAAAAAATCCGCCAACTGTGGCAGAATGACAATTTCGCCTCATTCTCAGAGCTGAGTGTTTCCTATAGCCTTCCTTCTAAAGACTCTTACAAATATCTACAAATCAGGCATGCCTTAGGGTATATGCACACGAGAACTGGCTTTTACGTCTGAAAAGACGGACTGTTTTCAGGAGAAAACAGCTGCATCGTTTCAGACGTAAAAGCTCCTCCTCGCATTATGCGAGGCGTCTTTGACGGCCGAACATTTGAGCTGTTCTTCATTGAATTCAATGAAGAACGGCTCAAATTACGTTTCAAAAAAGTGTCCTGCACTTCTTTGCCGAGGCAGTCATTTTACGCGTCGTCGTTTGACAGCTGTCAAACGACGATGCGTAAATGACAGGTCGTCGGCACAGTACGTCGGCAAACCCATTCAAATGAATGGGCAGATGTTTGCTGACGTATTGGAGCCGTATTTTCAGGCGTAAATCGAGGCATAATACGCCTCGTTTACGCCTGAAAATAGGTTGTGTGAACCCAGGCTTACTCAAACTCCCATCTCCTTCAACTGACATCCACACCCCTTCCTCACTGGAGAGATGGCTTTCCTTTTCCAATAGAACGGATAAAGGATTATCCAAATGCTATAAAATATTGAATACCCCAAGTGAGGACTTACTGACCCCTATTAAGTCTTTATGGGAATCAGACCTATCTGCCCCATTCACAAATGATCAATGGGAAATTGCTCTTACTGCCACCGCCAAACATTCCAGGTGTGTCAATCATGTAGAAAATGCTAAAAAAATATTCTACAGATGGCACTATACCCCAAATAGGTTGTCTAAAATATTCCCGACCATATCTTCAAACTGCTGGATTTGTGACAAACACAAAGGTACTGTTCTGCATATGTGGTGGGAATGTGAAAAAACCAATACAGTATGGATTAAAGTATTCAAACTGCTTTCTGCGTTATATGGCTCCACTATCCCCCCAAAACCCGAATTAGCTCTTCTTTCCATTGAATTGAATCAATTCCCAATCTCATTCCAGACAGTCCTGCAGCACCTGTTAATTGTCACTAGGCGAGCAATTGCCTCCACTTGGAAGGAAAAGACAACCATTAAGATAGCAGATATTATTAGGCTGGGTTCACACGACCTATTTTCAGACGTAAACGAGGCGTATTATGCCTCGTTTTACGTCTGAAAATAGGGCTGCAATACGTCGGCAAACATCTGCCCATTCATTTGAATGGGTTTGCCGAAGTACTCTGCAGACAACCTGTAATTTACGCGTCGTCGTTTGACAGCTGTCAAACGACGACGCGTAAATGGACTGTCTCGGCAAAGAAGTGCAGGGCACTTCTTTGCCACGTAATTTGAGCTGTTCTTCATTGAACTCAATGAAGCACAGCTCAAGATTTACGAGCGTCTCAGAGCGTCTCAGACGCCTCGTAAATTACGAGGAGGAGCATCCACGTGTGAAACGAGGCAGCGGTAAACAGTCTGTCTTTTCACACGTAAATGCCTCTCATTGTGTGAACATACCCTCAGGGTATGTGCACACAAGAACTGGTTTTTACGTCTGTAAAGACAGACTGTTTTCAGTAGAAAACAGCTGCGACGTTTCAGACGTAAAAGCTCCTCCTCGCATAATGCGAGGCGTCTTTGACGGCTGATCATTTGAGCTGTTCTTCATTGAATTCAATGAAGAACGGCTCAAATTACGTTTCAAAGAAGTGTCCTGCACTTCTTTGACGAGGCAGCCATTTTACGCGTCGTAAATGACAGGTCGTCGGCACAGTACGTCGACAAACCCATTCAAATGAATGGGCAGATGTTTGCCGACGTATTGGAGCCGTATTTTCAGACGTAAAATGAGGCATAATACGCCTAGTTTACATCTGAAAATAGGTCGTGTGAAGCCAGCCTTAGCGTTATGAACGATAACTGTTGGCTTGAGTGTATGTCTGCCTCTGCGGTCCAAAAAAACGGTTTTATTCAAGGAAAAATGGGATATATGGCTTAGGAGCAAATTCAACAACTCTACTATCCCTCCTAAGACCTGAACAAATAAATATATATATTATATATATATATATATATATATATATATAAGAATTCAAGTTCTTGCTTTCATTGTACCATGGAGAACTAGCTTATCTTTTGTTCCTCTTTATCACATTCAGATTACATCAATCTAAGTAACAATTACCAAAAACTTGTAATCCAGATATTTTTATGTGATTATATGGAAACGTTGACATATGCAATTTCTTTATTGTATTTCACTGTTATATACAAATAAAAATTTAATGTTTAAAAAAAGAAAAATAAAAATGTATACATATTGCTGACGTCTCCATTTTTCGAGGTTATTCTTAGATCTTTTCAGAATTTTACATATATATATATTTACATAAAGATCTTTCTTTTGATAATTCATCCATATTCCTTAACCTATTGGTTATATGGGTATTATTATTGAGCTCACTGATATATGTAGTGATCTCTTCTTTACTTACTTGACAGTTCTCCTACCAAGTAGAGATTTTTTCGTATACTCATTAACCCCTTCCCGCTCAGCTCAGTACTATTACGTCGCGCTGAGCACATCGTTCGCGCTTAGCTCAGTAATAGTACTGACCTGAGTTAACACGGCGCCATCTTTCCCCGGCGCGTGTTTGAGCTGTGATACCTGCTGTTTCCGACAGCAAGCTATCACAGCTCAGTGTGCAGGGACCGATCGCGGCGGTCCCCGCCGATTAACCCCTTAGAAGCCGCGTTCAATACCGATCGCCGGCCCGCTACACGATATCGGCCGGCGATGACTACTATGGCAGGCAGAGTACTAACAATGGACGTCACGACCCACTATGCTTGCTGTCAGCGAATAGCTGACAGCTCTAATACACTGCACTACGCATGTAGTGCAGTGTAATAGAATAGCGATCAGGGCCTCCTGCCCTCAATTCCCCTAGTGGGACAAAGTAAAAAAGTGTAAAAAAGTAAAAAAAAAGTTGTGTAAAAATAAGAAAATAAAAGTTTTAAAAGTGCTAAAAGTAAAAATCCCCCTTTTTCTCTCATCAGTCCTTTATTATTAATAAAAATATATAAACAAACAAATAAACTATACATAATTGGTATCGCCGCGTCTGTAATGGCCTGAACTACAAAATGATGTAATTATTTATCCCGCGCGGTGAACGCCATAAAATAACAATAAACCGTACCAGAATCACAATTGTTTGGTCACTTCATCTCCCAAAAAATGGAATAAAAAGAGATCAAAAAGTCGCATGTACCTAAAAATGATACTGCTCGAAACTACAGTTCGTTACGCAAAAAACAAGTCCTCAACCAGTTTTCCTGATGGAAAAATAAAACAGTTATGGCTCCTAGAATAAGGCAACACAAAAAGTAAATTATTCTTTACAACATTTATTTTATTGTGCAAATGCATAAGACATAAAAAAAAACCTATAAACATCTGGTATCGCCGTAATTGTATCGCCCCGCAGAATAAAGTGAATATGTCATTTATAGCGCACGGTGAACGCTATAAAAAAAAAATAGAATAAAAAATAATAGTAGAATTGCTGTTTTTTTAGTCACCACGCCACTTAAAAATAGAATAAAAACTGATCAAAAAGTCGCATGCACCCCATGAAAACTACAATGAATTCCTCAAGGGGTCTAGTTTTCAAAATAGGGTCACTTTTGGGGGGGTTTCCACTGTTTTGGCACCACAAGACCTCTTCAAACCGGACATGGTGCCTAATAAAAAGGAGGCCTCAAAATCCTTTAGGTGATCCTTTGCTTCGGAGGCCGGTGCTTCAGTCCATTACCGCGCTAGGGCCACATGTGGGATATTTCTCAAAACTGCAGAATCTGGGCAATAAGTATTAAGTTGCGTTTCTCTGGTAAAACCTTTTGTGTTCTAAAAAAATGGTATAAAAAGGATTTTCTGACAAAAAAAATAAATATGTAAATTTCACCTCTACTTTGCTCTAAATTCCCGTGAAACACCTAAAGGGTTCATAAACTTTCTAAATGCTGTTGTGAATACTTTGAGGGCTCTAGTTTCTAAAATGGAATGTTTGATAGGGGTTTCTAATATACAGGCCCCTCAAAGCAACTTCAGAACTGAACTGGAACCTAAAAATAAATAAAAATGAGGCAATACTTTGCTTCTTACATTATACTGATAATGAGCAGTGCCCACCCTGAGATGACCCCAGTTTTGACTGTTTGTATAAACGGAGACCCCTATTAGACCGTTTCAGTGCCCGGTTTTCCCAAGCATTCACCCCCGAGAATTGTATTTCTATTGATGAGTCCTTGGTACATTTTAAAGGGAGGCTTCAACTCCGCCGGTACCTGCCGAGTAAGAGGGCAAGGTATGGCGTGAAGATGTATAAGCTGTGCGAGAGTGCATCAGGGTAAACCTACAAATTTAGGATATATGAAGGGAAGGACAGCAGTGCTCAGCCCCCAGAATGCCCCCCCTTACTGGGAATTAATGCAAAAATTGTGTGGGATTTGGTGCACCCACTGCTGGACCAGGGTTACCACCTCTACCTGCATAATCTTTATACCAGCGTCCCACTCTTCAAGTGCCTCGCTTCCAGAAGTACTGCGGCATGCGGCACTGTTAGAAGAAATCAGAGAGGCCTCCCTAAGACTCTGCTTGGGCAAACAAGAAGGGGTGAGAGCAGGGCACAATCTAGCAGCAACATATTGTGTGTCAGGTACAAGGACAAGAGAGATGTCCTTGTATTGACAACAATACACACCAGTACCCATGTACCTGTACGACGTACCAGTACAGAGATCCCCAAACGAGACTGCATCCTGGACTACAATAGGTACATGGGAGGGGTGGACTTGTCAGATCAAGTACTGAAGCGCCATGCGGTGTGGTATAAGAAGCTGGCCGGGCACCTCATACAGATGGCATTGTACAATGGGTACGTGCTACGTTGATGTGCAGGCCAGACGGGAACTTTCCTGGAATTTCAAGAGGTGGTTATCAAGAACCTAATCTTTAGGGACCAAGAAGAGGGAGCACCCAGTACTTCTGGAAGCGAGGCCACGTGCATCGTACCAGGGCAACGCTTTCCAGGAGAAGTTCCCCAAACTGGCAAGAAGGGAAAGAGTCAAAAGAGTTGCAAAGTCTGCTATAAGAGGGGAACAAGGTAGGACACAATATACCAATGTGACACGTGTCTCGAAAAACCAGGACTCTGTATGAAAGTGTTTTAAAATTTATCATCCATCCCTTTATTTTTAACTTACCACAGTTTTATTTACCATGATGCCCTCCGCACAGCTTATACCCCCTCATCTTTCCCCTCTGGGCCCTACTGTGTGCCCAGGCATCTGATTACAGCCACATGTAGGGTATTGCCGTACCCGGGAGAACCATTACAGTTTATGGGGTGTATATCTCTGGTGGCACATGCTGGGCACAATATATCGGACACTGAATTGGCATATATGTATAGAAAATTGCAAATCTCACTCTGCACCATCTGCTGCGCATTATCTTTTACACAGTACCTGTGAGGTCAAAATGCTCACTACACCTCTAGATGAATGCCATAAGGGGTGTCGTTTTTAAAACGGGGTCACTTCTTGGGGGTTTTAACTGTACTGGTACCTCAGGGGCTTCTGCATACATGACTTAGCACCAGAAAATCCCCAGTAGGCCAAATGGTGGTCCTTTCCTTCTGAGCCCTCCTATGGGCCCAAACGGCAGTTTATCACCACAAATGGGATATTGCCGCACTCAGGACAAATTGGGCAACAAAATGGGGTATTTTATTCCTTGTGAAAATAAGACATTTTGAGCCAAAACTACATCTTATTGGAAAGAATTAAAAAATGTTTAATTCACGGCCCAATTCAAATAAATTCTGTTAAAAAACTGTTGGGTCTAAATGGTCACAACACCCATAAATGAATTCCTTGAGGGGTGCAGCTGACTAGTGTCGTGCACGAGCCGGGTGAATGTTAATAGCACGCAACATGTGCTAACCGGCCTATCTGTGTTTTTAATTCAAATAACAAATATTGTGACCCCTGATGACGCGCACTACCAACAAAGGGCGCTGAAACGCGTTGGGACACAGCTATAGGGACACAGCTTTAGTGGCAGGGATTACCAGATTTATATCATAATGTAAAGGGACCTCTATCTTATACGCATGTTTAGATACATACGGACAACTGTAGTATCCACCAGCGTTTCCCTACTGGTTCACCTGCCTTCGCCTTATACAGTTCTTTTTGGCTATTCAGCCCATTTTTAGGGTATGTTCACACACACTAATTACGGACGTAATTCAGGCGTTTTTGCCCCGAATTACGTCCGAAAAATGCGCCTCGATAGAGTTGACAAACATCTGCCCATTGAAAGCAATGAGCTGACGTTTGTCTGTTCACACGAGGCGTATATTTACGCGCCGCTGTCAAAAGACGGCGCGTAAATAGACGCCCGCGTCAAAGAAGTGACCTGTCACTTCTTGGGGCGTAATTGGTGCCGTTATTCATTGACTCCAATGAAAAGCAGCGCCAATTACGTCCATAATAGACGCGGTGTTCAAGCGCCTGCACATGCCGTTACGGCTGAAATTACGGGGATGTTTTCTCCTGGAAACATCCCCGTAATTTCAGCCGTTACGGACGCTGTCGTGTGAACATACCCTTAGTGTTGATGACTACAATAAATATAAATTTTAATCGTTCATTAAGGCAGTGATTAGATTTCTCTTCTGTTTATTCACTATGCATTTTGTTAATTGATAAAAAAAACAACTATTAAGACTTCTATTTTTCAAAGCATTCTTACTTTTCAGCATTTTATATATATTATACATACATATGGTATAGAGAAAAGAGGCATAAACATAAACTGCTTAGCAAGGTCTAGAAAAGCTATAGCACCAGACACAGAAACTGAAAGAACTACCCAGTGCACTTATAGCAGTACTCCATGTCAATAGGAGGGAGCTGTCCACAACGGGGCTAATTATTGACCATAATGTGGCCGATCAGTTGCCCATGGGATCATTTGTGCAAACTATCCCACCAGCAACGTATCAGACTAAACTGGCAGACCAGGGAGAAATGTAAAAAAATAATAATAATAGACTGGGCTTGCACAATGGCAAATGTTTGGCCAAATTTGTCCAATCATGCCATACGCTTGTATTTTCAGTTAACCATGGCCAAACAATACAACCTGACCACAATTTTGACAGACTATCAGGGTTGCCAACCATCCGTAAATGTAGCAACTCAACTGTATGGCAGGGGGGAGGGGGCGGTTGAGTGGCTGCTGTGAAGTGCAAGTATTTTTTTTATATGCTTGTAAATTTTGTTTATATACATCAATATACAGAGGTTTGTATTGCCTTACCTCTGTATAGGTTTGTGTGCTGCTACTTCTATATACAGTATATATAGACCAAAATTATGTTCCTGCCTCTATATACTGCACCTTGTGTGTGTATACCGAAGCAGGGGGTATTATAATATATACAGATGTAGCCGTCTTTACCTTGACTTTTAATGCATTAAATAAACAATGGCTAGATCTCTTATGTTGACTTTTTCAATTACTTTTCAATGGCTTTTGTTGTGTGATATTACGCTGCAGCTAGTTATCAGAATCAAGTTAAAGATGGCTACATCTGTATGTACTTTGAAGTAAGAGCAGTAAATAGATGTATACAGAGGCAGGAACAGTATATACAGTAGATGACTTAAGTTGGAATTCATTTTTGGGATCTGATAAAGGACTACCTTTGCACTACTGATTATCTAGATTTGGGTGTTTTGGGGGCGTGACCTATATAAAAATTTTGAGCCCTCCGTGATTTTTGCTTTAGCTGTCCAGAAATAATTGAAGAGGAGATTGCCAACTCTGCAGACAATAGTCTTCCGTTGGCCATGACGAATGAACGTTCGCGTATACTTTTCAAAGGATGGCCTCCCAAAATGGTCAAAATAAGCCATTTTGGCCAACAATTATCTTATGTGTATGGCCAGCTTAAGGCTAGGTCTCTAGCTAGACTTTTTGTTGTAAGACTTTTTTCAATAGAGTAAACCAAGCCTTAACAAACAATTAGCAAGAGATTTCAAAGAGATTTCCTAACGATTTTCATGTTACTCTTTAGAGGAAATGAGTAGCTACTACTTTTGAACCGCTCCAAAATCTCAGCATGTAGTGATTAAAAAAATAAAAAAACTGGAAGAGATTTTCATGCTACTCAATGCAAAGTCGTGTATTAAAAGAGGCATGGACTCGCGGGACAGGGATATAATATTACCACTTTACAAAGGATTAGTGAGGCCTCATCTAGAATATGCAGTTCAGTTCTGGGCTCCAGTTCATAGAAAAGATGGCCTGGAGTTGGAAAAAATACAAAAAAAGAGCAACTAAATGCATAAGAGGCATAAAAAAAACGTAGTTATGAAGAAAGATTAAAATAATTTTACCTATTTAACCTTGAAAAGAGACGACTAAGGAGGGATGCGATTAACTTATATAAATATATGAATTTCCCGAACACAAAATATGGTGAAAACCTGTTCCATGTAAAACCCCCTCAAAAAACAAGGGGGCACTCCCTCCATCTGGAGAAAAAAGGTTCCATCTCCAGAGGCGAGAAGGATCCTTTACCGTAAGAACACGCTTCTGAAGAATCACCTGAATAACAATGGAGAAGAATCCTTATAATTTTAGGATGAAACATTCATTTTCAGAATACTAAGATTATTATACAGGAACTTACTACAGGTAAAGTCCATGTCTGTCTTATCCTGCCAATATACAGATGGCCTGAAACAAAAAAAAAGAAGGGTCATTGAACATTGTGGTCAGAATTTATTATAAAATGTTAACCCAAATAATAAGAAGAATAATTAAGGAAAGCGATGGGGTGAAGTGCAGCAATAGCAAAAGGGGGCTTGACTGGGGCAAAAGCAGGGATGCAATATAAATGGGGTTTTGTATGATGGGAATTGAAGAATAAGCACAGTAAGGGTTAACTTCAGTTTGATGACATTGTGGGAGCCCGGCAGAGGAAGAGTTTAAATACTGTAGTTGAGAAAAGTAGTAAAAAATGAACTGTACATTCAAAAAACATATGATATGTCATAGAGACATATCAGAAATTTTGATCGGTGTGGGTCCGTGTGTTTAGACCCCCACCGTCACTGAAACAAAGGTGCATAAGCATTTATGCACCATTGGCTGTGATCGGCACTTTTTATTAGGCCCCATGCACACAACCGTATTTTCCATCCGTAATTGTGGAACGTAATTACAGATCGTAATTATGAATCCATTCATTTCTATGGGCTATGGACACCTTTCCGTATTTTTACGGATGGGTGTCTGTGCCGTAGAAATGATAGAACATGTCCTTTTTTGTCCGTATTTATGGCACGGACTCCCCATAGAAGTCTATGGACGCTTCCGTAATTACGGATTTCTCCAGATGTGTAGCTGTCCGTAATTACGGAAGCGTTGCTATGAGATGCCATTCCTCCCTGTTTTTTTGTGGGTCAGTAAATACGGATGCAATACGGACCGTATATGCAGATGTTTTGCGGATGACTATAAATGACTACGAATCCGTATTTACCGATGGATGAAATCTATGGACATGTGCATGGGGCCTAAGGCCCCATGCACACGAACGTGCTTTTGAGGGCCGCAATTCCCCCGAAAATCCACGTGAGAATTGCGGCCCCATTCATTTCTATGGGGCCATGCACACGACCGTAGTTTTTACGGTCTGTGCATGGCCCAGGAGCCCGCACCGCAGAAAGAACGGACATGTCTTATTACGGCCGTTTTCTGTCCGGGGCTCATTGAAAATGTGCATTGCCCGCGATTTGTGGGCGGCTTGCGGCTGACAGTCCGCTGCCGGCCGACCCGAAAATCACGGGCGTGCACATGGCTACGGTCGTGCGCATGAGGCCTTAGGCCCCATGCACACGACCTTAAAAAACCTCTGTTTTTGCGGACCGCAATAGCGGTCCACAAAAACGGAGCCATTCACTTTCATTGAACACTGACACCTTTCCGTAGCACTACGGAAGGGTGTCCGTGCCGTGGAAATGTTCCGGGAATTATGGAACATGTCCGTTCTTTCGCATTTTGCGGGCCGTGCTCCCATACTTTGTATGCTGTCAGTCAGCGGCCGGCCGTGCTCTCAATCGCGGGCCGTGATTGCGGGCACGGTCGTGTGCATGGGGCCTTAGGCTGATGATGGCTCAAATAAATTGTCTCTGAGAGCCGTCTTCAACCTATCAAGCAGCGCTCATCACAGCCGAAAGTGCAGGGTACTTAGCTGAGCGCTTCTGCACCTTTGTTTCAGCAGTGGTGGGGGTCTCAGCAGAAATGTATTCATGTGCACGAGAGAGACGTGCATCACATTTGGAGTTTAACCTGAAAAAGGAATGCATTCCTGTTTGGGCTGAAGCCCCAGGATCATAGGGAATTAAAGTTGCCTCATATAGACAACCACTGCTTTATTTGGGGATATAGACTTCATAAAGAGGTGTCCCTCGCTCGGAACCCCCCCTTTATGAATCACTCCATTCTGGAGGACTTGAGCCATTATTCATTTGAATGGGTGCTGTATAATACTACATTTTCCCTACAGTAGCAGCTGTGGAGATGCCTGGCTAGTTGCCTATTTATATTGGCTGATTGCTGCCATGAATTCTTTCTGAAAGTTTCTTCTGCAACCAAGGTTAAGGGTATGTGCACACACAAAATCAAAAACGTCTGAAAATACGGAGCTGTTTTCAAGGGAAAACAGCTCCTCATTTTCAGAAGTTTTTTATTCAAAGTCGCGTTTTTCGCTGCGTTTTTACCGGCCGTTTTTGGAGCTGTTTTTCTATAGAATCTATGAAAAACGGCTCCAAAAACGGCTGAAGAAATGACATGCACTTTTTTTTCGCAGCCGTTTTGAAAAACGGCCACGTAAAAAACACCCCGTCGGAAACAGAACGCCGTTTTAACCATTGAAATCAATGGGCAGATGTTTGAAGGCGTTTTGCTTCTGATTTTTCAGAAAGTAGCTTGTGTGAACATAACCTAAGGGTCTTCTAATACAGATACTGTAAAATATTCAATGGTGTGATGGATACTGCGTTCAAGGACCTTTTTCCCATATTCTCTATGTTATATTGAATTGTATTTATATGTTTTTAATAAGAGTATTTTTGTTATTGTATGAAAAGTTGCGTTGTAGTTTACTGCTAATAAATCTATCTAATCTCCGATGGCTGCTTAATTTGACAGCACCATCACAACTGGTCTTTTCACTGTATCTTCATACTGGTGACGACATTATTTTTTTTTAACTCAATAAATTTTTATTGAAATTTTTCAACATATATTTAACAGACATTTGTTATTCAATGCATAAGGTATATAAAACTTGCTTCATCCGACAAATATTTTATATTATACTATATTATACCGACATACCATATCAAATTACATTCCAATAGGCGAAAACACGATAACTTTGCACTTAAGCCTTACATTTGAGACAACCCAGTACCAATGAGCTGTGCAATATTCCTTTCCATAGTAAGTACTATCTTATCTTATCTTTTGGAGCTTAGCCAATTATTCTCTTTATTTCTCTATTCTCTTCTAATTTGCATATCCTATTTAAGGAATTTCCCTGACCTCTTTAAGAAATAATGTTGTGAACGCTGGGTCCCAGTCTGTCTCATATTTAGGTATTGAATGGTTCTTGTATGCCATCATCTTCTCATGTGAGCATGTGCTATTAACGTGTGCGATAATTTCTGTCATTGAGGGTATTGTTATACTTTTCCAATACCTGGTTATTGCCACTTTGGTCGCAATGAATATGTGAGCGGCTATTATTCTAAATTCTCTCGGAATATCTTCAATGTTTAAAAAAACTAGTGCTAACGAAGGGGATGGAATTAGCGTAATCCCTACTATATCTGACAGTAATTGGAATGAGGTCTTCCATATGCTTTGGATTAATGGACAAGTCCATAAAATATGTATCAAGGTGCCTCTACTTCCACAATTCCTCCAACAGTAGTGTGAGGCCTCTGGATACATGTGTTGAAGTTTATCTGGCGTGTAATACCACCGGAGTATCGTTTTCATCCCTGATTCATAATGAAGAGTGCATTTCAAATGTTTTGCTATGAAAGTAAATGCACTAGTCCATTCTTGCTCCGAATGTACCTTCCCAAGTTCTCTCTCCCAAGCTAGGTAAGATGGAGACTTTTCAAACGTATTTTTAGTTCCCAAAAGATCATATATAGGCCTCAGTCCTTTAAAATGCCTTCCGGTTTGAGACCACATTCTGAATATGTCTGCATTGGCTGTAATCTCAAACGGACATTCCGTTTGCATGAGATGTCTGATTCTCAGAAATTTATAAAATTCGGAATATTGAATTTGATATGTAAGAAACTAAATTGTACCAATTTGCTATCCTCTATCAAAGATGACATCTGTGTCATACCCCTTTCCTTCCAAGACCGTAGGTTCAGGTCAGGTATAAGGAGTTCTAGTACTTCTATCGGTGCATTTGGGAGTATAGAGAATGTAGAAGTAACGCTAAGTGTGTGGAATTTATTCCAATTTTGTAAGGAGGTAGCAAGAAAATATGGCAAGTGAGAGTAATGCGCAATGGAGTGTAGTTTTCCTATCAGAAGAGCTTTTAAATTGGTTATGGGGGATACTGATGTTTCAATATGTACCCAATGTTTGGAGGTGTCTCCCACCCACCAGTCTTTCAATTGGGATATCTGGGTTGCTAGATAATAATGTTGGATATTTGGTAAACTCAAGCCACCACATTTTTTCCCCTTATTCAAAATCCTAGCCGCTATTCGCGGCCTACTCTTCTGCCATATATATGCGTTTAACAATTTATTTGCTTTATTAAAAAAGGAAAAGGGCATTTTAATCGGCAGTGTCCGGAACAGGTATAGTAATTTCGGAAGTACTAGCATTTTAAAAGCTGCTATGCGGCCTATCCATGAGACTTCATTTATTGCTAGTTGTTTCAGTTCTAATTCCATTTGGGATAACATACTATAATAGTTGGCTTGATATAACTGCGATATTTTGGGAGTGATATTTATCCCCAGATATTTTATGTGTGATTGTTGCCAATCCAACTGGAATTCTTTTTTCAAAAATTCGCTGTCCGCTGGTGGGCAGTTCAAAGATATAGCTTGAGATTTTCCCATGTTAATTTTATAAAACGCTATTTGTCCAAATTCCTGTATGATCTGGAATGCTGCTACCATTGAGGTTTCTGGTTTTTCTAGGGTTAATATTATGTCATCTGCATATAAGGATATACAATGCGTGCGCCCTCCTATGTTTATCCCTGAAATCTCCTGCTTCTGTCTAAGAGCTTGAGCCAGAGGCTCTATAGAGAGGACAAAAATCAAAGGTGACAATGGACATCCTTGTCTTGTCCCGTTTGTTATTTCGAAATCTTTAGATAAGGCACCATTAACGAACACTCTTGCCGACGGGACTGTATATAGAGCTTTGATTGCATTTGTAATAGAACCTTCAAATCCCATTTCTTCTAAAACTGCAAAGACAAATGACCAATTAACCCTGTCAAAAGCTTTTTCTGCGTCTAGAGTCACCATAACTGCTTTAGTTCCTTTCCTGTCTACATAGTCTAATATATTAAGAACCCTCCTGGTATTTTCCGTGGCCTGCCTACCCTTGACAAAACCAACCTGGTCCCTGTTGACCAAAAGTGGGATTACATCTGATAAGCGGTTTGCTAATACTTTGGCATAGATTTTTAAGTCAGAATTAAGGAGTGATATGGGCCTAAAGTTTTGCGGTGTATCTGGTGTTTTCCCTGGTTTCGGAAGTGTCACTATCACTGCACTCAACATTTCTTTCGGAAAAGAACCTTTCAAAATTGCGTGTTTCAAGATTTCAAACAGATGAGGGAGGAGAGCTTCTTCAAAGGTTTTATAATAGGCTCCACATAAGCCATCAGGACCAGGGGCCTTATGGAGCGGAAGAGCCCTAATTATTCTGGAAACCTCTATTTCTGATAAGGGAAGGTTGAGATCTTCTAATTGCTGGGGTGATAGACGTGGGAGTTTTAAGTTAGTCAAAAAATCCTTGACAACTTGTTGGGTTGGTTGTGGATTTGCTGAGTGAGACTGTAGATTATATAGGGATTCATAGTATTCTTTAAATTCCTGCGCTATGTCTTCAGGTGAGTATTTTTTAGTGCTACCTATTGGGTCTTTTAGAAATGGTATTTTGCTTTTCACCGCTCTAGCCTTTAATCTACGCGCCAGAAGCTTACTAGCTTTATTATCCTGAGAATAGTACTGTGCCCTAATGGATTGCAGGTTTTTTTCATATTTGTACATTAAGCAATCCTTTAATTTAATCCTAAGATTCCTTATCTTTTCATTGTTGGACTGGGAAACCTTCACTTTATTCTGGGTTTCTACTTGACGCAATTGTGTTGTCGTTTCATCAAATTGTCTCTCCCTTTCCTTTTTTGCTCTATGCCCCCACTTTATAAAAAGACCTCTCATGAACGCTTTATGCGCGTTCCATATAACAAAAGGGTCACTAACAGAGTTCTTGTTCAGTTTAAAATATTCCTCTATTCCTTTACCTAATTCCTCCTTATATTTAGGATTAGACATCAAATATGTATTGTTTCTCCATAAAAAGTGAGATGTTGTGCTATGAACATCTCTAATACTCATAGTAATAGCAGCATGATCTGACCATTTAATCAATTCAATAGAGGATTTTTCCACATTTTGTATCAAGGAGCGACCCACTAGAAATAGATCTATACGAGAGTATGACTTATGTACTGGAGAATAAAAGGTATAGTCCCTTTCTGTGTCATGTTGAATACGCCAGATGTCATATATATTTTCCCTAAGTAGGACAGTTGCTAAGGATTGGTAATGGGTTTTATGGTCACTCGTGGAATCCATTGTGGGATCAAGGATGGTGTTAAAGTCTCCACAAACTACCAATTCTCCTCTTCTAACCTTATTAATTTTTGTAAATAATTTGTTAATGAATCGAATTTGATGTGTATTTGGGGCATATGCCACCACTATTGTAAATAGCACATTATTGAGCTCTCCTATCTGGATAATGTATCTGCCTCCTGGGTCTGAAAAGAACTCTATTGAGTTGAAAGCCACTGTGTTTCTTATTGCCAGTAATACACCTCTCTGTTTTTTATTGTAGTGAGAAAGGATAATGTTGGGGAATTGAGGATGTTTTATTCTGTGAGCGTCCTGTTCTAGTACATGGGTCTCTTGCGCACAGAGTATATCCCCTTTCAAGGACAAAGCTTCTTTCCACATAAACGCTCTTTTGTGGGGGCTGTTCAAGCCTTTCACATTCATAGACACAAATTTAACCATTGCAGTATAAAGTAGAGGCGGGAGTATGTCCTGGAGGCATACTATGGTATGCCTGTGACCCTATGGGTCCTAACTGTTTATCTGATCTGAGAGGAACTGCTTGTTTACCCATATACAACAACCTTGTATTTCTCCCTTTAGGCCTAGGCATGTCTATGGTATTATCTTCCAACTTCAACCATGAATTATTTGAACAACATTGATAACAAATCAACATATTTGGGTGCCTCATGACCCTTTCAGAGTCGCACCAATCATACAAACATTTTGAACACATATACAGCTGCATAAGCTGCTGATGGAAACTGGGACTATTTCTCAGGGCTCGAATCCCAGAGACATGTCAGAACCCCACACGGCAACCATTTCACGTTAAAATTGAAGACTCTTTAGCGAGGAAGTCTCTTTCGTGGTGGTACCACTTGCCAATCTTGCCCAATGTGACTATGCAATCGCTCCTGATCCTCCATCCTCTCCGGGTAGGGAAGATTTCTAGATTGTAAGAACTTTCGTCCCTCTTCTAGATTTGAAATAACATGGAATGTTCCGTTATGTCGTATCAAAATTTTAACCGGGAAACCCCATCTATATGCGATATTGTGATCACGTAGCGTTGCCGTTATCGGTGCCAAGCTTTTGCGCATGCGAAGAGTGGCTAAAGAGAGATCTGCATAGAATTTGATATGCTGATATGGTGCTGGTATTTCTCCCATCGACCGTACCGCGGCCATCAATGCGTCTTTGACGTGGTAGTAATGGATCCTGATAAGGACATCCCTAGGCAAAGTTTCCGGTAAGTGCTTCGGTTTTGGCAATCTGTGTGCCCTATCTATTATGATGTCAGTAGCTGAGCTTGATGGTAATATTGCCATCATGAGTGCTTGCACATGTTTGGTGAGATCCACATTTTGAATCTCCTCCGAAATTCCTCTCACTTTCACATTGTTCCGCCTAGAACGATCTTCCAGATCAATTACTTTGGCTTGCAAACTTTCAATTTCTGCTGCCATGTCTGAATGTGAATCCACTAGATTATTATGAGATGTCGCAAACTCTCCCATTTTGTGTTCCATATGATGAGTTCTTTGCCCCAGTCCCTGTAATGTAGCATTAATGGGGGCTAGTAAGGCAGTGAATTCTGCATGCATAGAGGTGCTAAACGCCGTCAGCATTTCCTTCATCAGGGTGCCCGATGCTGGACTATCATTTGTGGGGATGTCCCTGAGTGGTTGAATCCCCGAAGAAGAACCCCGGGAGTGAGAGTCTCTCTCTCTTACCTCGGCAGCTCGACTTGTCTGCCCCTGTAACTTGAGGCGCTGCTTCTCAGGGCTGAGTGAAGGGGAAGATGGCGTCGACCTCGTGGCGCCCCCGTCACTAACCTCCTCCAAGGAATCCCCTGCCAACGGACTGTATCGGGATCCTGAGATTATCGTCTGTGTTGCCCTCCTAGATTCCGTTGAGGTAAGTATGGATCGTTTCATCTTCTGGGAAGAGCTTGCGGATTGAGGTGAAGCTGGTTTTCCCGGGCTTGAAGAAGAAGGAAGTAATGTGAGGCCAGCAGCCCCGTCCTCTCCCTCCCGGTCGTTCTCAAAGTAGAAGTCCAGTTTGCCTTGTTGCTTAAGGCTTCTCTTGCCCCTAGTCATCATGAGCGGTTATAACCACTTTTCGAGTGCCGAAATCACTTGTATAAGAGCTTAGCTTTGAAAGTAGCTTTGATGTTGCCGGAGCTCCGAGTTCAAGCTGCCATGTCTCTCGGCTGCCAAGCCACGCCCGTGACGACATTATTTGCAATAATAAGTATAGAGTGAAAATCAGCAATTCTTTATACTGTCTAGGAGACGACATTCTCCTTGGACCCATGCACCATTTATGAAGTGGGACATAGTGCAGGCGGATTGACAAGCAGTAGATTTTGTTGCAGCGTTTTTTTCCGTCCGGAATTGCGGACGGAAAAAACGCAGCAGAATACAGTAGCAGCGGTGTGAAAACGGCTTCTATCTTTTCTCTAGGGTGCTGCCGCGCACCCGACATTTAGCTGCCTGATCATTCGGGCAGTTAGCTAAAGCCCGCGCTGTTGATATACTATGACGCAGGTTTTAAGGACCTCAATTGCTTGCCGTATAAATACTATTGGCGGTCGGGAACCAGTTAATTGTTTCCTGACCACATCGCTGTTTACGCTACAAACCACTTAATTTTGATGGTAGTGGCATGCACAACCAGATGGTAGAATCATGCACAACCAGAATTGCTTATCAGCCTATTCTACAGCGACGCCAAAAGACGTCG
Organism: Rhinoderma darwinii; assembly: GCF_050947455.1. NCBI lineage: Eukaryota > Metazoa > Chordata > Amphibia > Anura > Rhinodermatidae > Rhinoderma > Rhinoderma darwinii. The sequence goes on from NC_134687.1 coordinate 302,490,295, forward strand.
CTGTAGACGAAGCACCTGCACCGCCTGACGTCAAAAGACTGCATATATTTTCAAATGCAACCTGCTCTGTTTACCAGTGGAAAGAAAAAAGTATAGTTTATAATCAATCTTCTGACAGATTCTTAAAGAATAATAATCTTCTGAATGTTTTGGGTGACTTTATCACTGCTATAAATCAAGTTTTTGATGGTCCTAATCGCTGTGCCACAACTGAAGCTTAATTGCATAATATGCGGCAAAGACAACACTCAGTTGCTGAATACACAGCAGAATTTTGCCACTTGGTAGCTGATACTACGTAGACTCTAGCAGCCCTGAATATTGGCAAGGTATTTCGTAGCATGTAAAGGATGAACTTTCCAGAGTGATAACTCCAGATAAGTTGCAGGATTTAATTTAATTGTGCATTCAAATTGATTAGAAATTTACTGAAAAAAAAAAGTAAAGACTGCGGGCATTTGGAAATAATCCTGCCTTCTCCTTTTGTAAATCAACACTGAAGACGCCGCAAAATACTGAATCAATCCTTACTACAGCAGAAAAAGAAAGACGACGTACAGAAAATATTATTGCCTATTGCCTTTATTGCGGGGGTTCAGGGCACTATGCTGTTTATTGCCCAAATAAGATCGGTACATGTATTTTTTGGGTTTGATGCATTTCTACCCTCATCTCCTCTGATTGAACGCATACGAAGAGCGTTTCCTGCAGGGCAAGGAATATTGATATTGATTAATTCACCATCTATAAAGGGAAGCTCCTCCCACAAAATGAGTATACTGAAATCCTCCTCTAGGGTAAGTTTATGCATGGGGTTCAGTTAATTCCAACCGTATCTAACAATAATTAGTATAGCAATGACTCACTGTCAATATGCGATATTATAAGGGCAGATTCAGATGTGGCGGAATTTTTCCGCTGCAAATGTTGGTGCAGATTTGGGGCAATTACGCATTGAATCTGCACCAACATTTGCATATTTGACAGGTAATTCAGACATTGCAGATATCACAGCGGACTTGCCACAGATTTCAGTTTTTGCATTGCAAAGGCTGAAATCCGCAGTGAAATTCCGCTTCTTCTCCGCAACGTCATGAGCATGCTGCAGAGGGAAAATTCTGCACCGCAGCCTGATTTGCGCACAGTTACTTTCTGCAACGTCTGAACTAACTTTCTTAAAAATGTATAGAAAGAAATGTAAAAAACGGCTGCTGCAGAATTCCACTGCGGACTGTCAGCAGCGGAACTCAACAGCAATTCCGCCACGTGTGAATGTGCCCTAAAGGAACTGTCTGCATCCCATCAAATATTTGCTTATAGTAATTACTCTGCATTATATGCGTAAGTTGACAAGTAGCTTAAATACTGCGGATTTTCTGCAAGGGATTTTGTTGTGGAAAATCTGCAGCATAATACAAAATCTCATCCACAGGCTGCATAAATGCAGAGTGGAAAAAAACCGCTCAGAATTGGACCTGCGGCGCGTTTTTTTAATCCGCCCAATGTCAATTGTGTTTGCGTAATTGCTGCTTATTTATTGCGGGTTGTCCCCATTGAAGTCAATGGGGAAGTTAAACCCGCAAGAAATAGCAGATGTTGCATTTTTTTTTGCCGTGGAAAAGCAGCCATTCCACCGCAAAAAACGCAACTCAGAAAAAAACAAAAAACTTACCCAGAATTCTGTGTTTCTTCGTCCAGGCTGGCCTCCTGGGATGAAATTTTATCCCATGTGACCGCTGCAGCAAATCACAGGCTGCAGCGGTCACATGGGATTAAACGTCATCCCAGGAGGCCAGTCTGCAGGACGTCAGAGGGTAAGCATGTGGTTTTTTTTTTTTCCATTTTTTTTAACGGGCAGTTTTTCACCAGTTTAGTGAAGCTGCAAATCCAGACCATAAAAAAACTGTTTTTCCGTTCCGGATTCGCGGCCCCAGCACAGATCCATGAAAACCACGGTCATGTGCATGAGGCCATAGAAATGAATGGGTCTGCAATTTATCCGCAAAACTGCGGATAAATTGCGGATGCAAATGCACGGTTGTATGCATGAGGCCTATATCTGTAATATTGCAAGTAAATTTTTGCTGAACTGTGTGGGCTATTGTCATCATCAAATAAATACATTTTCCGGTGTTGTCTTATTCCTGGCAAGTGCTGATAGCAATTTGAGAATTCCTGTGTTTGCTGAGAGCGATGTGGGGATAGTTATAGACAGACAAGAATGGCACAGTGATTACTGGTTTTCCCAGCATTTTGAATGCTTGTTAGCTCGGGTCACCTGTAATTACAGTCTCATTGTGTACTTTAAGAGATCTGCCATTAATAGCGTCTAACTAAATGGTAAATAATAGGAAATAATAAGTACCTGGTAACAAATAATAAGTGCTATTGTCAATCTGGTGGCTGTTATTTATATTTATCAGCACAGGTTGTAAATGTGATTAGTGCTGAATGCAATGGCGGATCTTCATAGGGCGTTTTGGGCGGCTGCCCGGGGCCCAAAGCTCCCGGGGGCCTCATGGCTGCCCAAAGTACAATGTACAATGCAAAAACCACGCCGAAACGGCATTGTATATGTACTGCAAAAGGACCTTTAGACATACTTACTACTGTTTAGAGACCTGCTGGTCACATGACCGCAGGTCCATGAGCAGCAGCAAGACTCCACAGAGGAGACTGAGGTGAGCTGCTATGTAAGTATAAGGGGATGGATTTGTTTAAGTGGTCTGTATTTAGGGGGTCTGGTGTGGGTACTATATTTAGGGGGTCTGGTTTGGGGACTGTATTTAGGGGGTCTGGTCTGTATTTAGGAAGTTTGGTGTCTGCATTAGTGTAATGGGTCTGGGGTCTGTATTTAGGGGGTCTGAGGTCTGTATCAGTTTAAGAGGTCTGGGGTCTGTATTTAGGGGGTCTGTATTAGTTTGACTTCTGGGGTCTGTATTAGTTTATGGGGTCTGTATTTAGGGGGCCTGATCTAGGGTCTGTATTAGTTTAGGGGTCTTTATTTAGGGGTCTGGTCTGGGGTCTGTATTAGATTAGGGGGTCTGGTCTGGGGTCTGTATTACTTAAGGGAGTCAGGTCTGTAGTCATTATTAGTGTAGGGAGTCAGGTCTGGGGTCTGTATTTAGGGGATCTGTATTAGTTTGGGGTCTGTATTTATGGGTCTGGGGTCTATATTAGTTTATGGGGTCTGTATTTAGGGGGCCTGGTCTAGGGGCTGTATTAGTTTAGGGGTCTTTATTTAGGGGTCAGTATTAGTTTAGGGGGTTTGGTCTGGGGTCTGTATTAAGGGAGTCAGGTTTGGGGTCATTATTAGTGTAGAGGGTCGGGTCTGGGGTCTGTATTTAGGGGTCCTGTCTGAGATCTGTATTTATTTAGGGTGCTTGTTCTGGGGTCTGTATTTGTTTAGGGTTCTGGTGTGGGGACTGCAATAATTTAGAAGGTCTGGGGTCTGTATGTATTCTATGATCTAGTCTGGGGTCCAAATTTATTAGTCTGAGTAAAAGGGGTTGTCCGGGCACATCGATAGGTCATCAGTATAAAAAACGGTCTGTGCCCAGACAACCCCTTTAATGTATGGTTCTGGACCTTGGTGTCTTTAGTTGACTAAATGAGGACTTTAGTTGACTAAATTGACAAAAGGGAGGAAAAGCAGAATTGAAGACTTTTTTGGCTTAGCAAATAATTGCGTGAACATAACCATGCACTAATAAATATTGGATTCAATTCCCTAGAAATATCATGTTTATTAGTTACATTTTGTAGGTTGTAAGGTGCTGTTCACATCAGCGCTGGCTTCCGTTTTGGATTTCCGTTCATCTATTCCGTCAGAGCAGCAGATGAGCGGAAAACAAACGGAAAGCATGATTTAGAAAATCTCATGCCCATGCTGCGGAAAAAAACAAACCAGCGTATACGTTCATAGATTAACCTGCTGTACAGATTTTAAATCCGCAGCATGTCAATTTATGCTGCCTTTTCGTTGCTAGTTTGTTGCAGGTTATCCCCATTGAATTCAATGGAGATGTAAAACCCACAACAAATAGCCAAGTGTTGCGACTTTTGCAACATTCCGCAGCAAAACTCGCAAAAAAAAGCTTATAATTACAATCCGGGTCATAGTGACGCTTTCTTCTGTTCTTCCAGGTCAGCCTCCTGGGATAAGGTTTCATCCCATGTGACTGCTGCAGCCAATCACAGGCTGCAGCGGTCACAGGGGCAGCAGCGTCATTCCGGGAGGCCGGACTACACGTCAATAGAGGGACGTTTCTCCATGACTACGGCTGGGGTAAGTATGAAGGTTTTTCTAGCAGTGCTTTACATAGGGAAAATTCCGCCCAAAAACAATACACCACATTGTGGTGCGTTTTTTTTGGACGGAATGTGCTGCGGATTTTAGGTCGGATACGCTGTGTAGTTTTACACAGCGTATATGACCCGTGGGAACCTGGCCTAAGACTACATGCACACGTTGCAGAATTTAACGCTGAAAATTTGCATCAAAACTGCAGATAAACGCAGATAATTCCGCAGGTAAAATATGTACTTAATATTGCATTTGGATGTGCGGATTTAACTTTTTGATGCAGAAACAGAGTTTTTTTGTTGAGTTTTTTTTTTTTTATAAACTATTCAGATACAATTCTAAACAGAAATGCAAAATAAATTGTCATGCTGAGGATTCAAAAAAACGTCTTTGCAAGAAAACTCAAGCTTTAGTTATGGTCTTCTTGTTCTATTACCGTGAGTTGTGGTTTATTCCTATGTCCGACTGTTAGGGTATGTTCACACGCAGTGTTTTCCGACGTAATTCGGGTGTTTTACGCCTCGAATTACGCCTGAAAAAATGGCACCATTACGCCTCCAAACATCTGCCCATTGCTTGCAATGGGTTTTGCGGTGTTCTCTTCCCACGAGCCTTAATTTTAAGCGTCGCTGTCAAAATACGGCGCGTAAACTGCAGGTCACTTCTTGGGACGTATTTGGAGCTGTTTTTCATTGACTATAGAAAACAGCTCCAAAAACTTCCGTAAGAAACGCAGCGAAAAACGCAGTTAAAATCGCGAGTGGCTTAAAAAACGTCTGAAATTCAGGAGATGTTTTCCCTTGAAAACAGCTCTGTATTTTCAGAAGTTTTTAGTCTAGTGTGTGAACATACCCTTATGCTCCTGTGCTCTGTTCCCTTTGTAAGAGAGTTCATGAAGTAGCTAACTTACTGCAGCCATTTGTAGCAGCGGTGGATCACGCAGTGAGCAAAAACTTCTGAAAAGCTGCTGATTTTCAGACGTTTTTTTAACAACTCGCGTTTTTCGCGGCATTTTTTATGGCCGTTTTCGGAGCTGTTTTTCAATTGAGTCAATGAAAAACGCCTCCAAAAATGTCCCAAGAAGTGTCCTGCACTTCTTTTGACGAGCCGTCATTTTACGCGGCATATTTTGAGAGCGACGCGTAAAATAAAGGCTCGTGGGAACAGAACACCGTAAATCCTATTGAAAGCAATGGGCAGATGTTAGTAGGCGTATTAGGGGCGTTTTTTGAGGCGTAATTCGAGGCGTAAAATGCCCGAATTATGTCTGAAGCCACTTTGTGTGAACATACCCTAAGGTTATGTTCACACGCAGTAGCAAAATACGTCTGAAATTACAGAGCTGTTTTCGCCTGAAAACAGCTCCTGATTTTCAGATGTTTTTGTAACTACTCACGTTTTTGGGGCGTATTTTATGGCCGTTTTTGGAACTGTTTTTCAATGGAGTCAATGAAAAACGGCTCCAAACACGTCCCAAGAAGTGACATGCACTTCTTTGACACAGGCGTCTTTTTATGCGCCGTCTTTTGACAGTGATGCGTAAAATAACGCCTTGTGGGAACAGAACACTGTAAAACCCATTGAAAGCAATGGGCAGATGTTTGGAGGCGTAATGGAGCAGTTTTTTCAGGCGTAATTCGAGGCGTAAAACGCCCGAATTACGTCTAAAAACAGTGCGTGTGAACATACCCTCATTCTGTCATAAAGTCATAGAGGGAAAAACTCAAAAAATTAGGTCAGATCCTATTTATTTATTTATAAAAAAAAAAAAAAAAGCAAGATAGCAATCTAGTATAGTATGCTGAGGGATCTCCACATTAGTGAGGATTTCCACCTAAAACTTAACCCCTTAACGCTCAGCGACGTACTATTCCATCATCCTGACCGCCCCGTTCACGCTCAGTGACGGAATAGTACGTCGCGGGAGTAACGGCCATTTCGGCCGTCTTCCCGACACATGCAGGAGCTGTGACAGCTGCTGTCTTTGTCGGTTGCCGCAGCTCCTATAGCGGGGACCGATCACTGTGTCCTCGCTGATTAACCCCTTAAAAGCCGCGTTCAATAGCGATCGCGGCTTTTTAGGGGTTAAGCTACCATCGCCGGCCTGCTACACGATAGCTGCCAGCGATGGTGACTATGGCAACTGGACACCTAACAATGGCGTCCGGCTATGCCATCGACGGAAGCCTAGTGGGTCCTGACAAAGTCAGGACCCACTATGCTTGCTGTCAGTGAGTAGCTGACAGCTCTAATACACTGCACTACGCATGTAGTGGAGTGTATTAGAATAGCGATCAGGGCCTCCTGCCCCCAAGTCCCCTAGTGGGACAAAGTAATAAAGTAAAAAAAAAGTAAAAAAAAGATGTGTAAAAATAAGAAAATAAAAGTAATAAAAGTAAAAATCCCCCTTTTTCCCTTATCAGTCCTTTATTATTAATAAAAATATATAAATAAACAAATAAACTATACATAATTGGTATCGCCGCGTCCGTGACGGCCTGAACTACAAAATTATTTCTTTATTTATCCCGCGCGGTGAACGCCGTAAAAGAAAATAATAGTAATAAACCGTACCAGAATCACAATTGTTTGGTCACTTCACCTCCCAAATAATGGAATAAAAAGAGATCAAAAAGTCGCATGTACCTAAAAATGGTACTGATGGAAACTACAGTTCGTTACGCAAAAAATAAGTCCTCGCACGGCTTTATTGATGGAAAAATAAAAACGTTCTGGCTCTTAGAATAAGGTAACACAAAAAGTAAATGATTTTTTACAAAAAGTATTTTATTGTGCAAACGCCATAAGACCTAAAAAAAACTATAAACATCTGGTATCGCCGTAATCGTATCGCCCCGCAGAATAAAGTGAATGTCATTTATAGCGCACGGTGAATGCTGTAAAAAAAATAGAATAAAAAAACAATAGTAGAATTGCTGTTTTTTAGTCACCACGCCACTTAAAAATAAAATAAAAACTGATCAAAAAGCTGCATGCACCCCATGAAAACTACAATGGATTCCTCAAGGGGTCTAGTTTCCAAAATAGGGTCACTTTTGGGGGGGTTTCCACTGTTTTGGCACCACAAGACCTCTTCAAACCGGACATGGTGCCTAATAAAAAGGCCTCAAAATCCACTAGGTGATCCTTTGCTTCGGAGGCCGGTGCTTCAGTCCATTACCGCACTAGGGCCGCATGTGGGATATTTCTCAAAACTGCAGAATCTGGGCAATAAATATTAAGTTGCGTTTTTCTGGTAAAACCTTTTGTGTTATAGAAAAAAACACATTTGTGTGAATAAGGCTTAGGGTATGTGCACACACACTAATTACGTCCGTAATTGACGGACGTATTTCGGCCGCAAGTCCCGGACCGAACACAGTGCAGGGAGCCGGGCTCCTAGCATCATAGTTATGTACGATGCTAGGAGTCCCTGCCTCACTGCAGGACAACTGTCCCGTACTGTAATCATGTTTTCAGTACGGGACAGCAGTTCCACGGAGTAGCAGGGACTCCTAGCATCGTACATAAGTATGATGCTAGGAGCCCGGCTCCCTGCACTGTGGTCGGTCCGGTACTTGAGGCCGAAATACGTCAGTCAAATACGGACGTAATTAGTGTGTGTGCACATACCCTTAAGGGTAAGTTTGCACTGGTCGCATACGCTGCGTAAAGGTACACAGCGCAATCACCCTGGAGGCCGCAGCCAATTCCGGACGAAAAAACGCACCAAATTGTGGTGCAGTTTTTCAGCCGGAAAGTCCACTGCGGAAAACAGAAGAGAACCCATACTTACCCTCTAATGTCCTGCAGACTGACCTGGGATGACGTTTCATCCCATGTGAAACGTCATCCCAGTAGGCCGGCCTGGACGAAGAAGCACAAAATTATGAGTAAATATAAGATTTTGGTTTTTTTCTGAGTTGTGATTTTTGCAGCAGAATCGCAGCTTTTCCACTAAAAGAATCACAACTGCTATTTGTTGCGGGTTTTAGCTCCCCACTGAAGGGGGAAAACCCACAACAAAAAAGCAGCAATTATGCACATACAATTGACATGTTGCGGATTAAAAATCTGCACCGCAGGTCAATTTCTGAGCGTTTTTTCCCCGCTCATCATTTATGCAGCGTGTGGATGAAATTTGTTCAAATCTCATCCACTCTGCTTCTACTGTATTATGCTGCGGATTTGCTTCAACAACATACGTTGCGGAAAATCTGCAGTATGTATGCTACTTGTGAATTTACCCTGATGCTGGAATTTGTGCGGTTTTATGGTGCGGATTTTGCTGCATTTTTTTAATGTACTTGTCAGATACAATTTGCAGTCGGAAATGCAAGATAAATTGACATGCTGTGAATTTTAAGATAAGCACCTCAGGTCAATTTATGCGCAGAAAAATTCTGCAACTTGTAGATGAGAATACTTGAAATCTCATTTACTTTGCTGGTATTGTTTTATGCTGCAGATTTGCCACAGGAAAATATGCGCGGCATATTACCATCAGGGTATGTGCACACACAAACTCAAAAACGTCTGAAAATACGGAGCTGTTTTCAAAGGAAAACAGCTCCTGATATTCAGCGATTTTCGCTGCGTTTTTTACGGATGTTTTTGGAGCTGTTTTTCTATAGAGTCAATGAAAAACAGCTCAAAAAACGACCCAAGAAGTGACATGCACTTCTTTTTCGCGGCCGTTTTTTTACACGGCCGTTTTTCAAAACGGCCGCGTAAAAAAAACGGCCCGATTTTTCGGCTGTTTTTCGGCCCTTTACGGCCCGAAAAATAGCCGAAAATAAGCCATGTGAACATACCCTAATATGGTGTCCTATACATTTGGGATTTTCGGCACAAAACAATATTGGGCTGTTTAGTTAATAGCAGCTAAAACAGAAAATAGCAGAGTCTTAGCGCATGGCCCCACGTGGCGGATTTCCTCTGCAACTGTCCGCATCAATGCCGCACAGAATCTGCGTTGCAGATTCTGCGGCGGATCTGCCCAAAATGTGCAGTAAATTGATGCGGACTAGCTGCTGCGGACTGCGGTAAAAGTTCTTCCCTTCTCTGTATCAGTGCAGGATAGAGAGAAGGGACAGCACTTTCCCTAGTGAAAGTAAAAGAATTTCATACTTACCGGCCGTTGTCTTGGTGACGCGTCCCTCTTTCGGCATCCAGCCCGACCTCCCTGGATGACGCGGCAGTCCATGTGACCGCTGCAGCCTGTGATTGGCTGCAGCCGTCACTTAGACTGAAACGTCATCCTGGGAAGCCGGACTGGAGACAGAAGCAGGGAGTTCTCGGTAAGTATGAACTTCTATTTTTTTTACAGGTTGCTGTATATTGGGATCGGTAGTCACTGTCCAGGGTGCAGAAACAGTTACTGTCGATCGCTTAACTCTTTCAGCACCCTGGACAGTGACTATTTACTGACGTCTCCTAGCAACGCTCCCGTAATTACGGGAGCCCCATTGACTTCCTCAGTCTGGCTGTAGACCTAGAAATACATAGGTCCAGCCAGAATGAAGAAATGTCATGTCAAAAAAGCAAGACGCATCCGCAGCACACATAACATGTGCATGACAGCTGCGGACTTCATTGCGGAAATTAGAATCTCCATTGAAGTCAATGGAGAAATTCCGCCATGAGTCCGCAACCAGTCCGCCACAACTCCGCAACATCCATTGCATGCTGCGGACACCAAATTCCGCACCGCAGCCTATGCTCCGCAGCGGAATTTTCCGCTTCGTCTAAACGAACCCTACTAAATAGAAGTGGAAGTCAATGGAGAAACGGCTCCGCTGCGGATTAACGCTGCGGAGTGTCCGCAGCGGAATTCAAGAGCAATTCCGCCACGTGTGGCTTTGCCCTTAGGGTATGTTCACACGGCTTATTTTCGGCTGTTTTCCAGGCCGGAAACGGCAGTAAAACGGCCGAAGAATCTGAAGCAGAACACCTCCAAACATCTGCCCATTGATTTCAATGGTAAAAAAGGTGTTTCGTTCCGACGGGGCGTTTTTTTATGCGGTCGTTTTGAAAAACAGGCGCGTTAAAAAACGCCAGAGAAAAAGAAGTGGATGTCACTTCTTGAGCCGTTTTTGGAGCAGTTTTTCATTGACTCTATAGAAAAACAGCTCCAAAATCAGCCGTAAAAAACGCTGCGAAAAACGTGAGTTGCTTAAATAACACCTGAAAATCAGGAGCTGTTTTCCCTTGAAAACAGCTCCGTATTTTCAGACGTTTTTTATTAAGTGTGTAAACAAACCCTTAGGGGGGATTCACACAAACGTGATTTGCGTCCGTGCAGCCCGCGTGGTTTTCACGTGGGTCGCACGGACCTATGGAAGTCTATGGGGCAGTGCAGACTGTCCGTGAGTTTTGCGCAGCGTTAGTCCGCTGCGTAAAACTCACGACATGTGATTTATTTCTGCGTTTTTCGCGCATCACGCACCCATTGAAGTCAATGGGTGCGTGAAAATCACGCATGCCCCACAGAAGCACTTCCGTGGGACAAGCGTTATTCGCGCAACAGCAGTAAAAGAATGAATGTAAACAGAAAAGCACCACGTGCTTTTCTGTTTACCAACATCCAAATGGAGTGTCATATTGATGGCGGCTGCGCGAAAGTCGCGCAGCCGCGCATCCATATGAACAGGGCACACGGAGCTGTCAAGTGCCTTTTGCGCGCGCAAAACGCAGCGTATTTTGCGCGCGCAAAAACGGCACGTTCGTCTTAATCAGCCCTTAGGGCGGATTCACACGAACGTAAATTGCGTTCGTGCAGGCCGCGTGCTTTTCACGCGGCACGCATGGACCAATAGAAGTCTATGGGGCAGTACAGACAGTCCGTGCTTTTTGCGCAGCGTTTGTCCGCGGCGTAAAAAGTGCGACACATTCAATATCTCTGCGTATTTCGCGCATCACGCACCCATTGAAGTCAATGGGTGCGTGAAAACCACACAGGTCGCATGGAGGCACTTCCGTGCGAACTGCCTGTTTCGCGCAATAGCTGTCAAAAGGATGAATGTAAACAGAAAAGCACCACGTGCATTTCTGTTTACAAACATCCAAATGGTGTGTCATAATGATGGCGGCTGCGCGAAAAGCACGCAGCCGCGCATCATATGATGCTGCCTCACGGAGCAGGTAAGTGGCTTTTGCGCAGGCAAAACGCCGCGTGTTTTGCGTGCGCAAAAACGCCACGTTCGTCTGAATCAGGCCTTAGTCTGCTGTATTCATGAGGAGAGGGCTCCCGTCTCCTCCTATTTCCCTCACCATTAACTGATGGCTGCTGTGCATCTATCGACCTCTTTGTTGACGGGGCAGGAGAAAGCGGGGGTAGGGGTTCTCTCCTCGGGAATACAGGGGACTCATGAGTCTGCTGTATTCTGTATTAACTAGGGCAGCATATTTTGGTGACAGGTCTACTTTAACTAATTAAATTCCCATTCATTAATATTGAATAGCTGGTCGGTGAAGTAAAATATTTCCACATAAAAAAAAAAAACATAAATTGGCATTCTGCTCATTTCACAGACATGCACACGTCCGTATTATGGATTTATGTAATATGGTGTCCATTGCCTGCTATGGGCCCATAATGTACTTCCATGTGACTCTAATATTATTTGAAGGCACACAGATTTTAATATGTCATGAATTGCATTAGAATATGAGAAAAAAAATAGCCAAAAAAAAATAGGAAAGAATACAATGACTGGAGGCACCATATGCTAGCGCATGTGCACCTACAGGTACTGCCATAGCTGGCCTGTGCACATGGCAATGCTGTGTGCATGAACCCTAAGTTTACATAACAAGCTGAGTAACCTTCTTTGCTGTTGTTGTTTGTATATTTTTGTTTGCCATTATTTCATGTTGTGTTCTCCAACTTCTCCATTCTTATCTACAGCTGTGCTTCAAGTGTACAAACCCGAGCCGCTTTTTAGTCATATCTCTATCTTCTGTTGTGTACCGTGCATTTGCTAGACCACTGACAAACCTGATAACTGTTTGCCCCTTTATATTCTTAAGGCTCTGTTCACATGTTGTTTTTGCACTACATTCGACGCATGTGCCTTTGAAAATTCTCAGCGCATATACGCCAAACATATTCTTAGGACCCCATTTACTCGACTGTAAAAATTCCTTTGGTCGCCCTTCTAAATACACAGTAGTTTATCTCCACTCCATGTGACCTAATAACTTGTCATCAGACCGCTCTCTGCTAACAGGAAACCAATTCTGAATATACAGTAGCTTAAGGCCCCATTTACACGAGTGTATCAGATTCATGCGCATGAAAAACGCACATGAATCAGGTCTGTGTGTGTTGCGTTATGCATCCGTGTGGTTTGCGAGTGGCATACGTTATTTACACACTCGCAAGACACATCTTTTTTTTTCCAATCGGATTGATTCGCAAATCACACATCGCACACAGATGTGCATCCGTGTGCAATGCGTGGTTTTCACGCACCTAGCGACTTCAATGGGCACGTAGGTGCGTGAAAACACACCAATATAGGACATGCAGTGAGATTCACGCAGCGGACGCATGTGTGAACTACCACATGCGCAGCACACGGGCGTTATTCACGCTCATGTGAGTGGGGCCTAAGGGTCAGCTCACATAGTGTTTTTTTGGCACTGATTTTGATGCGCAAACCGTGCCAGAATCAGCGCCAAAAAACTACCCAAATCGCCCTCCATTGATTTCAATGGGAAGCAGAGGTGTTTTACTTTTCCTGCAAAAGACTCCTTGTGAACAAGGCCTTAGACATGAGTTCAGCAGAAAACGAAAAATCAATACAATGTAAATAAAGGAAAGTGTTTGATGAACCTCTTCTGTAGATTGAATCTGTTTAATATTGTAAAACGTTATTCGAAATTGGAGCATGAAACTATCTAGAAATGTACTGACCTGTCTGTGTGTTTAATGAAATTCAACTTAGGATGAGCAAGAAGATCAAGTCGACTTTCTGTGGACAGAGAGACCTGAGCTGCACACATGGTGAATCTGATAAGGGACAACTCGGAGTTAATAAGTTATAGTAACATTTTTCAAAATGATTATTATTCATTACATTTTTGCCTAGTACATATATATGACCCTATTCACACAGAGATTTCTGCAGGCAGAGAAAATCTGTCTCAGAATTGCTTCAGGAATTTTGAAGCAGATTTTGAACAACCTGCATGTATTTTTCCGTGTTTTTTTGCGCAGCGTTTTTCGTCCACGGCCATTGAAGCTAATGCAAGGACCACGGGCAAAACAAGCTGCGAGCGCCTCAGGTTTTTTCTGCATCCCATTGATTCAATAGGAGGTCAGAGGCGGAAACCGTGGCAAGAAAGAGCATGATGCATTTTTTCCCCGCCAAAAGCTGCCCGGGAAAAAAGACACCTCTGCCTCCCATTAAAATTAATGGGGGACAATTTCGGATGTTGTTTGGTGCTGATTCCGATGCGGTTTTCATGTAAGAATCAGTGCCAAAAAAACTTTGTGTGATCTGACCGTAAAACACACAGAGCTAAATGTCACATATATATATATATATATATATATATATATATATAAAATATATATATATATATATGTGTATATATATGTGTGTGTATATATATATATATATATATATATATACATATATATATATATATATATATATATATATATATATATATATATATATGTAACATTTTATCATCTAATATTTATATCACAGCTCAACATCTTCAAATTTCTCTGTATATAGTCATAAGTAAATCTACAGTATTCTAGTTTGTTTGCTCAGCTGACAGAAAGTAAATAATATTGGTGTTTGCACAGTAACTTTCTTATCTCACAATACATCACGTCCTCTGAGACTTCAGATGAGCAGTCCATGTGGTTTATGCAGAGGTAGCCACCATCTATCCATCTATATAAAGTGTCAAGTAAAACGATATATATATATATATCTGAATATAAACCCAGACCTACCTTCTACACCAAGGCACGTCTCTCATGTGTCTACTGTCTCTGTTGCTGGGAGACTCCGAATGCTCTGGTTTCCAGGAGAACCTGTCATGTGGCATCTGAGAATGAGTAACACTCTGGTTTCTTCTACTTGGTGTTTACTCACGTTCATATTACTGGCCGATTATCAATCATTTATGCTGCATTCTGTATCCTTAACCTAGTGCAAAAAAAGACTGCATAATGTGCATATTTATTATCATTGCAAGCATAGACAGATTATTCAATAATAAAAAGCCCCATGCCTCTGTTATGTGTAAATTCATTATGGACGTACAGGGTTCTTTCATTTTTACATGGTATTTATGAAAATGTAGTTAATTTTTTACATATTGTATACGTTTTTTAAACATTTCTAGAGGTTTTCCGGGCACTCACATTATGTTCTTTTGGGCCTACAATAGGAAAATAATAGCCTTTTCAGTAAATTTACCGTTATATTTTGTAAATAGGGAAACAAACATCTACAGTATATACATGTATATACAAACATGGCACTCATGTTAAGTTGGGTGGGCAAAGCCAGAGGGGAGTCGTTCAGTGGACACTTCTCCCTGAGCTCAGTGCATAACACTAGCCGTAACTCAATACTTTTTCGAAAGCACTTTATTTCGGGATCAAACATGTAGTTTTTGGCTCAGTTTTTTTAGCCAAAGCCAGAAGTGGATCCAAAATAAAGGAGGGATATAAAGCCAGAATCACACCCACAGTTTTGATGCAGTTTTTTGGGCAGTTTTTGGCTCAGATTTTTGAGGCATACACAGAAGTGGATACAAAAGAAAGAAGATGCATCAGTCATTTCTTTACAGTTTTCCTTCCTCATGGATCCACTACTGACTTTGGCTAAAAAAACTGAACAAAAAACTTTCACAAAAACTGCATCAAAACTGTGTGTGTATGATCCTGGCCTTAAGAAAAGAATGATACATCTCCTTTCTTTTGTGTCCACTCCTGTGCTTGGCTATAAAAACTGAGCATCAAAACTGCGTGTATGATCCTGGTCTTAAAATAAAACATAGTTCCATAGTTTAACGTTGAAAACATACCTAGAGTACATGCAATGTGTTTGTTAACACTCTTGCAGACCTGAAAGGAACAGGATTTAGCTCTAGATACAACTGCTCTGTATAGAGAATGCAAAGCAGCTGTATCTCAAAAAGTAAAACTAATTTTTAATAAAAACTAATTATAATGTTGCACCAATCACACTGATTGACCATTTTATTTTAAAAAAAAATGCCTTTCAAAAGGTTTACATAGCCTTTAACTATGAGTAAAATTACTGTTCCTTTAAGTTCTTTTTCCCCCTGAAATATTAGCTTTCGTCTTTAAATACGTAAAGCATAGCTGTAGTAAATTTATGTTAATTATTTTATAATGAAATTATAAACACATATTGGTTTTCTGATCTTTTATGTTCATAAGGATTTGTCCTGTGATCTAAATATTACTTGCATTTACTTCTAATTCAATCTTCTGAGCTTGTGTAGTTTATCTTTCATGCGCTGCATCATTTTAAGTTTTGTTTCAGTTTAATCGACCTCAGTGGTGGATTAAGTAGACCATAGGCCCTGGGCTGTTACCCAAACTTGGGCCCCCCTTCTCCACCGCCGCACGTCGTAACTATTGTTAACACTACATTTTTGTACAAGCATTAAGAAATGGGTGTTACAATTCCCCGTGTCAAAGGGCTGGGTCCCTACATACTGACATGTGCTGTTCAAATTTTTGTGTTGTTTATGTGATAAATTTATGTGGCGTTAGTGACTGCCTCCATTTTTGATCTTGCACTCCTCCCATTCTGCCCTGGGTGATTTTAATTAGTTTAATGCTGGTTCCTACCATCCCCAAGTATATGTAGGCTTAGTCCCAGTTCTGGGTGTATGTGCAGCATAGGTTCCCATCTTATAGAGGTTGTCTTGTCGTGGCAGGTGGGCTCAAACAATTTGATCAAAACCTCCCTATTGTAAGTAGATTTAGCAGTAATGCATATTTATTTATATTTGGCGGCTTAGGTGGCATTAGTGTTCGCAGTGTGCTGTCTTCATTTTCTTGTGTCCTACATACTGACAGTCTCCAACTATCGCTGACCATATCACATTGTGCAGGGACACATCCTCCTGACAAGGGGATTGGTAACACCCGTTTGTCTACCAAATTTGAGAAATTCTGATATCCGTAGAAACAGATGAAAAGGCTTCATAATAGTTAAGATAATTTAATGAGTATTTGTACATAAAAACAACGCGTTTCGAGGCCGAACTGGCCTCTTCCTCAGGTAAAGTACAAAGGATGGGGCAACTAGAAATATAAGCAGTTTAAATAGCAGATTATAAGGGTATGTTCCCACGGGCTATTTTCACCCTTTTTTCAGGCCGTAAACGCCATGAAAAACAACTAAAAATGTGGGGGCTCAATGCCTCGAAACATCTTCCCATTGATTTCAATGGGAAAAACGGCTTTCCATTCCCACGGGGCGTTTTTTACACTGCCGTTTTTAAAAACAGGCGCGTAAAAAAAGCCTCGGAAAAAGAAGTGCAAACGTCCCAAAAAACGTCTGAAAAATCTGAAGCAGAATGCCTAGAAACATCTGCCCATTGATTTCAAAGGGAAAAATGGCGTTCTGTTCCCACGTTTTAAAAAAAACGCCTCGTAAAAAGAAGTCCCTTGAAAACATCTTCGTATTTTCAGCCATATTTTGTTGAGCGTGTGAACATACCCTAATGGTGAAATTGGCTACACTGAAACAAATGGTAAAAACTGTTAAAATACTTTAAAATGTAGCGGTGTGTCTCACATAGAATTGGAAGCAAGGTATGAAATAAAAAAGAATTGCATTGATTATTTGGATATTAGGAACATTTATGCTTCTGTTTGGAGCGGGTTTTGGAAAATAAAATTGAGCAAAGGGTTAGAGAAAACTCTCAGAGGTAAGTGAGCCTGTACATAGAGGGGTTCTCTTTGTCTATTTTAACCCCTTCCCGACGACGCCACGTAGATTAACGGGCTGCAGCCCTGGTCCTTGTGCCTGCAGTCCGTTAATCTACTTGTGCTCCTAACAGAGCGCACAGGCATTCACCACAGCCCGGCATCTCCCAGTACAGGCTGCTACGAGCAGCCTTAGTACTGGGGGAAAACATCGGGTCGGATCAAAGCCATGATCCCCGCCGATTAACCCCTTAAATGCGCCAATAACGACCGCCGCATTTAACAATATCGGCACCACGCGGCACGATTGCGGTGGCCGATGGATGCTATGGCAACCGGAAGCCTAACAAAGGCCTCTGGTCTGCCATCTATGGAAGGCGATTAGGTCCTGCCAGAGGCAGGACCTAATATGCCCCCTGTCAGTGTGAAACTGACAGGTATAATACCCTGCAATACATAAGTATTGCAGGGTATTATAACAACGACCCAACAATTGCATCTTCAAGTCCATAGTGGGACTAAAAATAAAAAGTACAAAAAAGTACAAAAGTTAAATTTCAAAATAATCAAATTAACAATCGCCCTTTTTCCCTTATAAAGTCCTTTATTATTAGAAAAGAGTGAAAAAAATAAATAAACTATGCATAATTCGTATCGCCGTGTCCGTAATGGCCTGAACTATAAAAATATAATGTAATTTATCCCGCACGGTGACAAAATACACAAATAATAAAAAAAACATTTCAGAGTCTCTATTTTTAGTCATTTCAGCTCCCAAAAATGTAATAAACAGGAATCAAAAAGTCGAATGTACCCAAAAATGGTACCAATACAAACTACAGTTTGTTCCGCAAAAAACAAGCCTTCACACAGCTTTCTTGATGGAAAAATAAAAAAGTTGTGGCTCTTAGAATATGGCGACACAAAAACAAAATAATTTTTTTAAAACCGTGGTTTTATCGCACTAATAACGTAAAACATAAAAAACCTATATATATATAAATATATATGGTATCACCGTAATCGCATCGACCCACAGAATAAATTAACCCCTTTAGGACTGAGCCTGTTTTGGCCTTCAGGACGAAGCCGATTTTTCAAATCTGACATGTGTCACTTTATGTGGTAATAACTCCAGAATGCTTTTACCTATCCAAGTGATTCTGAAATTGTTTTCTCGTGACATATTGTACTTTATGTTAGGGAAAGAATTTGGTCGATAAATTAAATATTTATTTGTAAAAAACACCAAGATTTAGAGAACATTTGCAAAAATGTGCATTTTTCTAAATTTAAGGGCATGACCACACGTGGCGGATTTCCTCCGCAACTGTCCGCATCAATGCCGCACAGAATCTGCGTTGCAGATTCTGCTGCGGATCTGCACAAAATGTGCAGTAAATTGATGCGGACTAGCTGCTGCGGACTGCGGTAAAAGTACTTCCCTTCTCCCTATCAGTGCAGGATAGAGAGAAGGGACAGCACTTTCCCTTGTGAAAGTCAAAGAAATTCATACTTACCGGCCGTTGTCTTGGTGACGCGTCCCTCCTTCGGCATCCAGCCCGACCTCCCTGGATGACGCGGCAGTCCATGTGACCGCTGCAGCCTGTTATTGGCCTGTGATTGGCTGCAGCCGTCACTTAGACTGAAACGTCATCCTGGGAGGCCGGACTGGAGACAGAAGCAGGGAGTTCTCGGTAAGTATGAACTTCAATTTTTTTTACAGGTAGCTGTATATTGGGATCGGTAGTCACTGTCCAGGGTGCAGAAACAGTTACTGCCGATCGCTTAACTCTTTCAGCACCCTGGACAGTGACTATTTACTGACGTCTCCTAGCAACGCTCCCGTCATTACGGGAGCCCCATTGACTTCCTCAGTCTGGCTGTAGACCTAGAAATACATAGGTCCAGCCAGAATGAAGAAATGTCAAGTTAAAAAAGCAAAACGCATCCGCAGCACACATAACATGTGCATGACAGCTGCGGACTTCATTGCGGAAATTAGAATCTCCATTGAAGTCAATGGAGAAATTCCGCCATGAGTCCGCAACCAGTCCGCCACTGCTCCGCAACAGACAGAGCATGCTGCGGACACCAAATTCCGCTCCGCAGCCTATGCTCCGCAGCGGAATTTTACGCATCGTCTAAACGAACACTGCTAAATTAAAGTGGAAGTCAATGGAGAAACGGCTCCGCTGCGGATTAACGCTGCGGAGTGTCCGCAGCGGAATTTAAGTGAAATTCCGCCACGTGTGAACCCAGCCTAAATGTATCTAATTGTAAAACAGATAGTAATACCACACAAAATACTTACTAGTTTACATTTCCCATATGTCTACTTTATGTTTGCATAGTTTTTTGAACATTCTTTCATTTTTCTAGGACGTTACAGGGCTTAGAACTTTAGCAGCAATTTCTCATATTTTCAAGAAAATTTCAAAAGCCTATTTTTTCAAGGACCAGTTCAGATCTGAAGTGGCTTTGAGGGCCTTATATATTAGAAAGTCCCCATAAATCACCCCATTTTGAAAACTGCACCCCTCAAAGTATTCAAAACAGCATTCAGAAAGTGTTTTAACCCTTTAGGCGTTTCACAGGAATTAAAGCAATGTAGAGGTGAAATTTACAAATTTAATTTTTTTGGGGGGAAAATTCATTTGTTATACATTTTTTCTGTACCACAGAAGGTTTTACCCAAGAAATGCAACTCAATATTTATTGCCCAGATTTTGCAGTTTTTAGAAATATCCCACATGTGGTACTAGTGCGGTAATGGACTGAAACACAGGCCTCAGAAGCAAAGGAGTACCTAGTGGATTTTGGGGCCTCCTTTTTTTAGAATATATTTTAGGCACCATGTTAGGTTTGAATAGGTCTTGTGGTACCAAAACAGTAAAGACCCCCCAAAAGTGACCCCATTTTGGAAACTACACCCCTAATTTTTACAAGGAATAAAGGAGAAAAAGCACCCCAACATTTGTAAAACAATTTCTCCCAATTACATAAATACCCCATATGTAGTAATAAAGTGCTGTTTGGACCCACTCCGGGGCTTAGAAGGGAAGGAGCGCTATTTGGCTTTTGGCTAGAATAGTTTTTGGGTGTCATGTCGAATTTACAAAGCCACTGAGAGACCGCCCCCCCCAAAGTAACCCCATTTGGGAAACTACACCACTTAAGGAATCTATCTAGGGGTATAGTGAGCATTTACACCCCACACATCTTTTGCAGAATTTATTAGAATTAGGGCGTGAAAATTAATATCAACATTATTTCCACTAAAATGTTGAATTTTTTCAATTTCACAGGGCATAAAGAAGAAAAAGCACCCCAACATCTGTAAAGCAATTTCTCCCGAGTACGGCTATACCCCACATGTGGTCATAAATCTTTTTTCATTAGAAAGTAATTAACCCTTTCCGAACTGATCCATGTTTTGCTTTTTCTTTTTCTTTTTTCCTCCCCGCTTTCCAAGAGCCACAACTTTTTTATTTTTCCGTCAATAGAGTGGTGTGAGGGCTTATTTTTTTCGGGACGAGCTTTAGTTTTTATTGGTACCATTTCTTGGCACATAAGACTTTTTGAGCACTTTTTATTAAATTTTTTGGTAGAGCCAAGATGGCCAAAAAACTGCGATTTTGCAGTTTCAAATTCTTTAATTTTCACGGCGTTCACCGTGCGAGTTCAATAATGGTATATTGTAATAGCTTGGACTTTTACGGACGCAGCGATACCAATTTTGTGTATTTTTTTACATTACTTTAGAGAAAAAATGTGAAAAGGGTTTATTTTTGGACTTTAAATATTTATTACATTTTTTCCACTAATAATAACTATTTACTTTTGTTTTTACATATTTTATTAGTCCCCCTAGGAGACTTAAACCAGCGATCGTTAGATCACTGGTAGAATACACTGCAATACTAATGTATTGCAGTATATTGTGATTTTTACAGGCTCCTGTAACAGCGTGATCGCTGTTTCTGTCCGTTAGTCCCGGGTATCAGCTGTAATATACAGCTGACACCCGCAGCGTATGGCACGGGCTCACGCGTGACACGCTCCATATATCACCCCCCACACCACGACATGCTATTAAGTCATGGTGCGCGAAGGGTTTAATGCGCAGTGGATGGTGCAGAGTGAAAATTAAAATTTTCGACTGATGTGCCATTTTAGTGCACTATATGTTGTGCCCAGTTTGTGCCACAAATACCTCATAAAATGTTAACCGGGTTCTCCCGGGTATGGCGATGCCATATATGTGGACGTAAACTGCTGTTTGGGCACGCTGTAGGACTCAGAAGGGAGGGAGCGGCATTTGGCTTTTGGAGCGCAGATTTTGCTTGGTAGTAGCTCTGGCGTTTTGCTGGTATTTCAGTTTATAATATGGGGGCATATGTAGGCTGGGCAGAGTACATCATGGGCATAATAAGAGGGTATAATAATGGGGTAAATAAATAATAATCCGCAGATATGTGGCCAGTGTCGCACTTATAAATGGCACCCGATCCTATCCGCTTTTGTTCCATAATCTGGGAGCCGGAACTTTTTTTTTTTTTCACCACCGGAGCTGTGTGAAGGCTTATTTGTTGCGGGACAATCTGTAATTTTCATTGGTACCATTTTGGGGTACATGCGGTTATTGATCACTTTTTATTCCATTTTTCGGCAAGCAAGGTGACCAAAAACCATCAATTCTGACAATGATTTTTATTTATTTTTTACGGTGTTAACCCTGGGCTATAAAAGACAATTATATTTTATTCTGCGGGTCGATACGATTACGGCGATACCATATGTATATAGGTTTTTTTATGTTTTGCAGCGTTTGTGCAATAAAATCACTTATTTAGAAAATAAATAATTTTTTGTGTCACCATATTCTGAGAGCCATAACTTTTTTATTTTTCAGTCAAAAAAGCTGTGTAAGGGCTTGTTTTTTGCGGGATGGGTTGTAGTTTGTATCTGCACTATTTTGGTGTGCATGCGACTTTTTGATCACTTTTTATTGTATATATATATATATATATATATATATATATATTATTGTATTTATATTATATTATAATTATTTCTATTATATATTATTGTATACAGTGGAGGAAATAAGTATTTGATCTCTTGCTGATTTTGTAAGTTTGCCCACTGTCAAAGACATGAACAGTCTAGAATTTTTAGGCTAGGTTAATTTTACCAGTGAGAGATAGATTATATAAAAGAAATAAAAAAAAATAACATTGTCAAAATTATATATATTTATTTGCATTGTGCACAGAGAAATAAGTATTTGATCCCTTTGGCAAACAAGACTTAATACTTGGTGGCAAAACCCTTGTTGGCAAGCACAGCAGTCAGACATTTTTAGTAGTTGATGATGAGGTTTGCAAACATGTTAGATGGAATTTTGGCCCACTCCTCTTTGCAGATCATCTGTAAATCATTAAGATTTCGAGGCTGTCGCTTGGCAACTCGGATCTTCAGCTCCCTCCATAAGTTTTCGATGGGATTAAGGTCTGGAGACTGGCTAGGCCACTCCATGACCTTAATGTGCTTCTTTTTGAGCCACTCCTTTGTTGCCTTGGCTGTATGTTTCGGGTAATTGTCGTGCTGGAAGACCCAGCCACGAGCCATTTTTAATGTCCTGGTGGAGGGAAGGAGGTTGTCACTCAGGATTTGACGGTACATGGCTCCATCCATTCTCCCATTGATGTGGTGAAGTAGTTCTGTGCCCTTAGCAGAGAAACACCGACAAAACATAATGTTTCCACCTCCATGCTTGACAGTGGGGACGGTGTTCTTTGGGTCATAGGCAGCATTTCTCTTCCTCCAAAAACGGCGAGTTGCGTTAATGCCAAAGAGCTCAATTTTAGTCTCATCTGACCACAGCACCTTCTCCCAATCACTCTCAGAATCATCCAGATGTTCATTTGCAAACTTCAGATGGGCCTGTACATGTGCCTTCTTGAGCAGGGGGACCTTGCGGGCACTGCAGGATTTTAATCCATTACGGCGTAATATGTTACCAATGGTTTTCTTGGTGACTGTGGTCCCAGCTGCCTTGAGATCATTAACAAGTTCCCCCTGTGTAGTTTTCGGCTGAGCTCTCACCTTCCTCAGGATCAAGGATACCCCACGAGGTGAGATTTTGCATGAAGCCCCAGATCGATGTCGATTGACAGTCATTTTGTATGTCTTCCATTTTCTTACTATTGCACCAACAGTTGTCTCCTTCTCACCCAGCGTCTTACTTATGGTTTTGTAGCCCATTCCAGCCTTGTGCAGGTCTATGATCTTGTCCCTGACATCCTTAGAAAGCTCTTTGGTCTTGCCCATGTTGTAGAGGTTAGAGTCAGACTGATTAATTGAGTCTGTGGACAGGAGTCTTTTATACAAGTGACCATGTAAGACAGCTGTCTTTAATGCATTCACCAAGTTGATTTGGAGCGTGTAACTGGTCTGGAGGAGGCTGAACTCTTAATGGTTGGTAGGGGATCAAATACTTATTTCTCTGTGCACAATGCAAATAAATATATATAATTTTGACAATGTGATATTCTTTTTTTTTTTTTTATATAATCTATCTCTCACTGGTAAAATTAACCTAGCCTAAAAATTCTAGACTGTTCATGACTTTGACAGTGGGCAAACTTACAAAATCAGCAAGGGATCAAATACTTATTTCCTCCACTGTATATATTGTATTTTGGGAGGGGTGGTGACCAAAAAATAGTGATTCTGGCATTGTTTTTCGTTTATTTTTTTTGCGGTGTTCACTGTGCAGGAAATATAATATTATAGTTTTATAGTTGGGGTCGTTATGAACGCGGTGATACCAAATATGTGTACCTTTTTTTTACATATTCATTTTTTTCCTATAATAAAATACTTACTATATGAAAAAAAGCAGTTCTTGTTTACGTCAGTTATAGGTTTTATTTTTACACTTTTTTTAAAACATTTTTATTTTATTTTTTTACTTTTTTACTTGTCCCACTAGGGGACACTTAGACTTGCAGCTCTGATCGCTGCTGGAATACATTACACTACCTACGTAGTGGAATGCATTCCAACTGTCATTGTGACGTAACAGTCACACTGACAGGAAGCTTACGACGACAACCCTCCGGCTGGTTCTCATTGGCTTCTGTACATGGCAGCCCGGAAGCCATTGTCTGGCGTCCAGTTGCCATGGGTACCATCGCCAGCCTCCGTGATTTCACGTGGGGGCTGCCGATCGGCGCTAAACAACTTAATTGTGGCGATCAAAATCTAACGCCGCAATTAAGGGGTTAACTGCCGAAATCAGTGGCGATGGGCCACTGATCGGCAACGTGGAATGCAGGGCAGACACCCTGCACAGTTAACCGCCGCTGCGGCGTAGCGCCGCGCGGCGGTTAACTGTCAAAGCACTGACGTAACTGCACATCGAGGTGCGCGAACTTACTGCACACATCGACGTGCAGTTACGTTAAGGTGCGGGAAGGGGTATAATAGGTCATTTATAATGCACGGTAAACGTCGTAAAAAAATTTATAAAAACAATAGAAGTTTTCACTGCCTAATTACACTAAATTCACCAAAAAACCTATGGGATCAAAATGCTCACTATACCACTAGATAAATTATTTTTAGGGCTGTAGTTGCCCAAATCGGGACAGTTCTAGGGGGGGGGTGTCGACTCTTTTGGTCCCTCAGGGGCTTTGCAAATGCGACATGACACCCGAAAACCATTCCAGCAAACTTGAGCTCCAAAAGCCAAATAGCGCTCCTTCCCTTCTAAGCCCCGCTGTGTGCCAAACAGCTGTTTATTACCACATACGGGGTATTGCTGTAATCAGGAGAAATTGCTTTACAATTCTTGGGGTTCTTTTTCTTCTTTATTCCTTGTAAAAATTTATTGGAAAAAATTTAGATCTTAATTTTTACGGACTAATTCCACTAAATTCAGCAAAAAAACTGTGGGGTTAAAATGCTTACTTTACCCTTTGATAAATTCCTTGAGGGATTTAGTTTGCCAAATGGTGTCTTTCCTTTTATTGGTGTTACCACTGTTTTGTCCTCACAAGACCTCTTCAAACCTGATATAGTGCCTAAAATATATTCTAATATATTGTAAAAAAAAGAGGCCCCAAAATCCTCTAGGTGCTCCTTTGCTTCTGAGGCCGGTGCTTCAGTCCATTAGCACACCAGGGCCACATGTGGGATATTTGTAAAAACTGCAGTATCTGGGCGATAAATATTGAGTTGCATTTTTCTGGTGAAACTTTCTGTGTTACAAAAAAAATGGATTCAAAATGAATTTCTGCAAAAAATTTTTGTAAATTTCCCCTCTACATTGCTTTTAATTCCTGTGAAACACCTGAAAGGTTAAGAAACTTTCTAAATGCTGTTTTGAATGCTTTGAGCGGTGCAGTTTTAAAATTGGGTGATTTATGGGGGTTTCTAATATATAAGACCCTCAAAGCCACTTCAGAACTGAACTGGTACCTATAAAAATAGGTTTTGGAAATTTTCTTGAAAATGTGAGAAATTGCTGCTAAAGTTCTAAGCCTTGTAACGTCCTAGAAAAAAAATAAGGATGTTCAAAAAAACGATGCCAAAATAGAGTAGACATATGGGAAATATTAATTAGTAACTATTTTGTTTGGTATTGCTATCTGTTTTACAATCAGATCCATTTAAATTTAGAATAATGCTAATTTTTGCACATTTTCTCTAAAGTTTGTTGTTTTTCACAAACAAATACTGAATTTATTGATCAAATTTTTCTACTAACATAAAGTACAATATGTCACGAGAAAACAATCTCAGAATCGCTTGGATATGTAAAAGAATTCCCAAGTTATTACCACATAAAGTGACACGTCAGATGTAAAAAAATCGGCTGCGTCCACAGGGCCAAAACAGGCTCAGTCCTGAAGGGGTTAATTGATGTAGAGTGGTGCATTCACCTCCATATAAAAATAAATATAAAAATAAAAATAACAAAGTGGAATCTGTATCCTGGAAAGTAGAGTGGCAGAGAGCTGATTGGATTTCGGCTGTTGCTATGGTAACTGGACTGGTTCACAGGTCACAGACATTTAGGTACAATCGTGGAGAGCCAAATCGACTGCAGGAAAAAAAAAATGGTAAAAAATAGTACAAATACTTTAAAACGTACCAAAAGTAAGGTAGAAGGATTCTATGACAGTGCTTTAATAGTAGGTTAAAATAGAGGCAGAGAGTGATGGTATTTTCTTTGTAGTATGGTTGTTCACAAAGTTGGGAAAATTATTCTTCCCTTCCCTCTTTGGCCACTTTTGACCTTCCTGACAGAGATTCATTTTTCAAATCTGACATGTTTCACTTTATGTGGTAATAACTCCGGAATGCTTTTACCTATCCAAGCGATTCTGAGATTGTTTTCTCGTGACACATTGGACTTTATGTTACTGACAAAATTTGCCCGATACATTCAGTATTTAATTGTGGAAAACACCAAAATTTAGCAAAATATTTTAAAAATTAGCATTTTTCTCAATTTAAATGTATCTGCTTGTAAGACAGGCAGTTATACCACACAAAAATGTTGCTAACTAACATCCCCCATACGTCTACTTTAGATTGGCATAGTTTTTTTAACATTATTTTATTTTTCTAGGACGTTACAAGGCTTAGAACTTTAGCAGCAATTTCTCACATTTTCAAGAAAATTTCAAAATGATATTTTTACAGGGGCCAGTTCAGTTGTGAAGTGGCTTTGAGGTCCTTAGATATTAGAAACCCCCAATAAGTCACCCCATTTTTAAAACTGCACCCCTCAAAGTATTCAAAACAGCATTTAGAAAGTTTCTTAACCCTTTAGACATTGCGCAGGAATTAAGGCAAAGTAGAGGTGAAATTTACAGAGTTCATTATTTTTTTCCAGAAATTCATTTTGAATCAATTTTTTTTGTACCACAGAAGGTTTTACCCAAGAAATGCAACTCAATATTTATTGCCCAGGTTCTGCAGTTTTAGGAAATATCTCACATGTGGATCTAGTGTGCTACTGGACTGAAACACAGGCCTCAGAAGCAAAGGAGCACCTAGTGGATTATGGGCCTCCTTTTTATTAGAATATATTTTAGGCACCATGTCAGCTTTGAACAGGTCTTGTGGAACTAAAACAGTGGAAACCCCCCAAAAGTGACCCCTTTTGGTAAAACTACACCCCTCGAGGAATTTATTTAAAGGAACAGTGTCATCACAATTTTTTTTTTAATATGTTAAAGATGTTAGTGCTTTATTAAAAACGTTTGGATTAATTTGTGTGTTTGTGTGTTACTTTTTCTTATTTTTACACTTTTTCTTCCCTATGGGGGCTGCCATTTTTTTTTCCATTTCTGTATGTGTCGATTAACGACACATACAGACATGGAATACGGCAGCCACAGTCCCATAGGGACTGCGAACGGGTCCCGTCCCATCCACTTCTGTGTATGCCGTCTGTGTGGGAACTGCGCATGCGCCGCTCCCACACAGTCCAATTTGAAATGCGCGCCGTCCGGCGCCATTTTCCTGTGGACCGGAAGTCGCGGCCGGACAGTAAGATTACTACTTCCGGTCGCGGCTTCCGGACTTGTGCACTTGGACCAGCGGCAGCAGACGGAGCGGACGGGCCGGAGGGAGCCGCGGGGGCAGGAGCAGGTAAGAGATTTCTATGTATGTTCGTGTTTGTGTGTGTTTACTACTGTATGTAAACCTACTACACTGTGTGTTAGCTCAAAAAATGGCGACACACAGTGTAGGAGGTTAGACCGTTCAATCCCCTCGTTTATCCCGGCACTAGCCAGGATAAAGGAGGGGGGGATTCTCAAAGCTCACTAGAGCGAGTGCTTTTTTCCCAATTTTGTAGCAAAAAGCAATGTGGTTGCTTTACCACATGCAATGCTGCAATTTTGCAATGCTGCAATTTTGGGAATAGCTCCATCTAGTGACCAGCACTGGAAAAGATTATAAATTAGAATCTCGTGAAAAAAATAAAAAAAATTTGAACAATGTTTAATCACCTACACACTAAATGTTTAATTAAAAAAAAAAACAAACATGTTTTGCTGGCAACACATTCCCTTTAAGGGTGTAGCAAGCATTTTGACCCGCCAGTTTTTTTGCAAAAATCTTTGGAACTAGGCCATGAAAATGAAAATCTACATTTTTTCAAATAAAATGTAGGTTTAGCTAATTTTTTTTCATTTCCAAAAGAACTAAAGTAGAAAAAGCACCACAACATTTGTAGAGCAATTTCTCCCGAGTAAAACAATACCCCACATGTGGTAATAAACGGTTGTTTGGACACACGGCAGGGCTTAGAAGGGAATGGTTTGCGGAGGCCATGTCACATTTGAAAAGCCCCTGAGGTGACAAAACAGTGGAAACCCCCAACAAGTGACCCCATTTTGGAAACTATACCCCTTGAGGAAATTATCTATGGGTATAGTGAGCATTTTGACCCCACAGATTTTTTTGCATAAATTTTTGGAAGTAGGCTGTGAAAATGAAAATCTAAATTTTTTCAAATAAAATGTAGGTTTAGCTAATTTTTTTTTCATTTCCACAAGGACTAAAGGAGAAAAAGCACCATAAAATTTGTAAATAAATTTCTTCCGAGTAAAACAATACCCCACATGTGGTAATAAACGGTTGTTTGGACACACGGCAGGGCTTAGAATGGAAAGAGCGCCGTTTGGCTCTTGGAGCTCAAATTTAGCAGGAATGGTTTGTGGAGGCCATGTCGCATTTGCAAAGCCCCCGAGGAAACAAAACAGTGGAAACCCCCAACAAGTGACCCCATTTTGGAAACTATATCCCTTGAGGAAATTATCTAGGGGTACAGTGAGCATTTTGACCCACAGGTTTCTTGCAGAAATTTTTGGAAGTAGGCTGTGAAAATGAAAATCTACATTTTTTCAAATAAAATGTAAGTTTAGCTATTTTTTTTTCATTTCCACAAGGACTAAAGGAGAAAAAGCACCATAAAATTTGTAAAGAAATTTCTCCCGAGTAAAACAGTACCCCACATGTGGTAATAAACGGCTGTTTGGACACACGGCGAGGCTGAGAAGGGAAAGAGCGCCATTTGGCTTTTGGAACTCAAATTTAGCAGGAATGGTTTGCGGAGGCCATGTCGCATTTGCAAAGCCCCTGAGGGGACAAAACAGTGGAAACCCCCAACAAGTGACCCCATTTTGGAAACTACACCCCATGAGGAAATTATCTAGGGGTACAGTGAGCAGTTTAACCCCACAGGTGTTTTACAGAACTTATTGGAATTAGGCCGTAAAAATGAAACTCTACATTTTTTCAAAGAAAATGTAGGTTTAGGTATTTTTTTTTCATTTCCACAAGGACTGAAGGAGAAAAAGCACCATAACATTTGTAAAGCAACTTCTCCCGAGTAAAACAATACCCCACATGTGGTCACAAACATCTGTTTGGACACACGGTAGGGCTCAGAATGGAACTAGCACCATTTGGATTTTGGAATGGTTTCTGGGCGCCATGTCTCATTTGCTGAGCCCCTGTAGTACTAGTACAGTGGAAACACCCCAAAAGTGACTCCATTTGGGAAACTGCACTCCCTGAGGAATCATCTAGGGGTATAGTGAAAATTTTGATCCCAAGGGTTTTTTGCTGAATTAATTAGAATTAAGCCATGAAAATGAAAAATAATTTTTTTTTTCCAACAAGATGTAGTTTTAGATCAACATTTTTCATTTTTACAAGGAATAGAGAAGAAAAAGCACCCCAATATTTGTAAAGTAATTTCTCCCGAGTACGGTAACACCCCATATGTGGTTATAATCAGCTGTTTACGTATATGGGAGCATTCAGAAGAAAAGGAGCGGTCTTTATCTTTTGAGGACAGCATGTTGCATTTGCAAAACCACTGATGTACCAAACAAAAGTGACCCCGTTTTAGAAACTACACCCCTAAAGGCATTTATCAAGGGGTGTAGTGAGAATTTAGACTCCACAGGTGTTTTTCAGAAATGAATACGCAGTGGATGGTGCAAAGTGAAAATTGCAATTTCTCCACTGATCTGCCCATTCACCGCACAATATGTTGTGACCCTAGAGAATCTTACCCCCATAAATTGTTAAGCGGGTTCTCCCGGGTATGGTAATACCTTACTTGTGGACATAAATTGCTGTTTGGGCACGCTGTAGGGCTAAGAAGGGAAAGACCACCATTTTGAGCATGGATTTTGCTTGGTAATAGTTCTGTTTGGGGTTTTGCTGGTATTTCCGTTTATAATGTGGGGGCATATGTAATCTGTGCGGAGTACATCAGGGCATAATAAGAGGGTATAATAATGGGGTAAAGAATACAATTATCCATAGATGTGTGGTATGATGTGAAGCAATCCGTTATGCACAGGCCGGTGTCGCACTGATAAACGGTTTTCTTTCTTATCCCCCTTTTGTAACACTGCACCTTTTGGGGACTTTTTCTCCTTCGTAGTTTGGGAAATATTGCTGGGAAAGTGTTGCGCTGGTATAATACGGGCACCCTCGCTTCCAGCGGATGTGCTATGTCCCTTCCCTTTCCTAGTTCCTAAATACTAGGGCCCTGAAACTAAAGGAATGTTCCCCTCCGGCCTGCGCATTGAGATGTTTTTTCATCACCGCATTACTAGTGCCATAACTTTTTTGTTTTTCAGTTGATTGAGCGGTTTGCGGGCTTGTTTTTTGCGAGACGGGCTGTAGATTTTATTGGTACCATTTTGGAACACATACGACTTTTTGATCACTTTTTATTTCATTTTTTGGTAAAGGAAATTTCCAAAAACAAGCAATTCTGGAATAGTTTTTTATTGGGTTTTTTTTGGCCTCCACAGTGCGCCCTAAATTACATGTTAGCTTTATTCTGCGGGTCGATACGATTACGGCGATACCAAATTTATATAGTTTTTTTTATGTATTGCAGCTTTTGCACAATAAAATCACTTTTTTTATAAAATCATTTGTTTTCATTGTCGACATATTCTAAGACCCATAACTTTTTTATTTTTGCGTGCACAAAGCGGTGTCAGGGATTATTTATTGCGGGACGGATTGTCATTTTTTATTAGTACTATTTTGGAGTAAATGTGACTTTTTGATCACTTTTTCTAGCATTTTTTGGAAGGAGATGTGACCTAAAAACAAAGATTCTGGCGTTGTTTTTCATGTTTTTTTTTTTACGTCGTTCACCGTGCGGGATAAATTACATACCAATTATGTATAGTTTTTTAAATTATACAATTATACCAATTATGTATAGTTTTTTACATTTTTACGGTTTTTCCCATAATAAAAGACTTACTATGGGAAAAAAAAGTCAGTTTAGTTTTATTTTTATTTGAAATGTGTGAGTTTTTATTGTTTTACCACATTTTTATTAACTTTTTTAAACTTTTTTTTACTTGTCCCACTAGGGGACATGAGGGCCTGATGCCCCGATCGCTACTCTAATACACTGCACTACATACGTAGTGCAGTGTATTAGCGCTGTCAGTTATTCACTGACAGCAAGCCTATGAGGATGCGCCGCAGGCGGGTCCTCATCGGCTCCCGTACAAGGCAGACTCGGACACCATTTTCTGGCATCCGATTGCCACAGCAACCCAGCGATTGCTCTATTGAGCGCAGCATCTGAGGGGTTAATCTGCCGGATCGGAGAATAGCTCCGGTCCTGGCAGTTACAGGAGGGTGCCAGCTGTATAATACAGCTGTCACCCTGCGGTGATGGTGCCGGCTCTGCTCCTGAGCCCGCACCATCACTGCGCCGTACCTATACGGCGCTTTGCGGGAACACCTTCTCGGCAGCGCCGTATATATACGGCGGATGTCGGGAAGGGGTTAAAGGTTGTAAAGAGAACTAAAATGGTAATTTGTTGAATTTGCAGCATCAGGAGGTCATATTTACAGAAATCAAAAGCTCTTTCAATAAAAAAAAAACTTAACAGGCCAAGTTACATGTTAACATAGGACCACTTCTTTGATATCACCTTCACAATTCTTGCATCCATTGAATTTGTGAGTATTTGGACAGTTTCTGCTTGAATATCTTTGCAGGATGTCAGAATAGCCTCCCAGAGCTTCTGTTTTGATGTGAACTGCCTCCCACCCTCATAGATATTTTGCTTGAGGATGCGCCAAAGGTTCTCAATAGGGTTGAGGTCAGGGGAACAATGGGGCCACACCATGAGTTTCTCTCCTTTTATGCCCATAGCAGCCAATGACACAGAGGTATTCTTTGCAGCATGAGATGGTGCATTGTCATGCATGAAGATAATTTTGCTACGGAAGGCACGGTTCTTCTTTTTGTACCACGGAAGAAAGTGGTCAGTCATAAACTCTATGTACTTTGCAGAGGTCATTTTCACACCGTCAAGGACCCTAAAGGGGCCTACCAGCTCTCTCCCCATGATTCCAGCCCAAAACACACCTCCTTGCTGACGTCGCAGCCTTGTTGGGACATGGTGGCCATTCACCAACCATCCACTTCTCCATCCATCTGGACCATCCAGGGTTGCACGGCACTCATCAGTAAACAACACGGTTTGAAAATTAGTCTTCATGTATTTCTGAGCCCACTGCAACCGTTTCTGCTTGTGAGCATTGTTTAGGGGTGGCCGAATAATAGCTTTATGCACACTTGCAAACCTCTGGAGGATCCTACACCTTGAGGTTCGCGGGACTCCAGAGGCACCAGCGGCTTTAAATACCTGTTTGCTGCTTTGCAATGGCATTTTAGCAGCTGCTCTCCTAATCCTATTAATTTGTCTGGCAGAAACCGTCCTCATTATGCCTTTATCTGAACGAACCCGTCTGTGCTCTGAATCAGCCACAAATCTTTTCATAGGACGATGATCACACTTAAGTTTTCTTGAAATATCCAATGCTTTCATACCTTGTCCAAGGTATTGCACTATTTCACGCTTTTCGGCAGCAGAGAGATCCTTTTTCTTTCCCATATTGCTTGAAACCTGTGGCCTGCTTAATAATGTGGAACGTCCTTCTTCAGTAGTTTTCCTTTG
Organism: Rhinoderma darwinii; assembly: GCF_050947455.1. NCBI lineage: Eukaryota > Metazoa > Chordata > Amphibia > Anura > Rhinodermatidae > Rhinoderma > Rhinoderma darwinii. The sequence goes on from NC_134687.1 coordinate 302,523,593, forward strand.
ATTGGGCACACCTGGCAAACTAATTATCACAGGTGTCTGAGATTGATTACAATGATCCAAAGAGCCATAAGACACAATACCATCCATGCGTTTAATTGAAAAACTAATAATTAAATGTTTATGACACTTAAATCCAATGTGCATAATAATTTGGAACACAGTGTATTTCATTCAAACCCAATGATACAAGTGTATTCAGTTTGTAAATCCCAAAAAACCTCTTTAAGGCCCTGTTTTTTGCAGGCAGAAAAGTCTCCCTCAAAATTCCGAATTTTGAGGCAGATTTTGACCTGCCTGCACGGCGCTTGCCGCGTTTTGAGTGCTGCGGGCAAAAAACGCAGCAAAATACGATTTCTCTGCCTCCTATTGATGTCAATGGGAGGTCAGAGACGTAAACGTCTGAAGATAGGGCATGTCACTTCTTTTTCCCGCGAGACGGTTTTTCCACTCGCGGGAAAAAAACGCCTCCGCCTCCCATTGAGATCAATGAGAGGCATTTTCGGCTATTTTTTGGCGCGTTTTACGACACTGTTTCCGCGTCAAAAAACTTGTCAAATAACTGTGTGAACTGGCCCTTACAGAGAAGGTTATATCTGTCTGGGCAGTTTTCTTCTATCTGGTCGATAAGGGTGTAACATTTGAAGTCACCACTGTGTGCTGTAGTGCAATCTCTGGAAATACTGTGTATGGGAAACTTTTTGTGACAATTCGACCTCTGTGTATTCAAACGACAGTGTAATGGATGGATTGTTCTTCCTATGTTCTGTATATTTTTGATGTAGTTGATAAGGTTCAGTCTTTTTTTAATCTCAAAAGTTTTGCCAATTTAATGAGAATAAAATGTTGTGGTGTCGTTTGCGATTGTTTGGCAGCAAAGACACCTTTTTGTTCCGCATCTAAAGCTGCCTACTTTATTTTTATTACTTAATGGAGCGTCCATGTCGTGTTTACTAACCTCCCGACTCTCGCAGCCATGGATCAGCGAGCGCTGGCTTGCATCTCCTTCCTAGGAGACGCCAGCGCTCACTTCCGCTCCGGTTCGCTGTGTCCCGTAGGGTGCGCGCTCACGCTTGTGCCTGGTCTTAAAGAGCCAGCGCGCGCACATGTGGACAATCATCATAATCAACTGCAATGATTTCCTGGACTATAAGAAGGGCTCTGCCCTTCTGATCCTTTCCTGAGCGTTGTTCATGTATCCCATGTCCGTTCTGCATTGTCACTGCGAATCCTTGGCAGGTTAGAGTCAGAAGGTGAAGAGAAAAAATGCAGTGTAATTACGGATATCGGCGCCAGGCTGAAGAGGATCAGGAACGGAGTCAAGTGCATAGGCTCTAGGAGATCTTTTATTGAGAAGACGATGCGTTTCTGGACCGGACTGGTCCCTTCGTCATACCTGGCACCGATACCCGTAATTACACTGCATTTTTTCTCTTCACCTTCTGACTCTAACCTTGTCCCAGGTACTAAGGATTTAGCACCAAGGGACTGCAGTGGGTGGCAGCCGGCAATCTACACTTCACCACCTCATAATAGTCTCGGAAGAGCACCGCCATGCCCTAGGCTTTTTGCTCTACTAACTCATTTGCAGGTTAGAGACATCCCTACGGGGAGGACTATTGTTCGGTTGGCAGACAGGAGAAGAATTCTCTGCTGGGGACACAGCTCTAAACTGGCAGGGCACGCTGGTGTTTGTAAGACCTGATTGCTCGTCACTTCTGATGGCCCACGCTACCCAAAGATACTCACTCCAAGCCTGCCGGCCTTCTTCAACCTCTGCCTGTACCCAATGCCCCCTGGCAGCACATTGTGATGGACTTTCCTCCCTCGGCAGGATGCAACACTGCCTGGGTGGTGGTGGACCGGTTCTCAAAGATGGCTGTTAAAGGGGGTAGGGTAATAGTGTCACCCACTATTACAACCTCCTTTCTAATCAGGGTCACTAGGGTTACGCCTAGTTCCCCTATCTTTTCCTTATACTAACGTTGATCTTATTGCTTTTGCTTCTACTCCTGGGAATAAGACCGTATTGTAAATAAAGGTAATATTTGTTAACATACAGTAATCACTCATATATAAATTACAGTAACTAATCACAGTACATTATAAACACGGTATCACAATCCTAATTATAATGCCACCCACTTACCTAAACATACATAGAAGTTACGTTAGAACACAATACACATAAGTTACTTGTAATTCTCACACGCTCACTGTCTCTGTCCCACTCCCTCCTAATATAACTTTCCCTATACACTAAGGGTTAATACAGGATAAGGAGGAACAAGGGGAATGAGTTTCTGTGTACCTGGGGATGTGCAGGTCAAGGGTCACTGCAGGGTACTTAGGGCAGCAAGGGCTCACAGGGACTGCAAGCGTTCAGCAAGGGGTTAACTCAGGGACTGCAAGGGGTAGTAAGGGTTAACTCAGGGCAGTAATGGGTTAACTTCAGGGACTGCAAGGGTTAACTTCATGGACAGCAAGAGTTAACTTCAGGGGCACCAAGGGTTACTTAGGAAAGCAAGGGTTAACTTAAGGACAGTACTCAGGGAGACCAAGGGTTAACTTCAGGGAAAGCAAGGGTTAACTTCAGGGGAACCAAGGGTTACTCAGGGAAGCAAGGGTTAACTTAGGACTCAGGGAGAGCAAGGGTTAACTTCAGGGGCACAAGGGTTACAGTACTCAGGGAGAGCAAGGGTTAACTTCAGGGACGCAAGTGTTACAGTACTCAGGGAGAGCAAGGGTTAACTTCAGGGACAGCAGGAGGAGACAGGGAGAGAGGGTTAAGTGTAGCTGTTGCTACACTTGATACTTAGCATGTTGTTGGTGGAGCAGAAGCAGGAGAGTAGCAGGAGCCGTCGATGGAGGAGAGGTAGGACAGGAGAGGTGAGCCGGTCCGTGGTGGTGTGGGAGGCAGGCAGGTCCCAGCTACTCCTCGTTGGTGGAGTGGTCTTCAGCTGCTGAGCGTACCGCCGCAGGGCCGGTACGCTCGCAGCGGGGGACGAGTGGAGCTCGCCCCCGGCTAGCATGGGTCGGCATGGTGACAATGTATCATCAGCCAACTCATGAGCGCCCGCGCGAGACCGTCCATGCGTGCGGGAGATTTGTAATGGAGACAGGGGATAAAACTATCTCTTGTCTTCATGGTTTCCAAACAAAGCAGGGCACTGCTAATTGTCCTGCTTTGTTTACCACCGTACTCATGACCAGGGCTTTGTTTTTACAGCCCTGGCTCATTAGATATTATATGTATCAGCAGGGATGCAGCAGCAGAAGAAACTCTCCCAGGTTGCTCAAATATCGAACGGAAAGTCCGTAAAAAGTACTGCAAGTCATGGGTCTCTGGTCCCTGATGTTACATAGTTATATAGTTACATAGTTAGTACGGTTGAAAAAAGACACATGTCCATCAAGTTCAACCAAGGGATGGGAAAAGGGAAGGGAAAAATTTCTACACATAGGAGCTAATATTTTTTTGTTCTAGGAAATTATCTGAGCCTTTTTTAAAGCCATCTACTGTCCCTGCTGTGACCAGCTCCTGCGGTAGGCTATTCCAAAGATTCACAGTTCTCCTAGTAAAGAAGGCTTGTCGCCTCTGCAGGTTCAACCTTTTTTTTTTCCAGACGGAGGGAGTGCCCCCTTGTTTTTTGAGGGGGTTTTACATGGAACAGGATTTCACCATATTTTTTGTATGTGCCATTAATATATTTATATAAGTTAATCATTTCCCCCCTAGTCGTCTTTTTTCAAGGCTAAATTTTCCATGTCCCTTATTAGCTTCGTTGCTCTTCTTTGTATTTTTTTGAACTCCAGGGCATCCTTTCTGTGAACTGGAGCCCAGAACTGAACTGCATATTCTAGATGAGGCCTCACTAATGCTTTGTAAAGTTGTAATTTATATCCCTGTCCCGCGAGTCCATGCCTCTTTTAATACACGTCCATATCTTGATGGCCTTTGAAGCAACTGATTGACATTGCAATCAATGTTCCCACGGAGGATTTGCCCATGCCAGGGCTTTGCCAGTAAGGAGAAAGATTATGAAGGCGATCCTGGCATCAGCAGAAGAGAAGGCCCTGGCATGTGGTCTGAAGTGGATCTGGCACTGATTCAGAAATCCCCGGCAGGCCCTCCTGTCTCCGTCATAGCGAGGAGGTAGCGTCAGGAAACATAGGGGATCGGCACTGGTACAAAAAGGAGGTGTAGCAGGAGGAACAGCAGGAATAGGTGCAGTGACGACTGTGGCTTGAGCAACCAGCCGATGTGCAATGGCGTTCACCGACAGGAGGAGTTAGTCTTGCCGTGACTGAAGGTCTTGCATCTCAGCCAGCATGGCTTGTGTCAGCAAGGACTCAGATTGACCAGCGAGGTCCATGGCCTGAGCGTACTGTCATGGTCTGTGGGTATGTGGACCCACTAGGCCGCATCGCCATAGCGGAGAGGCAGCTGGCCAAACAACAGAGCACCCAAGCGGGGGTGTGGCTTGGATGGCAGCCTGAGAGGACGCATGAACGAGAGCTCCCACCATCCTGATTGATATCCTGCTTATCTGGCACCCATCTCTACCTCTATAACCTGCTGGTCCAGTGGAGTACAAGCCTGAAAGGTTTGCAGGACTCTTTGTGGTTGTATCGGCATTGTTCCCGGCCCCAACGGGAAATACCTCGTGAGACGCTGTTCCGAGACTGCCGATGCCATTTGCAGCCGCCTCACATTCACGCGGGCCCTCATAGGAGACACGCGACTCACAGAGCTCCCTCGCACACTGCTTACGGTACCTGCCATAGAGGACTATGTGGGATCCTCCAGACGGGGTGGGTACATATCGACACCGTCGATTTCTACTTACCTAACCCCCGCTCCGTCCTTGAACATTCTGGGCAATAGTGAGGAAAGCGAGCGCTGCAGTTAACTCTGTCCTACAACGCATCATCCACTCGTAGCAGGACGTTGTTGTGCAATATCGGTTGCTTTGAGTCTCTCTTGCAGTGAGCACTTTACCTTACAGAAACACCCTGATTTATTTGTGCTTCTTTCTGTTTGAGCCATGAGTCGGTCATAGCAGTCGCATGCAACTCTGATAGGTTATCATTTTTGCAGATATATATTGCACTTTAGGTGACTTTCTACAAAGATTCCTTGGACTTTCATTACTTTATTTCTGAAATCTATTCATGTGACGTCAGCTGTTTTGCTGTATTACAAAATATATTATACATCTCTCCAGATCCACATCCATAAGGGATTGACTCCTTTTATTCCTTTGCACTATTCAAATATGACAACTAATCGAGCTAAGCGACCTTCTGCCTCTGAAAAATTGAAAGACTTTGCTAGAAATGATCCTCCAGAAACTACTAGATCTTTACGTTGCAATACCCTAAAATCTCTGGATCCATTCCGCCCTACCCTTTCTGGGAACAAACAGGATGAGGAGCCTACCCTACGTCAGGTATCTCAACAATTACTCCAGGCCATAACGGCTTGAAAGACTTCCTTGACCGGGAAAATTGAAGAGATTAAAATTGATGTTGGTCTCCTGAGGCAGGATATGCAATCCATGCGCGGATGCTTAACGGAGATGGAATCTCATGTCTCTCAACTGGAGGATAGAGTTTCTCCACTGACATCTAAACTATCTTCTGTGTCAAACAAACGGACGCCTGCCACCAAAAAACGGATGACCTTGAAAACCGGTTACGCCGAAATAATATCAGAATCATCAGCTTACCAGAGCGTTCAGAGGGTCAATACTCTGAGCGTTTCTTGGAAACATGGCTAAAAGAAACTTTGGGGGACGACTTCTCTCCGATGTTTGTTGTGGAACGCGCTCATAGAGTGCCAGCAAAACCCCTTCCACCTGGGGCTCCACCTAGACCTCTTCTGGCACGTTTACTCAACTGCAAGGATCGTGATACTGCTCTGCGCTTGGCCAGGCAGAAGGGACCTTTACAGTACGATAACAATACCGTGTCTATCTTCCCGGATTTCTCTCTGGATCTTCAGAAACAGAGGGCTCAGTTTACTGAAGCCAAGCGAAAGTTCAGAGATCGTGGCATTGTGTATTCCATGATGTATCCAGCTCGTCTTCGCATTGTTCATGATGGATCTTCCACCTTCTTCACTACCCCTGTGGAGGCGTTGGACCGGCTCCAATTCCAACTACCTCCACAGAGAACTTAACCAGACTGTGATGCCTGTTTCGGATACCTTCATCTCCATATCCTTTTTGAACTCTCCTTTAGTTACGTTATGAATATCCTGAATATGTGCTGTTTTCATTTTTTGCTCCACAGGTATTTTAGCTTCCTATGCCAATAGACGGGAGCTCCTGGTATCGTCCAATATGCATCTCTCTAACCGCTATTTATAGCGCCGGTAACCCCTATATCAAAGACTTTCGTTTATGTACGGGACCCAGTGCCGCATCTGCCATGAGGCCAGGTGAGCCGACAACCTCAGGCGGCACCACCTACCCAGACGGGGGGGGGGGGGGCGGCATTTTCAGCCCGGGACGGACTGGACCGGGGAGGGACGTGCCGAACATCTGTAACACTCCTCCTCCTCCTCTCTGACGCTGCACACAGCACATGCAGCCAGAGAGGAGCAAGTCTGCAGGAGGAGCGACGAGCAGCACCAGAAGCACGAGGTAAGTTCCTGCCTTGCTGGGACCGGGACCCGTGACGTGAGTATACTGCAAGGGGGGGTCTGGGCATTTTACCGACAGCAGAGGGCTCTATGGGGCTGGAATAATCCACCCCATAGAGCCCTCACATCACTATAATGCAACGATTAGTGTGGGTGGGGGAGGGTCTGACTGTCTGACTTACTGCAGAGAGCTCTATAGGGGGGGATTCTGCCCCCCCCCTTTAGAGCAGTCAGTCAGATGCTCAGACCCCCCTAACCTTTCAGTATAGTAACTAGTCAGGGCTCTATGGTGGGGGGATAATTCCCCCCTATAGAGCCCTCTGCTGTCAGTAAAACGCCCCCCCTTGCAGTATACTCCTGGCTTTGTAGCTTTCCTGTGCGTGGGAAAGCTACAAATAGGGCTGTGACTGGTGAGTCTCACAGTCACTCACAGTGCACACTGAATGCGGCAGCTGCGGCAGCCAGTCTGACTGTGAGTCTCTGACCAGTCACCACCCACACGCAGCAGAGACAGGAGAGACTAATAGTAAACCCTCAACTACTACAGTTTCACATAGATTTTCTATGACAGCTTCTATAGTGTAGTGGTTAGCTTGTCTGCCTTACACATGGAAGGTTGCTGGTTCAAATCCCAGCTGGGGTTTTTTTTTTTTCTTTTTTTTTATATTAATATCTTGTATTGGGCTTTGTTCACACTAGCATTAATATACGTTTACCTCTCTTCCGTCAGTTGGCTTTCCGTTCTGGGGTTCCGTTGGAGGTAACCCCGCAACGGAAAGTCAAACTGAAACCACAGCTTCCGTTTCCGTCACCATTAGCGCAGTCGACTGCGCTATTGATTCCGTCACAAAAACGGAAACCTGCCGGAATGGTGACGAACGGAAACCATTAGCAATGTTTCTGTCACCATTGATTTCAATGGTGACTGAAACGGAAGCTGTGGTTTCAGTTTGACTTTCCGTTGCGGGGTTCACCCGACGGAAACCTCCGACGGAACCCCGGAACGGAAAGCCAACGCTGATGTGAACAGGCCCTAATCCTTCCCCATAAACCTGCCCCCGCTAATTAAAATAAATATATTATATAATGTATATAGCGCTGTATCCTGTATCCGTCAGGTCAGCGGGTCCTGCAGGATCGAGCTGTTACCGATCACATCTAAGTTCATAACTTAGATGTGATTGGTAATGGGCGACCTAATGTATTCAGGTCTCAGCGCTATATACAGCTGCTCTGTATACAGGATACAAAGCAGCTGTATCTCAAAAAGTACAAATCATTTTCAATAAAAAGTAATTAAAACTTGCACCAATCGCAGTAATAGATATCTTTATATATCATAGTGACATGTCCGAAGTTTTCATCGGTGGGGGACCGAGCACTGAGGCCCCCACCGATCGCTAAAACGAAGCAGCAGAAGTGCTCGGGTGAGCGCTGTGCCGCTTCATTTATGATCGACTTTCAGCCGAGTGAGCGGTGTACGGACTCCTAGACTTTCTATTGAGCCCGTACACTGCTCCAAGGAAAGCCAAACAGAATTGAAGCTGCACAAACTCACCCGAGCACTTCTGCTGCTTAGTTTTAGCGACTAGTGGGGGGTCTCAGTGTTCAGACCCCACTGATCAAAACTTCTGACATGTCAAAAGTTTTTAAAAAAGTTGTTACACTTTAAAGAGAATCTTTCACCTGCCCACAGATTTGCATTTGAGTGCAGCATGTAATGGTCAGGGCTGCACAAACTCTGGGGCACTTTACATTTTTTTTCCTACCCTCTTTCCTTACTTAGATATCGGTGCTGTAATGTTTGGCGCCGATATTTAAATAACCACATGAACTGCCAAGGGGGCGGTAATTGGCAAGGGGGCGTGTAACATCGCTGTGAGGGCAGATTCAGAGGAACGTTGCGTTTTTGCGCGCGCAAAAAACGCGGAATTTTGCGTGCGCAAAAACCACTTGACAGCTGCGTGTGTCATCCGTGTATGATGCGCGGCTGCGTGATTTTCGCGCAGCCGCCATCATAGAGATGAGGCTAGTCGACGCCCGTCACTGTCCAAGGTGCTGAAAGAGCTAACTGATCGGCAGTAACTCTTTCAGCACCCTCGACAGTGAATGCCGAACACAATATCGAGAAACCTGTTAAAAAAAAAGAAAAAGTTCGTACTTACCGAGAACTTCCCTCCCGGCCGTTGCCTTGGTGACGTGTCCTTGGTGACGCGCCTCTCTTGACATCGGGCCCCACCTCCCTGGATGACACGGCAGTCCATGTGACCGCTGCAGCCTGTGCTTGGCCTGTGATTGGCTGGAGCTGTCACTTGGACTGAATTGTCATCCCGGGAGGTCAGACTGGAGGAAGAAGCCGGAAGTTATCGGTAAGTCAGAACTTCGTTTTTTTTTTACAGGTTCATGTATATTGGGATCGGAAGTCACTGTCCATGGTGCTGAAACAGTTTAACTCTTTCAGCACCCTGGACAGTGACTATCTCCTGACGTCGCGTACCGGAAATTTTTTTGCTGGGTTCGGCCAAAACGAGTTCGGCCGAACCCGGTGAAGTTCGTTTCGGTTGTCCGGGTTCGCTCATCTCAAAGACACTCCGTTTGGATATTTGGAAACAGAAAAGCACATGGTGCTTTTCTGTTTACATTCATCCTTTTGACAGCTGGTGCGCTGTTTCAGTCGGTTCGCACGGAAGTGCTTCCGTGCGACCTGCGTGGTTTTCACGCACCCATTGACTTCAATGGGTGCGTGATGCGCGAAATACGCGGAGATATTGAGCATGTCGCGCTTTTTGCACAGCTGACAAACGCTGCGCAAAAAGCACGGACTGTCTGTACTGCCCCATAGACTTGTATTGGTCTGTGCGTGGCGCGTGAAAACCACGCGGCCCGCACGGACCCAATACACGCTCGTGTGAATCCCCCCTGACACTGTCCTATCAGCTACGGACAATGTCAACAGCAAGAGCTGGAGAGAGGAGATCATGTGCGCACGCACGCTCTCACTCTTCAGCTCTTGGCAGGCAAGTACAAGACTGTGATCTCAGGTGAGAGATCAGTCTTGTCGTCCTTGTCTGCCGAGAGCTAAAGAGTGAGCGCGTGCGTGCACGCACAGCTCCGATGCCATGGAACAGAAGAAGAAGAATTCACACTCTTCTTCTGTTCCTTAGTGGTGGCGGAGCTGCGTGCTCGTGCGCACGCGCTCTCTGTCCAGCTCTTGCTCTGAAACTGTCTGTAGCTGATTGGACAGTGTCACAGCGATGTTACACGCCCCCTTGCCAATTACCTCCCCATTGACAGTTCAGGGTGTTATTTAAATATCGGGCACCAAATATTACAGCATCGATATCTAAATAACGAAGGAGGCTAGGAAAAAAATGTAAAGTGCCCCAGAGTTTGTGCGGCCCTCCCCATTACATGCTGAACTCAGCTGTACATGTATGGGTAGGTGAAAGGTTCTCTTTAAAAGAAAGGTGTTATAATTTTTTTTATTTTATTTGATATGTTTTATTTTATGGGCCTAATTTTTCTTATTAGTTTAATATGTTCCCGAAGGTAGCTATTTATTCATATGTCTGTGGGGGCAGCCAACTTTATTTTTATTTTTCATACTGCTAATTTTTGTTTTGTAGCTTCCGCTGGACCATTTGGACTACGTCGTAGATTCGTTGGACTACTTCGCTGATGTAAGCTTTTTTTTAAAAATAAAATGGTTAAAGTGGATTGTGTGGAAGAGTTGTCATTTCAATAAAATAAATTACTTTATGTCTCTGTTTTTTAATACTTCATTACCGCCTTAGTAATGGCTGCTGTCTGATCGAGAACGTCCATTACTAAGAAGGGGCTTAGTGTTAGCCAGTAATAAGGCTAGCACTAACCCCTATTATTACCCCGGTACCCACCGCCACCATGAGTACCGGGAAGAGCTGGGTACGATCCAGCACCCGACCGTCTGAAGAGAAGGGCACTTGGGTGGCCGCAGGCTGGTACTATCAGGCTAGGAAGGGACAAAAACCATGGCCCTTCCCACCCTGGTGATGCTAGGCTGCTGCTGCTGCTTTATTGTATCTGGCTGGCTATGAAAAATGGAGGGGATCTCACGTAATTTTTTTTTCAACTTATTTTTAAAAAATGACGAGGGGTTTCCCCAATTTTTCATAACCAGCCAGATACAATAAAGCAGCTGCAGCCTAGCATCCCCAGGGTGGGAAGGGCCACTTTTTTGGCCCTTCCCAGCCTGATAATACCAGCCTGCAGCCTAACAGTCGTTTCAGATGGCCAGGTACTGAATCGTACTCGACTCTTCCCGGTATCCCCGGCGGCAGTGGGAACCGGGGTAATAATAGGGGTTAGTGATAGCCTTTTTACTGGCTAATGCTAATCATACAGCTGCCATTACTAAGGCCATAATAAAGTATTAAAAAAAACAGACATAAGAATTTTTTTTTATTGAAATCAAAACTCCCCCATGCAACCCTTTTTCACAATTTTTTTTTTTTTTAAAGTAGATGATTGAAGTAGTCCAATGAATCTACGACGTAGTCCAAACGGTCCAGCGGAACCTACCAAAAAAAAGTTAGCAGTATAAAATGTAAAAAAAAAAATTATTTGCCACAATAGAAACCCCTGCTCCGCCGTTTGCTCTTGTAGGCCACAGCCTGGTTTAGGCCTGAGGCCTACAAGAGATCGGGAGCACGCTGATGACGTCAACTGCCCAGCACGATGATGTCACTGCATCAAGCCGTCCACTGAACTCGGTTAAAAATCATAAGTCAATTAGGTAATAAAAAGGAGGCATAGAAGATATTAAACCATTTTCAGTGTTAATGCTGCGTTGCTGATCTATGATACTAAAGTAATACAGTAAAAAAAGTTCTTTAAATCTTCTCTATACATTAAACAGCACTTTACAAATAAACAACAAATGTTTTCCTATTTATTTATTTTTTATATATTGCGTGTTTGATGTGTAAAGGTAGTAATGAGAAAACTCCGATAGATTGGGGGGGGGGGGCGCCTTTTTATAGTTCGCCTCAAGCAGCAGAGGGGCTGGGTTCACCCCTGACGGGACCCTGTTACTTTGAGCAATGTTGCTTGTTCTGTTTGGTTACATGACTATTTCCTTTTTTTTTTTTTTATTCAGGACCTAATCACTCAGAGGCAACACTGTGAGGGAGCTTCATACTTCACACATTTCTATAGTATAAACACATTGAAATATTCCTTTTGTTTTCTACACCAAGACTGCTATGCCTTACACATTACTTTTACACTTTAATGGCTGATAATATTGTATGCATGACCTGGAATGTTAGGGGATTGAGTACACCTCTTAAAACAGTTAAAGTATTTACCCAAATACGACAATATATGCCTCATATTTTAAGTCTTCAAGAAACTCATTTGACATCAAACTTGGCTAGATGGTTCATTGGTCTGCCCATTCTTTCATACCTGCTATCTTAGGGGAGTGTCCCTTTTGGATCATAGGTCCCTATGGTGGGAGGCTAAGGTGACTCCTAGGGATTCCAAGGGGAGATTTATTTTTTACATACGATGAGATTAACTCTACAGGATATGTCATTATCTGTGTTTATAATCCGCCTTCGGCCTCTCTTGAAATATTACACTGGGCGGTCAGCTTCGCACTTGACTACCCAGATGCTTCTATTATATGTTTGGGGGATTTTAACCTATTAATGGATAATAACATGGATAGATTTCGTGATTCATTGACTTCTCATATGGGCCCCACTACTCCTACTTCTTTATCCACTTTTATAACTGGAACCGGCTGGTTAGATCTGTGGCGTTTTCAATACCCTGATTTATTAGAGTATACATGTCATTACTCTGAAGATACGTTCCTCTCCACTTATTACAGGTATAACTATAGCAGATCGCACAGACACCATTGGCCTCTATGCGGATGATATGGTGCTCACGTGGACAACGTACGTGATACACTTCCTTCAGTACTAAATATTATTGAACAATTTGGACGATATTCTGGTCTTTCTATTAATTGGGGGAAATCCTCTTTAATGTCCTTATCTAAAGTACCACCCCCTGAACTGTCTGAGCCGTCCCCATTACCTCTAGTAGACAATTTCAAATATTTGGGCATTTTTATAACCAAACTTTCAGATATATACATTTCCCTTAACATTTTACCTCTACTAGGCTACACACGCTCCAAATTTAATATCTGGAGTAAATTGCCGCTTTCAGTATCTGGCCGTATAAACTTGGTAAAAACGATTCTATTGCCAAAATTTCTTTATGCACTCCATCACAGCCCAGTTGTACCTAAAATACGAAACAAAAGGGACACGGCGCCAAAACTTGCGGAATCAATAGATAATGAGCGGAGATAACGCACATAAATGCTCACCTCCAAGGTTGCAAATTACCGGCATGTAATTCGTAGTAGAAAGCTGCTGCCAATCCCAACGCAAACACCCACGGGGTTACCAAGGTAGTAGAATTATAATTGGAAAAAAACAGTACGGTATCTTAATGGAGCGCATAGTAGGGCGTTGTCATGGTGACCGTAAACAAAGTCAAACCGGAAGAGAGGGGAAATTATGATGGAACGCATGGTGGAGCGCAGGGCGCAGAGAAAGCGCAAGGGGGGAAGTTTTACCCGACAGCAGATTAGCCTATATTTGTATTTAGAAAGGCATAGATAGGAAGATAGAAGCGGATAGAAGATGTGTTTATTCTGAATTTAACGAAAAAAACGAACAGACTATGGAGAAAATGTGGTCATGACGACCACTAGCAACTACTGTGGCCGGGCAGGTTCAAGCCGTTTTCAGGAGACGAAAACGCACATGGCACTAAAAAGATGATGCATGAAGAGAAAAGAAAAGAAGAGTCGATGCAAGGAGCAAGAAGATCAAAGGGCTGAATGAGACATATAGCACAATTGTATCGTAATTAGAACAAATGGACAAAGAATGCATTGCAAATGGGTGTGTCGTATGTATTGCAAGAAATAAAATAAAAATTAAAAATTAAAAGAAATAAAATAAAAATTAAGATGAAAAATATTGCTTAGTTATGACAGTATATATATCCTCAAATGAAAGGGGGGGGAAAGGGGGGGGTTGGGGGGGTTGGTGTGGGGGTTTGTGGGGGGGGGAGGGGAGAGGGGAAAAGGGGGGGGGGTGGGGGTGTGAAGAAAAGAAGAAAAAAGGAGAGGGGGGGGAGGGGTGGCATTGAGGAGAAAGGAGAATTCATATCTAGAAGTGTTGATATATATAGATATTAAAGATACAAATAAATATATAGTTATATAGACAAATGAATGGAAAGGATATATATTTGATGTTTTTCATCTTAATTTTTATTTTATTTTATTCCTTTTAATTTTTAATTTTTATTTTATTTCTGCGCTCCACCATGCGTTCCATCATAATTTCCCCTCTCTTCCGGTTTGACTTTGTTTACGGTCACCATGACAACGCCCTACTATGCGCTCCATTAAGATCCCGTACTGTTTCCGGCATCGTATTATCTCACTGATAACGCCAGATTGTATATTCTTCTTACATACAATATGCTTATTCATCCTAACGACCTACTTTTATGTACAATATAATGTTTCTACTATGTGCATCAACTCTTTTTCTTTATATTGAATGGATCATCCCTCACTGTGCTTATCTGTTAATTTTACTAAGTATGATTGGTACATGCTTTTAAATGGCTGCTATTAACCTATCTGTGACCTTTATTCACCTCTTTTCACTGTTTACCTTTTTTGACATTGCTGAACTCTGACCTGCTGGTTTTGGCGGTTTTTTGGCCAGGAGGCAGGTCTGAACTGGTCCAATCATCTTGTTATTAACTGTGTACATGTGTGTATATATATATATGTGTTTTTTACAGTTGTACCTAAATCATTTTTTTAAAACGCTTAACTCCTTATTGTCTCCATTTATATGGGGTAGCTCTAGACCCACGCTTGGGTTATCCAAGCTCCAAAGGCACAAGTTGCTGGCGGGAATGGCACTGCCAGATTTTTTTTATATATTATTTAGCAGGCCAACTCAGGGCCCTGAGTTCGTGGATGCCTGGAGAGGTGATTCCCAATTCGGAACATGATTTGGCCCATGTCATTTTGGTAGTCAGTGTTTGCTTGGTTCCCTCGAAGTGACTACTTTAAGTACCTCTATTAAACCCTTGCCCTAACACAAGCTAGCTCGTGTTGTTTGGAGGCAGGCCAAAAAACAATTGGGTTATGATAGTGTTATATCTGAGATGCCTTTATGGCACAATACTCCCTACTTTCCTTCAATGGCACTACGTTTATCTCCAAATATTGAGACTATAGGGGACCTGTATTGTAATAATGTCCTACTTTCATTTTCTCAAATACAGACTAAATATGAAATACCACGTACCCATTTTCATCGGTATTTACAGATACGTCATACCCTACAAACCCAATTCCAACGCTTTGGATACAAATTAACAATCTCTCTTCCCCACTTATAGGAATTCTTAAATCACAGGGTCCACAAGGACTGATCTCTACTCTGTATACTCACATATTATCTATAACGGTAAATTCATCACCACTTATTGTGGAGACTAGATGGCACCAATGGATCCATGACATTCAACCAGATGAATGGAGAGGATATTTTAGAGTCCCACATACATGTTTCTCCTTACGAAAAAACTGAAAATGATACAGTTATGTATAATACACCAGGCATATTTAACCCCTGTTAGGATATTTAAAATGGGAAGATTGCCCTCTACAGATTGCTTATGATGTCATGCTCAGGGAAGCAGATTTTCGGCACATGATATGGGCATGTCACTTCATCCGGGACTTTTGGCTTGACATAATATCCCTGTTATCTTCCATGTTGCATGAAAATGTCCCTTTCTGTCCTAAGATTTGTTTGGTATATTGGATGAGGGGACATGGAGACACCACACTAGAATCTTTTTGAGAGAAACTTTATTTTTAGCAAGAAAAACTATAGTACAACATTGGATGAATGATCGACTCCGATCCATTAGTCATTGGAAAGGCTTGGTAAATTCTGTGATACCCTTTGAAAAGATTGTCTATCAGAATCGTGGTTGTAACACCAAGTTTTCTAAGGTATGGGATATTTGGAATACTTCCCCTTTGACAGTCAACTCCTCCACTGATCCACTAGATATTATGGTGTAAAAGTGAAAATGAACCATTCATTTACTTACTATTATACTTACTTTCTTTGCTGCTTGTGGAAGATCTGGGTCCTTTTTTTTATTTTTTATTTCTGCACATTTTTGTTATTGGTTTTGTCCTTTTTGTTCAAGATCGTTTATACTTCCTTGTAAACAATTACAAGAACTGATATTTTTATATTCCTATATCTCATTTGCAAGGTGGAATGTAATCTTTATGTATGTATACGTTTGTATATCCATGTGATTTATTCTACAGTCAAGAATGTATGGTTGGTTTTATGCTTGTTTATGCAACAGTTCTCAATAAAAATGAGTTTTAAAAAAAAACCAGAGCACCCAAGCAATAAAAAGTCCCGCACTAGGGTACCTGAATAGTCCAGACAGTGGCCGAGGCTTTAGCCCGCATGGAGGTGGGTGCAGCAGGTTGCGCCACACGTGGTGCATGACACTGGACGTGGTAGATGACACTGGACGTGGCAGAAGACAGCAGGTGCAGTAGGACACGACTCCAACACTAACAGGCTCAGGAACAAGGACACAGCACAGGATACAGGATACAGGTAGCAGGGCACGGGTAACAACGGGAACAGGATAACACTAAGGGACCATTTGCAAGACTGAAATGGGAATACTAACAACGCTCAGGCAATGAGCAAAAGGGCAGGGCCCTTCTTATAGTCCAGGGGAATCATGGGCTTATTGATGATGATTCCCATGTGCGCACGCTGGCCCTTTAAGGCGCGCCCACCCTACGGGACACAGCGGACCGGAGCAGAAGTGAGCGTCTCCTGGGAACAAGATGCGAGCCAGCGCTCACAGATCCATGGCTGCGGCCGCGGGGGGTTAGTAATCCCGACGGTCCATTGCCATGGACGCTACAGACTGCATGTGTCTTTCGAATGCACAAAATTATAACGGAGTAAAAACACATATATTGTTGTTCTGAACATAAAATTAAATTTGATATTCCATAGTTCTTGCCCTTTGCAGCAGTTCTGGTTCTAGAGCAGAACACCTGCAATGAAGGTTTAATCCAGGAGATAACAATCCATGTACCTCGGTATGAAATCGGAGGCACACAGAGGTACAGTATGGGCCCATAGATTTGTATGGGCACGGTATTATGCATCCACCACTAACTTGCTGCACTTGCTGACCACAATATGCTCACTGTCCGACCACAGAGTTACTAGGAAAAGGTCTGTAAACTTCCAGGCTGGTGGACCAAGGCTAATGAATGGTGAATACACACAGAAATTAAGAACTATTTTTCTTCAAGCTGTAAAAGTTTGGTTTCTTGTATGTCATCATGTACTGAGCGTATAAATAAGTGACGTTTTAAAAAATGGATCCGACCACAAATAGTGTTTTAATTAATCAACTGATGACCATTGTAAAGTAATAATTGAGAAGGGCAAATAAAAAATAACAGTCAAAGAGGACTAAATTGGTCTTAAAAGCTTATTATTGATTTTATTAGCCTAACTACAGCTCTTTAATGGCAGACACATTGAGTCAATTAAAATAAATCTACACTGTAATATGGTGTTAAGGGTATTTTTGTGTATATGATGACAATATAAAGGAGTCCAATAAAACAGCAGCTGTTAAAACAGGTTAAGCCTCATTTCCCATCTTTCTTTAGTCCACTGAGGCCTTGTTTGTTTGTTTTTATAGAAAATATTTCTACCAAGGTAACTGTAATATGCGTTTACAAGAGCGGCTGGACCGCTGCCAGAGATTTGACGTTCCTATCTCAATATTTGGTCATTTCTTACTAACAGGCCCTTTTTTTTTCCTCCTCTGCACTGTACTGTGCTGTGAGTGACTCCGTGCAGGCAGGCGCGATGACGTCACTACATCGCGCCTGCCTGCACCGAGCCGCTTACGGCAGAGTGAATGCTGAAGCGAGGCTCCAGCATTCAACCCAACTGAATCTGCGTCCTGCAGACGCAGATTCAGTTGGAAGCGGGCAGCGCGGCAGCTAGCAGAGCTGCATAGTTTTTTAAGATAGTGTGCGGTTCGGGCTGCGATGGGCCCCCTGGCATCCTCGGGCCCCGGGCGACCGCCCGAAACGCCCATATTATAATCCGCCATTGATTGCAATAGTTCAGACTTTTACGGATGCTTCGATACCAGTTATGTTAATTTTTTATTTTTTTACATTGTGCATGAAGAAAAATGGGAAAAGGGGGTTTTTTACCTTTTAATTATATTTTTTTTTAAAGAAAACTTTATTTTACTTTTGTTACTTTTTCCTCTAGGGGACTTGAACAAGTGTGCAGTATTGCACGATATACTGCAATACTAATGTTTTGCAGTATATCATGATACTGACAGTCTCCTACGAAGCCCTGCCGGACGCAGGAGTACAAAGAAGCCGGACCTGAGGGCCTTCATCAGGCCCCCAGGCTGCCATGCCAACCAACGGCACCCCCCGATCACACCGTGTGGGGGCCATTGAAACGTTACAGGGGGTTGCCCCCTGTTTTTAGTCATTTCAATTCCGCGGTCGTTATTGACCGTGGCATTTGATGTGTTAAACTAGCAGGTTCCTGCTCGTTACCCGGCATTGTCAGCTGTGACACACAGCCAACACGCTCGTTCACCGTATATATACGGCGGATGTCGGGAAAGGGTTAATATATGGTAGGTAGGGGCCCTTTTATAGATTATACATTGGGGCCCCAGAGCTTTAAGTTATGCCTTTGCTACTCAAGTTACATTCTTCAGACAGACCAAATACAACCTGCATTTTTGCATTAGTTTGAAAGCCAAATTAAGTAATGGCATCTTTGGAATACAAGTAAAATAAATAAAAAACTGTTACTTAATTTATTTAAGGAACAAAGTTTCCCAGCCCCTATCCCAAAGGTGTTGTGGTCAGGGCTCTTTGCAGAACACTAAAGTTCTGCCACACTAAAGTTTTTAAGCCATAAGAATAGGCTATATTTATTTCCCATGTGCATCAGCACTTGGCAGCCCTGCTCTGTGAGTTTTATGGCTTCCAGGCTAATTAAGCCTGGGGATCACTGACTGTAGGTCTATGTCCCTTTAAGGGATTACCCTATGAGGAAACCCTCTGAGGGGGTTTTCATATAATTGGCTGGTCCTACCACCTAATAAAACCAACGGTTCCCCCTATTGTCCTCTTTCCCACTCCCCAACTATCGGAAGAGTAATCTCTACACTATTATTTTAGTAACAGAGTGGTTTCCCCTGTTTGTAATGACGGATTAGGCGTTAATGGCTCTCCTGAGGGACAAGCTGGCAAAAGACAGCTCTGCCTGGCCTACCCCGCTACAGCAAGGTACATCTGAGCAGGTTACATGGCTCTCAGAGCCTGTACCTGCTAGTGGACGGCCTTTGCGGCGGTGCCAACTGCTGGCTCGGGGCAGAGCGCCGTGTAGAGAGTACAGGCCGGACCCGGCAGAAAGCCCTGGGGGGAGGCCACCATGATCAGGGATGTAGGCAGGGAATGAGTTAAGGGAGTTAGGAGAGGTGGTTAGGAGGTAGTAGGGGGGCGGAGGTTAGTGGGGCGAAGCTATGATATTTAAGGGTGGGCAGAGAGGAAGGACTCCGCCATTACGCTAGCAACACAGGAAAGCTTTCGTGTCCTGCACTGACAACGGATGCCTTACTCACTCAGCTCCGGGCGGCCGTAGCAGAACGAGGCATGGCGTGGCTTGCGGAGGGGCTGGGGCTATCCGGCCCGCTGTCGGTGGCTTCGAGCTCTGCGGTGAGCAGATGCGGTGAGGAGCTGTTGGAGCCCTCTGCTCCGGCGGCAGGAACAGAAGATGTGTCGGCGGGTGGATCCGGGGCTCAGACGGTGATGTCATCTCCTGCTCGGCGGCGGTCCCGTCGCACGAGGCCTCCGGAGCAATTGAGCCCTGACGTCCTGCCGCAAGCCAGGTAAGGAGCCCCACGAGGGACCCTCCAGGCCGGGCTCCCCGCTTGGCTGCTAGGAGCAGGACGGCCCGGTCTGAGAGCAATCCTGTCAGCCGGCCTGTCTCAGCGGAGGTGGGGGGGCAGACTCACTTGAATCTGGTACCGCCCTCTGCCTCCAGTCGACGGGATCCAGGATTTGCGGCGGGCTGTGCTGGCGATGATCTAGTCGGTGGTGGCACGGCGGGCAGGTGGGCGGCTACCTGCGGGCCACGGGGTGGACGAGGCCCCCAACAGATGGGCGGAGAGGCCCAGTTCGTCCGTGCTACTCTGGAGCGCTTCCTTGGAGAGTCGGGGGTATTGGCCGTGTGGCGCTTGTCCGGGGAGGAAGTTGACGACTGGGAGGTCGATGGACAGGATGGACGTCTGGATGATTCCTTCGCCCCGGCTGGTGGGGACATAGCACCTGCGCAGCCCTGTGAGTTGATGTCTCCTACTTTTTCATTGCCTGCTATATTTTGGTCCCCGGGGGTGGGGAGTGGTTTTTCACTTTCACCAACGGGGTTGCCGGGGTGTAGCGGGGGTGGTTCCTGTGGTGGTGTTTGTGAGGGGGGGGTGATTCGTGAATTGTTGGGCTGTGTGCGTGAGCTTTTGGCGTGATGCGGGGGGGGGGCGTTGAGTTCCCCATCTCCTGTTTTAGCGTTGGTGCCGCCGTTGGTGGGGCCCGCATTGGTGGATAGTACGCCGGGTGGGGCTGAGGGGGTGTCTAAAGAAACGGGTGTGGTAATGTCTGTGCAGACGGAGAAGGATGGGGCGGTTGATGAGGTGAGGTTGAATGATAAGGCGAAGGGTGAGGTGTATGTATGTTTTGAGGGCCCGTTAGGGCTGCATCTGAAGCCTGAAGTCAGGGAAAAAATATGGAAGGACGAATATGTCGACATTTTTCATTGTTGCCTTTAGAGAAGTTCAATTTAGATAAAGGGACATGGTTGGAAAGTAAAAAGGAGAAGGAAGAGAAACGTCGCAATCGGTTGATTCCTCAAACTTTTGTTAATTGGTTGCAGGCGTTTGTGATTTTGGCGAGCGTGATAGGGCAGTAGACGCCGAAACAGTGTTCCGGGCTCTTCTGTCATATGGATGCTATCGAGGAAGCTCATCGAGTTTACAGCAGGCAGACATGGCTGCGCTATTATGAGCAGTTCCGGCAGCGGAAAGCCGTGCGGCCTGACATTAGATGGGATAACAAGGATATTGGGTTGTGGATGCGGGTCATGGTTCCGGTGTGCTTTGGCTAGTCCTTTCCTGGGGGTGGGGCCGGTTCAGCCGGCCCCTCAGTGCCTTCTGGTGGGGCATCGGGTGGGGACGGAGGAAAATCCGTGTTCTGATGGCAGTTTAATGAGGGCCAGTGTAAGTTCGGACTGGGTTGTAAGTTTAAACATAGCTGTTCCTCCGGCAGGTTTTCCCACGGGGCTGTTAAGTGTTTTCGGAAAGGTAAATGACTGGGGGCAGGAGGCGCTAGTCAAGGGCCTGACTCCGGTGAAGTGAGAAGAAATGGAGCCCTTTCTAAATAGATTCCCTGAAAGATCAAGGGCAGTTTTGTTGTTGAATGGTTTTCTGGTTGGTTTCCGTATCCCTGTCCCCGCTCATAACGTGCCGTTTTTCTTGCGAATTTGCGTTCGGCGTTGCAGTATTCGGGGGTAAAAATGATGTGTAGAAAAGGCAGATCCAGCACTCGAATATTAAAATTCCAATTTTTATTTAGGTCATTTTAAAAACAGGGATAAAACAAAAATCCCGGGACCACGCTTACGCGTTTCAGACCACTAGGGTCCTTAATCATAGCTTACTATTTAAAAATGAAATTCACATATATATAGTCAAAGACATTCAATCACGTGATTATTTTGGGCTGGGCTTGAGAATTTAACTCTATCTAGTATGGAACAAAACATGTGTCGTAATTATCTCATAGTGTTAGAAATCACAAAATTATCATACTAAAATAGTGAAAATTTATCATAAGCAACGTATCGATAAATGACTGTCACACAAAGAAAACTATTTCTATGTACATAAAAAAAAAAAATATATATATATATCTATGTTGTATTTATTAAACTTGAACCCTGTGACTTGGTGAACTGATTCATTAGACTTCAGGTGTGTATTGGAGTCAAACTAAGGGCAGATTCAGACGAATGTTGCGTTTTTGCGCGCGCAAACAACACGGCGTTTTGCGCGCGCAAAAACCACTTGACAGCTGCGTGTGTCATCCGTGTATGATGCGCGGCTGCGTGATTTTCGCGCAGCCGCCATCATAGAGATGAGGCTAGTCGACGCCCGTCACTGTCCAAGGTGCTGAAAGAGCTAACTGATCGGCAGTAACTCTTTCAGCACCCTCGACAGTGAATGCCGAACACAATATACAGCAACCTGTTAAAAAAAAAGAAAAAGTTGGTACTTACCGAGAACTTTTCACGCACCCATTGACTTCAATGGGTGCGTGATGCGCGAAATACGTGGAGATATTGAACATGTCGCGCTTTTTGCGCAGCTGACAAACGCTGCGCAAAAAGCACGGACTGTCTGTACTGCCCCATAGACTTGTATTGGTCTGTGCGTGGCGCGTGAAAACCACGCGGCCCGCACGGACCGAATACACGTTCGTGTGAATCCCCCCTAAGTTGGAGAAAACAGATAATTTACCTGTGAATGGTTTCAAGAATGTGTATTCGGGGGTGGTTGGGGATAAGTTGCGGAAAGAGGTTGAGTTGGGGCGTATTGCGGGTCCTTTTGGGGATTGCCCATTACCGGATTTAGTGGTGTCGCCGCTGGGGGTAGTGCCCAAGAAGGAGCCGAATAAGTTTCATCTCATGCATCACCTGTCTTATCCGTGGGGGCGGTCAGTTAATGATGGGATTTCTCCTGAACTCTGCTCGGTGGTTTATACCTCATTTGATGCGGCGGTTGACTGGGTGCGTCGGTATGGGGCGGGGGCTTTAATGGCGAAAACAGATATCGAATCAGCGTTTCGCCATCCTGATAGCATACGGCTGTTAGGGTGTTATTGGGACACGGCTTATTTTGTGGATCGCTGCTTCCCTATGGGGTTTTCGATTTCCTGTGCCTATTTTGAGGCTTTTAGTTCCTTCCTGGAGAGGGTGGTCTGTGATGTGGCGGGGGTCTCGTCGGTAATACATTACGTAGACGATTTCCTGTGTGTGGATCCGGCCGGTTCTTCGGTTTGTTCTACTTTGCTGAGCATGATGGAGTGGGTGGCGAGGAGGTTCGGTGTACCTTTGGCCCTTGAAAAAAAAGAGGGGCCTAGCTCCTGTCTGGTCTTTTTGGGAATCACCATTGATTCTGTGAGGATGGAGTGTCGGCTTTCAGAGGATAAACTGGATGCTTTGCGGGCGGAGAGGGATCGGCCCAGGCATTTGCGGAAGATCTCCTTGCGTTGCAGCCCTTGTTGGGAAAGCACAATTTTGCTTGTAGGATCATGCCTATGGGTCGGGTTTTTAGCAGGCGGCTGTCGGGTGGCTGAATATAGAGCTCAGGGCGGATTTGGCACTTTGGTTTGAGTTTTTACATTGTTATAATGGGAAGTCCTTTATTATGTCCCCAGTGGTGGATAGCGTTGATTGGGAGTTGTTTACAGACGCGGCGGGGGGCGTGGATTTTGGGGCTTACTGCAAAGGGTAGTGGTGCGCTGCTCGCTGGATACAGAAGTGGGTGGATTTGGGTTTGGTGAAGAACCTTGCTTTACTTGAACTCTTTCCCATCTTGGTGGTGGTGGAAATTTGGGTCGAGAGGTTTCGGGACAGCAAGGTCTGTTTCCATTGTGACAATTTGGGGGTGGTGGGGGCTATTAATAATGTGTCAGCTTCTTCCCCCCCGGTCGTCTGGCTTTTGAGACACCTAGTTTTACGTTGCCTGTCCTTGAACGCATGGATTGTGGCGGTTCATGTGCCGGGGGTCCAGAATGACATCGCCGATTCTCTTTCTCGATTGCAGTGGGACCATTTACAGTTGATGGCTCCAGACGTGGATTCGGAAGGGATCTCTTGCCCGGAGTGGCTGTGGGGGCTGGGTTACGAGCCGCTGGAGGATTGATTCGGGCTTCACTTGCTCCTGGGACTTGGTCTTTTTTATGATTCTGCGCGGCGGGATTGGGAAGGTTGGCTGGCAGCTCTGGATGGGGTAAGGACAGATGACGATCGGGTGGTGGCGTTGCTGGTTTTTCTGGGACAGGTCTCTATAGCGGGCTGGTCCGTGTCCAAGGTTAGTCATTTAGTGATAGCCCTGGCCTTTGGTTTTAAGCCCCGGGGGTACAGGGATATTACAGAAAGTTTTTGTGTTAGCCAGGCCCTGAAGGGTTATAGGAAGGGGAGAATGTTACCGGATCATCGGCGCCCGGTGTCTTTTGTGATGTTAGAACAGTTGTGAGGGGTGTTGGTGGATGTTTATTTTTCTAGTTTTGAGGTGACTATATAGATTGGCGTTCTCGTGGGCGTTTTTTGGGGCCCTGAGGGTGGGGGAGCTGGTGGCGCCCAGCACTAAGAGGGCTGGGGGGGTTCAGGATGGAAGATGTGTTGTTGGCGGACAGGAGTGTGGAATTCTGGATTCAGCGTTCTAAGATGGATCAGGGGGGACGTGGTAAGAGAGTGGTGTTGGGGGCAGCCAGGTGGGCCAGGATGTGCCCGGTTGTGAGTGAGCAATTGTTGTGTCACGCGGACGGGTCCTTCTGTCCCGGTACCAGTTTACTTAGGTTTTTCGTAGGTGCCTGTGGCAGTTGGGGTTGGAGGTGTCTTTGCTTTCCCCCCTTTCATTTCGTATTGGGGCGGCGACGGAGGCGGTGTCCTGGAGGTGGATGTGGTGAAGCGGATAGGGCGGTGGGATTCCCGCCGTTTCCAGTTATACGTGCGCCCGCAGTTTTATGATAATTCTGTGTGTGATGGTTTTAATTTTTTATCTCCCCCTCCCTCTCCCCTCCTTCCTCTCCCCTCCTTCTTCTTTTCTTCCATCTGTGCATAGCTTTGGTTTTAATATTTTTGTTTTTTATCATCCTAGGTCTCCCTTGCCGATTGGTGTGGATCGTCGGGCATTCTTACGTTCATTAGGGGGCAAAGCAGGCCAATGTTCGTCCGGGCAGGTGGCAGTTGGGTTTTCGGTGGGAGGAGGTATTGGTGCGGTGACTGGGGAGTAGAGGTATGGTGTGGAGTCGGGTGTTGCCTGATGTACACAGGTTTGCTCAGATGGATAGAGCCCCGGATGTTCTGGCTTTGCATGCGGGGGGTAATGATTTACTTAGGTTGTGGTCCAGTTTCCCGGGGGTTAAAGTAGTATAGTCAGAGATTGTCCCGCGTAAGGCTTGGCGGCATGCCAGGTCTGTGGCGCGCTTAAATAAGGCCCGGGTGAAGGTCAATCGGGCGGTTTTGGGGTTTGTGGTGGGGAACGGGGGCATCTTCGTGCGTCATTACGACTTCGAGGATGGACTGGGTAATTATTGGCAAGGTGATGGTGTGCACCTGACAGCTGTGGGGACCGATCTGTGGACTCTGTGCTTGCAGGAAGGGATGGAACGGTCCCTCTTGCTGGGTTGGGGGCTCGCATACTTAAAGGTGTCTAAGTATGTTCGTGTGGCGGATTGGGGGTCCTTGGAGTTGGTGGTAAATTACTGTGGGGGGGGGGATTCATCGGGGTTATGGTCCCTCCCTAATTTATTATGGTTGGTAGTCTGGTCAATTTGGGCTCCTGCTAGCTGGTGTCCCGTGGAGTGGTTGCGGTTTAGGTCAGCCAACTGCAGGTATGACAGTACCCCTGAGCCAGTAGGGTGACGGCTGGGAGCAAAAATACGATGCAGGTGGGCTGTTTGGTTGACAGACTTTTGTAGCTCCAAGGACTCCCCTTCCATTGGTATTCTTATTTGTAAGTTGTTGTTTCATTTTGTTTGTTTGTAACTAAAATGGCTGTTGTGGCCAAATTTATCCAACCCAAGTGGCCGAGTTTTATTATAAGGGATGGGTGTTGGTAAGGGGTATGGCCACTAATGGGGGAATGGGAGTTGTAAAAAGTAACATGACCCTTATAGGAGCGTATGCACCCTACAGTCCCCTGATCATGGCTCCCTCACACCTCCCTGCTGGCTGGCAGAGTGGGGGACGAAGTGTTTCCCAGGGCCATTGTCGGATGGCTCTCCTCCAGTATCCTCCCGTCCTACGCAACATTCTGCCCCCAGTCCCCATCTCCCAGTTATAAGATCAGTGTCTGCGTTTAATTCGCCACTCACCCCCGACGAAGCTGCACTGAGAGGCAGCGATACGCGTTTGATCATATCCCACAGTTTGCTTGGGTCATATATTATCTTCTTTCATAATGATTATCATTCATTAGGTTCGATAGTATCTATTTTGTGCCATACTATTGGCGACGACGTGCACTTAGTGCTATACCCGTTTTTTTTAGGCAGGTTTATTAAGCTTGTGCCGCTTATTTGTCTACACTTGTGTAGTTTTAGCATCCTTGCACTGGGGCATAGATACGTTTTGACCTTGTATAATTGTGTGGTTCAGTATATGAGTTTTTCTACATTGACCCATACGATATCTTTTTTGAGATTTTTTCTGTGGTTTGCTTCCTCTCTTATATTACAGGTCTTCTGATCTTTTTCTGGTTTTTATATGGTTTTAACATTTTATATATAACAAAGTTTGGTTTTCATCATTTGTCATTATCTATATTGGGTGTGCGTTATTCTGTTCATGTGCCTCTTTTGCAGCACAATCAAGTAGTATAGGAGACTGTGGTATTACAGCCTACTCCTAAACCTCCTGGCAGGTTTGCCCGTTTGTTTGGTAGTAGAGTTCTCCCTCCCCAATAAACATTGATCCCTCAGTATTAACATAAACTCAAATTCCCCCTAATGGGGATGAGGTGATTTCCCTTGCCATTGATAGTGCTGATTAATTTTTTGAGTGTATCCCTTGTACACGCCAGAATGCACCCTCAGTGCCTCCACATAGACAGCCAAGTTTGGAGTATAGCAGATACCGTGGAGGCGGGTCCCATTAAGGGAGATCATACCCTGTCAGAATCTGGGTCCGACAGCTGTCAGTCTCATACTAGGGACCGTGCCTCAGAATATAGATACCGCTGCCGACATAGAGATACTAGAAGACACTCCCGGGGCTCGCATAAGGACTGGTTTGTGTATCGTGCCTTCGCTTCTTCCTCGGATGGTTCACATAGTTGTCACGATGGGCATTCGCATGGGAGTCGGAGACGTGGGCGGAGAAGCACATCTGACGGTCAGTGTCAACGAGAGTATTTGAAGATTCCTGTGATGACAACAGCCGGCTTGCCTCCACTGCCTGCCATTCCGGCTCCTGATGTACAGCCTCCATTGCAGCCAAGTGGTGAGTTATCTTGCATCCAGGCTTGGAACAAAAATGGCACGAGTGGTGGGTATAAGGTATTTGACATGTTAAAAAATGTTAGCAAAGGTGGGTGGGACGGAGGTCTCGTTACCCAAGCCACGTGTGGTATCTCCACTGCCTGAGCCAGTTTTTGATAATTCTGGAATGTTGCTCAGGGATTCATATTTTTGTGGTGTCGCACCTTTGGGTAAGCATATTGCCCCGGAGGTTAGAGACAAAATTATTAAATTTGTGTTCGTTGATATTTGGTCCTTGGTGTCTCCTGAGCAATTAACGATTGATAAAGCGACGTTTAAAAAAAACTGAGGATAAAAAACCTAAACTTGCTAACTCATTTGGGAATTGGCTTCAGGCCTTCTTAATTATTAAAGCCTTTGAGTTATTCACTTATTTGGATACAATCTACTCAGCTTATAAACTACATGGGGGCACGGCCTGGTGGAGGTAGGACGAGGAATTCAGGTGTCGTTTGGCTCTGAGGCGTGACCTTGGTTGGTCTTCAAAAGCTACAGACGTTTGGATTCAACTAATGCTGACCCGAAGAACATCGACTTTCTTTCTGCCCATCACGGCCGTGAGTTCTCAGTCCGCGGCGTCAGGCCATCGTCCTGGGGCATGTTGGCTCTTCAATGAAGGGCACTGTCGATTTTTCGTATCATGCAAATTTAAACATGAGTGTTCCCTCTGTGGTGGATCACACTCCGCTCTCCACTATTTTAAGAAGGAAAAAGTCCCTACCAGACCAGCTGTCAGGAAACAGGAGGCAGAAATGCTTCTTGAAGGTTGTACAAACTGCTTTTATATCCCACATTCGGCTTCGATTTTTACAGCCAATTTAAAATCGGTCTTAGTACAAACAGATATTGCGCAGGAAAAAATAGATAAAAAGAGGTTCGTTTGGGTCGTATGGCTTGTCCCTTCGTGCAATCTCCTTTGCATAATCTCAGAATATCCCCTTATGGGTATTGTACCCAAAAAGGAACTGGGAAAATATAGCCTCATTCATTACTTATCATTCCCTTTTGGTGATTCAGTCAATGATGGCATTCCTCGGGATGAGGCGGTGGTGCCTTACATGTCCTTTAATAGTGCTATGCAATTAGTAACCATGGCTGGTCCCTTTTTGCTTCTAGTGAAATTGGATTTTGAATCAGTCTTTCGCCTCTTCCCGGTCCATCCTGACCGTTTTCACCTTTTGGGTTGCCAATTGAATGGCTTATATTAAGTTGATATGTGTTTGCCAGTTTTTTAGAATGTGTGGTTAGGTTGGAGACGGGCAACTTATCAGTCATTCACTACTTATGGATGTAGCCATCCTTAAGTTTACTCTGATAGCTTGCTTGCAGCGTGATATCACACAACAAAAGCCATTGAAAAGTAATTGAAAAAGTCAAGATAAGGAATCTTGCCACTGTTTATTTACTGCATTAAAAGTCAAGATAAAGACGGCCACATCTGTAGATGATTTTTTATTCATCGGCCAACTGAATTCCTTTGTCCATCTTTCTCCAAACGGCTCATTAGCCTTGAAGTAGGCCTGCTTAGCTGGCTTCTTGGAGTGAGTGGTCCCTCTAGGAGGAGGATACCCCTGGGTGAGGGCAGTCAGAGGCTTTGCAGTCTTCGAGTACTGTGGTACAAATCTTCTGTAGTACCCACAGAATCCTAGAAAAGACCAGAGCTCCCCCAATTTGGTGGGCCTGGGCCATTTGACTACAGCTTCCACTTTGGCTGGGTCTGTAGAGATCCCTTCCCAGCTGACAATGTGTCCCACATATTTCACAGTCTTCTGGCAGAACCGACACTTGTCGAGGGACAACTTGAGCCCAGCCTTCTTCAGCCGATCCAGTACCTTGAACAACCTCTGGTTGTGCTCTTCTATGGTTTGCCCAAACACAATCAGGTAATCTAGGTGGACCAGTACTTCCCGGGAATTCATGTCTCCCATAACCTTATCCATGCACCTCTGGAGAGTGGCGGGAGCACCAGTAACTCCTTGGGGCATACTCTGGAACTAGAAGAACCCAATGGGGCATATGAAAGCAGTCTTCTCTTGATCCTCTTTATTCATGGGTATCTGGTAATAACCACTCCGGAGATCAAGCACAGAAAACCACTTGCTGCCTTGTAGGCAATTCAAAGCTTCATCAATCCTGGGCACAGTGTATTGGTCAGGAACCGTGCACCTGTTTAAAGTGCGGTAATCCACACACATCCAGATATCCCCATTTTTCTTCCGAGCAACCACTATGGGAGAAGCGTATGGGCTGTTGGACTCTAGGATGACTCCAGTATCTAGCAGGCCTCTTAGATGCTGCCTGACATCTTCAATATCGGCAGGAGATAGCCTTCGGGACCTCTCTCTGAAAGGCTTCTCATCATTCAGTGGGATGCGGTGTTCCACTCCTTGTGTCAGGCCCAGATCCCAGTCTTCTAATGAGAAGGCAGCACCACGCTCCATCAGGCCCTTTATTAGTGACCCCTTTTTTTCCTCCTGCAGGTCACTATCTTCAAAACAGGGATTGAAACATTCAGGACGTAGTTCCCTTTCTTTTTCCTCCTTTCTCTCGTAAGCAGTCAGACAGGCTGGGTGAATGGTGAGGGTCTGTGAATAATTATTGCCCCCGATTTTTCAACACCACTGTGCTAGGGTACGGAAGATGTTCGAATTTGTCCCCACTATGATAGGCACGGATCTCTGGTCTGCTTCAGACTCTGGACAGACTAGTGCTATGATAGGTATCCCCTTCTCCACTCCAGCAACTGTCTTCGGGAACCGTAGCATAACAGACACATATCCTCTGTATGGGTAGCTATGTTCACTCAACCCCCAAACCACAAGTCCCGATACGGGCTGTATGGGCACGTCTGACAGGTATTTCTTGTACCATTTCTCAAAAATTATGGAGACTTGAGATCCACTATCCAACAATACAGTACATGGTTGATCATTGATACAGGCTGGTACATGTGGGGAAGAGAGTCCTGCACTGGGGCACACAGCACAGAGACCCAGAGACAGTCCTTACAGCCCACCAGCTCACTGTATGAGAGGAAGAAATGCTGCAGCAGCATCACCTCTGCAAAACTTCTAACTGATAGTTACCCCTTCATTACTTGGAGGCGATCCAAAAATCTGAGGGATCTCCTGACAGCCAGTCATTATATTCCCAGTGCTCCCCCAAATCCGTTCGGTAGTAGGGGCCCTCCCTGGGGTTCATACAATTGTGGCAAATGTGCTGCATGTAAATATATTCCACGTGTCCTCAACTTCTATAGCTCTGATAGAGGCAAAGACTATAAAATTGTTTATAACATCACATGTAACACAGCAGCTGTGGTATATTTTGCCACCTGCCCTTGTGACCTCATTTATGTTGGCATGACCAGCAGGCAATTGAAGGTACGGGTGTTGGAACATGTCAGTAAAATTAAGTCAGCTTCCAGTGCTATAGATTTGGATAAACTCCAGCCTGTTGCTCGACATTTTTCGCGAGTTTCACTCTTGTAATCCAAAGGGTTTTGAGGTACGTGGAATAGATAGAGTTTCTCTGGAATGTAGAGGTGGTGATGTACGTTTGGCATTATTGAGAAAAGAAAGGAAATGGATTACGTTACTCAATACTGTGTCGCCATTTGGCCTTAATGAGGCCACCAGCTTTAGGCCCTTTCTGTAATTTTCAACTATGCGTGAATTTTATTTTCTCTAGGGTTTTTTTCTTGTTTTTTATATTTACTTTTTATGTTCTAGTGTGTTCCTCTCAGTGAGTGGGTTTACCTTCCTACATATTGGAGAAGACGGTCTTAATTTGAACTTAGGAGCGGAGAAGATAAAGATGTCTATCTGTACTGATGTATTATGAGCTTCATATCCCTGCTCGTCATTGTATTTATTATATAATTGTTATTGTTATTTTTTCTGAGCATTTGTTATGTGGAGCTCTATATAAACATTACAATTGTATTACATTGTATCTCAAGTCTATGTATTTGGCTTTTTATACTGTACATCATATTATCTACTCTCGGCTTCCGTTTGAGAGATTTTATATTAATTCATTATTATATAACGGTTTTGCTCATATATATCTATTTTTTTATATATTTTTTATGTTTTTGTATTTTTGTACACTTATACATTTTGCATGGCTTATATACATTGTATTTTCATCACTATTTCACTTTACTATATATTTATATATATATATATATATATATATATGTATTCGTATTTATTAACTTTTATATATTTTATATTTATATATTTATTTCATATATTTATTTCATATCTACTTTATATATTATCTTCATCGCCACTAGAATGGTGTATGTCCTCTGTTTTTCACAGTGCACTTTGTTTATTTATGTTTCATTTTTGCACTTTCTAATATATGCGCTGCCGTTTTTCATATTTCATATTTGTTTTATTTTTTGTCTCTGTGTAATTATTTCTAGCCGGTCTTATCGCTATAGGAATTCCCACCTCTGTTTTTGTTATTATTTTAATCTTGTCTTAGTTATTCTCGTTGCCTCTCCTGTGGTGTTTGCACAGACGCTCGATCGCGCGTGCGTGGTGGGGCCCGCATCCGGGAGTGCCGCTTAGCATCTAGCATTGTCATGGTGTTTCATCACGTGACGCCTGTCATCTGACGCGCGGCGCGTCCTGTGATGTGTACGCCGCCCGGCGGGCGTGTCGAGCGCCGATTTTCATTCATCACAGGTGAGTCTAACTTTATTTCTTTTCTATATAAACCCCTAGAGTTTTATTAAATGTAGCCTCCTGACGAAGCCGGTCTACAGGGCGAAATGCGCGTTGAGGCGTTCATTCATCCATCCGCTTTTTTTTATCTCCTGCGCTCCTTATCATGTCCCAGGGTATGTGCTAGCTTTTCAGCCTGTACATGATCGTATTATCGTGTCCAGTTATTGTCAGTTATATCTTTCTGGCCATTTGAACCTATATGTTTTCTTTGGACGCTTCTAGCTTCATTTTTTTCATGTATTGCATATACTTTGTAGGCAATAGTAGGCAATGGTAGATTCTGCATATTGTTATTATTGACTGGTAGCACTATACTATGTGTGGGCCTTATTACCCTATACCCATAGTTTTATAATTTTGTCATATGGACTATCTGAGCGTGGTTTGGTCATCCTTGGATGGTTGACTCTGTTTGTCTATGGTCTATCCCATCTGACCCTGCTGTATATATCTCTGTGTATGATGTATCCCATCTTCTTTTCCATTATATGTTATTGATGATTATATTTAATAAAGATATTTTGTACTTTTGTATATCATTTAGTATACTATTTCTTTAAAGGGCTATGTCCCTTCATGGTACGTTTTTAGGTTGTCACCTCTGCAAAACAGCCTGATTCCAGGGAGGTTCGCTGGTCTGCAGCACAGAAGGATTTTGCCTGCCACTCCATTGTCGTCCACGCGTCTGAACGCTGCGACCCCGAGCTGGATCCCAGGGGAATATCATCTTTGCTGCAAGAAGTAGTGAGTACACATTGCTGGAACTTATTACGCTGATATTGAGGACTTAGTGAGAGAACTGTTCTTGAGAGGAATTTCAGTATTTAAGTGCACCAACGGTTCCTGAAAAGCACGCCAACGTCCGCGGCAACAGGGCCCCAACGTTTGGACTGTGTTCATTGCATTAGTGCAGCCATTAGTAACAGTATAAGTGTGTGCCAGCTATTACCAGCAGTATAAGTGTGGGTGAGTGATCATTATCCTGTGTGGGTCACTGATATACTGTATATGTTTGGTGGAGACAGTATCTTAACCCTTTGTAGTCCCCATAACATTTCAGGGAATATTGATAAGTGTTGTACCAGCCAGGCCTGGCATATAGTCCATGCCCACCACTAGGGGGTCAATCACACAGAACTGTAACTGTTATGTCATTTGTGCTTTATTTCTTTATTTAGTAGTTTCACCATAACCGCTTGTGAGTGTGTACTGAGCTCAGGTGGGGGTTTCCCGAGTCGACCCCTGGCAGAAGAGGAAGACCCTCCTGCTTTCCTATAGAGCTCCTAGCAAGATTCGGGTGGAGGCACTGCGGCATAGTGAGGTGAGAACTACAATACACCCTGCCTACAGAGGTCGGCCCAAAGGGGTGTTACAGTGGAGGCACTGCTGAGATTACGAAAGAAATAGCCGCCATGGAAATGTTCACCGAGGGAGAGGTGTACACGTGGTGTGAGGAGATGAGCGCTGCTGCGGAACATAGTTTTGTAGTGTGAGGCGAACTCTTTAAGGTGTTTAATGATGACATACTGCAGATAGTGAACAGGCTTCATGGGATTGTCCACCCCAAAGTGATTGACCGCAGGTAAAAAGAAGGGGGGCAATTGTCAGCAGCTTTAATAGCCACGGAAAGGGTTTTAGAGAGAGAATACTTCCCATCTGTTATAGCTGTGCCACCAGAACATGGTCGGCAATGGAAGATCATTTGGCCTATGAGGCCTGCAGCAACCTTGCATCAGGATCCATTCATTCAGAATAGGAGGCCCACTAGATGTTTACCTACTACTCCACCTCAGGCCAAGTCAGAGGAGACTTCTGCTACTGCTGATGTGCTGATGGCAGCCAAGGAAAAGTTAGTCAGCCATTTTGCAAAGATGCAGTCTGAGGGGAGCTACCGCCATCTGAGGACCTTCTCAGGTGTCACCCCTACACCAGCTGGAGAAGAAGGGTATGACACATGGAGAGATGTTACCCTGCTGTACCTAGAAGAGTGGCAGTGTACTGATATTACAAAGAAGCAGAGAATAGTGGAGAGTTTTAGGGGTCCAGCTATGGAAGTGGTACAGGCTGCATGGCGAAGCAAGCCCCAAGCAACTTCCCAAGGCTATATGGCTGCTCTTGAGGATGCTTTTGGGTCCCCAGAGGATGCCACAGACATACTTTATAAACTCAGTACTACATACCAAGATCCTGGTGAGAAAATGTCTGACTATCTTTACAGACTAGACAAACTGGTTCACAGAACAGTATCCAAAGGCGGGATTAGCCCTGGAGAAGTTGACCGGTGCTGCCTTAATCAAGTACTGCGTGGAGCTCTGACCCTGGACCCTATCGCTCAAAGATTGAGGTGCTGCGATAAAGAGAAAATCCCCCATTCCTTCCCTCAGTTACTTAAGGAAGTGCGACTAGAGGAAGTTACTTTGGCAGCCAGGGAGCAGACACCCAAGATGGTAGCTGCTGTTGCTCTAAAGCCTATGCCAAATTGTCGTGAGGAGGAGCTTCTTAAAATCATAGAGAAGCAGCGGCATGCTAAGGAAGTGGAGTGGTTAAAACGTGTTGCTGAGGCTGTCACTGAGAGACATCAGCAGTCCCCGAGAAGGGCAAGTGATGATCCACGGAGAGGTAGAGATATGAAAACAGAGGGGTGCTTTGTGTGTGGGGAGTCCAGCCACACAGCTCGCCAGTGCCCGAAGAGCTGGCATTCCAAGACGTCTCCGTCTCCTCCCCATCAGAAGAATAGGCTGTCGGGAAACGGGGCCAGTAGAGTCCCATACTGGCCCCTCATCAACATCAAAGGCATACTCTACTGCCCCATCTACTGTTGCTCGGTTGGAACAACTTCCTGAAGGTCTAGCAGGACCGGCCCCACAAGTACCAGCCTGTATCAATGATCAACCATGTACTGTATTGTTGGATAGTGGATCTCAAGTCTCCATCATTTTTGAGAAATTGTACAAGAAATACCTGTCAGACGTGCCCATACAGCCCTTATCGGGACTTGTGGTTTGGGGGTTGAGTGAACATAGCAACCCATACAGAGGATATGTGTCTGTTATGCTACGGTTCCCGAAGACAGTTGCTGGAGTGGAGAAGGGGATACCTATCATAGCACCAGTCTGTCCAGAGTCTGAAGCAGACCAGAGATCCGTGCCTATCATAGTGGGGACAAATTCGAACATCTTCCGTACCCTAGCACAGTGGTATTGAAAAATCGGGGGCAATAATTATTCACAGACCCTCACCATTCACCCAGCCTGTCTGACTGCTTATGAGAGAAAGGAGGAAAAAGAAAGGGAACTACGTCCTGAATGTTTCAATCCCTGTTTTGAAGATAGTGACCTGCAGGAGATAGAAAAGGGGTCACTAATAAAGGGCCTGATGGAGCGTGGTGCCGCCTTCTCATTAGGAGACTGGGATCTGGGCCTGGCACAAGGAGTGGAACACCGCATCCCACTGAATGATGAGAAGCCTTTCAGAGAGAGGTCCCGAAGGCTATCTCCTGCCGATATTGAAGATATCAGGCAGCATCTAAGAGGCCTGCTAGATACTGGAGTCATCCTAGAGTCCAACAGCCCATACGCTTCTCCCATAGTGGTTGCTCGGAAGAAAAATGGGGATATCTGGATGTGTGTGGATTACCGCACTTTAAACAGGCGCACGGTTCCTTACCAATACACTGTGCTTAAGATTGATGAAGCTTTGAATTGCCTACAAGGCAGCAAGTGGTTTTCTGTGCTTGATCTCCGGAGTGGTTATTACCAGATACCCATGAATAAAGAGGATCAAGAGAAGACTGCTTTCATATGCCCCATTGGGTTCTTCTAGTTCCAGAGTATGCCCCAAGGAGTTACTGGTGCTCCCGCCACTCTCCAGAGGTGCATGGATAAGGTTATGGGAGACATGAATTCCCGGGAAGTACTGGTCCACCTAGATTACCTGATCGTGTTTGGGCAAACCAGAGGTTGTTCAAGGTACTGGATCGGCTGAAGAAGGCTGGGCTCAAGTTGTCCCTCGACAAGTGTCGGTTCTGCCATATTTCATATGTGAAATATGTGGGACACATTTTCAGCCGGGAAGGGATCTCTACAGACCCAGCCAAAGTGGAAGCTGTAGTCAAATGGCCCAGGCCCACCAAATTGGGGGAGCTCCGGTCTTTTCTAGGATTCTGTGGGTACTACAGAAGATTTGTACCACAGTACTCGAAGATTGCAAAGCCTCTGACTGCCCTCACCCAGGGGTATCCTCCTCCTGGAGGGACCACTCACTCCAAGAAGCCAGCTAAGTAGGCCTACTTCAAGGCTAATGAGCCGTTTGGAGAAAGATGGACACCGGCATGTGATGAGGCATTTGAAAAGCTGAAGTCCTGCCTTACACAGGCTCCAGTATTGGCCTATGCGGACCCCAGCAAGTCATACGTTCTGCATGTGGATGCTTCCCTTGAGGGGCTCGGAGCAGTCCTGTATCAGGATAATGGTGGTTCTCTGCGACCAGTCTATTACATCAGTCGAGGATTGACTCTGATTGAGCGCAACTACCCAGCACACAAGCTTGAGTTCCTAGCATTGAAGTGGGAAGTAGTGGACAAGCTGCATGACTACGTTTATGGGGTACAATTTGAAGTTCACACCGACAACAATCCGCTGACATATTTGAGGACTACAGCCAAGCTTGATGCAACTGGGCATCGGTGGCTTGCAGCGCTGGCAGTGTACGACTTCAGCTTGAAGTACCGACCGGGCACCACCAACACTGATGCTGACGCCCTATCCCGTCTGCCCAGGCAGCTGCTGTATGATGACGAAGAGACATGGATAGAAGTTCCTGCCCCAGAGGTGAAAGCCATGTGTTGCAGACACCAAGCCAAGACTGTTCCTTTACTGGGTTGCGCCCATTTCTTAGGGGTTTCAGAGGAGGCTCTTCCACCCTTGTTTTGCTAGTTGACTAAGGTGAACACTGAGTCCCTGCCTCAATTAATCAGAAGCCAAGTAGAGAAGGCCCAACAGGAAGATCCTTCTGTGGGAGTGGTCCGGTGGTCAGTGAAAAGGGGCTGGAGACCTGAGAGGAATGCTCTGAAAACAGAAGAGTCCATCTTGCTTGCTCGCCAGTCAGAGTTTCTAGTAGTAAGAAATGTACTGCTGTATCGAGAGGCCAAACAGCAAAATGGAGAAGTGAGAAAACAGCTGGTGCTACCTGGCCAGTTTAGGGAGATGGTCATGAAGGTTTTGCATGATGACCACGGGCATCTTGGCATTGAAAAGACAACTGGTCTTGTTGCAGACAGATTCTACTGGCCAAGAATGGAAGCAGACATTGAGGGCTACTGCAAGTCATGTGCACGGTGTGTTTTGAGAAAGACTTTGCCTACTCGATCGGCCCCTCTTGTTAACATCACAGTGATGGCCCACTGGAGCTAGTGTGCATTGATTTCCTCTCCATTGAGCCTGACGAGGGCAATGTCAGTAACATCCTAGTGGTCACTGACCACTTCACCCGTTATGCGCAAGCCTACTCCACCAAAGATCAGAGAGCGGTCACCGTGGCTAAAACATTGTGGGAGAAGTACTTTGTACATTATGGGCTGCCCGCCCGCATCCATACTGACCAAGGAAGGGACTTTGAGAGTTGGCTGATCAAGGAGCTGTGTGAGATCTGCGGGATCAAGAAATCTAGAACCACACCCTTCCACCCCCAAGGGGATCCTCAACCAGAAAGATTAAACCGTACCCTTCTCAACATGTTGGGCACCTTGGACCCCAATCAGAAAGGACGTTGGAGCCGACACATAAGTCAGTTAGTTCATGCCAACAATTGCACCAAAATTGAGTCAACTGGGTACTCCCCCTACTTCCTCATGTTTGGTAGGGAAGCCCGACTACCAGTGGATATTAGCTTTGGAGTATCACCTGACCAGTCATCGGGAAATACATATTTGAAGTATGTGTCGCAGTTAAAAGAAGAACTGAAGGAGGCTTACAGATTGGCTGACCAGGCTTCCAGTCAATCAGGAAGGCGACACAAAAACCATTATGACTGCAGAGTAAGAGAGCAAGTTCTGCATCCTGGGGATAGGGTCCTCATTCAACAGCTGGGCCTTCATGGAAAGCACAAGCTTGCTGATCGGTGGCGTCCAGAACCCTCCAGAACCCTACAGAGTGAAGCCTGAGAATGGAAGTAGGACCATCAAGACCTATCATCGCCAGCATCTGTTGCCTGTAGGACAAAATATTTGTTTGCAACAGCCACAAGCAAATGGAGCCAAGACGCCCACTCGGCCTCCTAGAAGGAGTGGCCGCCATCGACGAGGGATCAGCCCAGTGCTTCCCCCAGAAGGAAGTGATAGTGAATCCAGTGATGAATAGGGTCCAGACTACATATGGGTAAGCAACCCAGGCCCTATCATCAAAGATGGTACAGATCGATTGCTTGATGTGAACAACCAGGAAGAATCCAGTCTAGAAGCCAGTCAACAGTGTCCCCAGTCGGGGGAGAATTTAGAAGAAATAGAGTCACCAGGTGACGAAGTAACCATGTTATGGCAGGAAGGAGGTGAAGGGAACAAGTGAGCCCTAATCTACCCACCGCCCTGTAACTGCCTACTTGCAACGACCCGCCCTAGGCGACGGGGTACAACTTGGCGGCGGTCCCTACGCTGACTAAGTGCAAGGGGATACAAACAGGGAAAGTAGCCCACGGAACACCGTGAGGAAACGGAGTGGTGAACGAGCCAGTCAGGATCAGGATGTAGTGGAGTATACAAACGCAGAGCACGGAGCAGGAAGCAAGCCAGGGGCAGAGCGAAGCAGGATAAGCGGGAACTGAAGCAAGGCAGAAGCACGGCAGAAGCAGGCTGGAGCAAGGCAGCAGTGGGGCCAGGAATCCAAGAAGAATAACAAGCAATGAGGAAGAGAAAACGGCAGGTATAAATGGACAGGGGGCGGAGCTAACTCCGACTGACCAGGCCGCGATAGGCTCTCCCACTCCTGAGCCTGCCACCCTGATTGGTGGGAACCGGTGTCAGTCTAAGAGGTCTGGCCTCAGGTGTCGATTAATCCTGGGAGTATCCACAGGCGTAGTGCCTGGCAGATCCTTTACAGTACTCCCCCTTTTATGAGGGGCCACCGGACCCTTACTAAGAGGACCCGGTTTAGTGGGGAAGAGAAGGTGGAACCTCCTGACCAATACCCCAGCGTGGACATCTCGAGCAGGTACCCAAGTCCTCTCCTCTGGCCTGTATCCTCTCCAATGGACCAGGTACTGGAGGGAGCCCTGGATCATCCTACTGTCGACAATCTTGGCCACCTCGAATTCCACCCCCTCAGGGGTGAGAACGGGAACAGGAGGTTTCCTCGAGGGGGACCAGGACGGGGAGCAGCGTTTAAGGAGGGAGGCATGAAAGACGTCGTGTATGCGAAAGGATGGGGGCAGCTCCAGACGGAAGGATACAGGGTTGAGGACTTCAATGACCTTATAAGGCCCAATAAATCGGGGAGCAAACTTCCTGGACGGGACCTTAAGGCGCAAGTTCCTAGACGACAACCACACCAGATCCCCGACGACAAACCGGGGGTTAGCAGAACGTCTTCTATCAGCCTGAGTCTTTTGTACGCTCTGGGACGCCTCTAGGTTCTTCTGAACCTGGGCCCAGACTGTGCACAGTTCCCGATGAACGTCCTCTACCTCGGGATTATTGGAACAACCAGGAGAAACGGAGGAGAACCTTGGATTAAACCCGAAATTACAGAAAAACGGGGAGACCCCTGACGAGTTACTGACCCGGTTATTCAGGGAAAATTCGGCGAGGGGAAGGAATGAGACCCAATCAAATTGACAGTCAGAGATGAAACACCTTAAATATTGTTCCAGGGATTGATTAGTCCTTTCCGTTTGGCCATTAGTT
Organism: Rhinoderma darwinii; assembly: GCF_050947455.1. Taxonomy (NCBI): domain Eukaryota; kingdom Metazoa; phylum Chordata; class Amphibia; order Anura; family Rhinodermatidae; genus Rhinoderma; species Rhinoderma darwinii. The sequence goes on from NC_134687.1 coordinate 302,563,408, forward strand.
TCGGGATGGAAGGCGGAGGAGAAGGACAGATCAATCTCCAACTTTTTACAAAAAGCTCTCCAAAATAAGGAAACAAATTGTACCCCTCTGTCAGAAACGATATTGACTGGGGCCCCATGGAGACGCAAAATGTGTTTAACAAACAAAGAAGCTAACGTCTTGGCGTTAGGTAGTTTCTTAAGGGGCACAAAGTGGCACATCTTGCTGAAGCAGTCTACTACCACCCACACCACCGACTTGCCCTGAGATGGAGGCAAATCGGTGATAAAATCCATGGAGATATGGGTCCAAGGTCTCTGGGGAATGGGCAAAGAACGTAGTAAGCCCGCATGTCGGGACCTAGGGGTCTTGGACCAAGCACAAACCTCACAAGCGGCGACGTAAGCCCTAACGTCTTTAGGCAACCCAGGCCACCAATAGTTTCTGGTAATGAGGTGTTTGGTACCCAAGATGCCAGGATGACCAGATAGTGCAGAGTCATGGTTCTCCCTGAGTACCCTTAGCCGGTATTGCAGGGGGACAAACAGCTTGTCCCCAGGGAGGTTCCCGGGAGCTGAACCTTGATCAGCCACAATGTCAGAGGCTAGATCAGAATCAGTGGCAGAAACGATTATACCAGGGGGTAAAATGCAAGCAGGATCCTCCTCAGAAGGAGGATTGGCCATGAAACTACGTGACAGTGCATCAGCCTTAATATTTTTGGACCCAGCCCTATAGGTAACCAAGAAGTTAAATCTGGTAAAGAATAGCGCCCATCGAGCTTGTCTAGGATTAAGCCTCCGGGCAGATTCTAGGAAAACCAGATTCTTGTGGTCAGTAAGGACCCGTTACCTGGTGTCTGGCCCCCTCCAGGAAGTGACGCCACTCTTCAAAAGCCCATTTAATGGCTAGAAGTTCGCGGTTGCCAATATCATAGTTACTCTCCGTGGGCGAAAACTTCCTAGAGAAGTAAGCACAGGGGCAGAGATGGGTGAGGGAGCTGGTACCCTGGGACAAGACGGCCCCCACTCCCACCTCGGACGCGTCAACCTCCACAATAAATGGCTCCCTTTGGTTGGGCTGAACCAGCACGGGGGCTGAGATAAAGCACTTCTTGAGGGTCTCAAAAGCCTGGACGGCCTCAGGAGGCCAGTGGAGGACATCAGCACCCTTGCGAGTGAGGTCCGTAAGAGGCTTAGCGACGACAAAGAAGTTGGCAATAAATCTCCTGTAATAGTTAGCGAACCCCAAAAAACACTGTAGCGCCTTCAGGGAGGCAGGTTGGACCCATTGCGCCACAGCCTGAACCTTGGCAGGGTCCATGCGGAATTCATGAGGAGTGAGGATTTGACCCAAAAATGGTATCTCCTGTACCCCAAACACACATTTTTCGGTTTTCGCAAACAGATTATTTTCCCGGAGGACCTGGAGGACCTTCCTGACATGCTCCACGTGGGAGGACCCGTCCTTGGAAAACAGCAGTATGTCATCAAGGTACACTACAAGAAAATTTCCCAGGTAATCTCTCAGAATTTCATTAATAAAATTCTGGAAGACGGCAGGGGCATTACACAACCCAAAGGACATGACCAGGTATTCGAAATGACCTTCGGGCGTGTTTAACGCAGTCTTCCACTCATCCCCCTCTTTGATGCGGATAAGGTTATATGCCCCCCGTAGATCGAACTTAGAGAACCATTGGGCCCCCTGAACCTGATTAAAGAGATCAGGAATCAAAGGAAGGGGATACTGGTTCCTTACTGTGACCTTATTCAAGTTCCGATAGTCAATGCACGGCCTAAGGCCACCATCCTTCTTCCCCACGAAGAAGAAGCCAGCACCTACAGGAGAAGTCGAGGGGTGAATGAAACCCTTGGCAAGGCATTCTTGGATATACTCCCTCATAGCTTCACATTCAGGACATGAAAGAGTAAATATCCTACCCTTAGGAAGCTTAGCACCAGGTACCAAATCGATGGCGCAATCGTAATCTCTATGAGGGGGCAACACCTCGGAGGCCTCCTTAGAAAACACATCAGCGAAGTCCTGAACAAACTCAGGTAGCGTGTTTACCTCCTCACGGGGAGAAATAGAGTTAACCGAAAGACATGACGTCAGGCATTCACTACCCCATTTGGTGAGATCCCCAGTATTCCAATCAAACGTGGGATTATGCAGCTGCAACCAGGGAAGACCTAATACCAGATCGGACGATAATCCCTGCATCACCAGTACAGAGCACTGCTCCAAATGCATGGAGCCAACAAGGAGTTCAAAAACAGGAGTATGCTGTGTAAAATAACCATTAGCAAGAGGAGTGGAGTCGATACCCACTACCGGGACAGGATAAGGCAAATCAATAAAAGGCATTTTTAGAGACATAGCAAATTCCACAGACATGATATTAGCAGATGAGCCAGAATCCACGAAGGCACTGCCAGTGGCAGACCGGCCAGCAAACGAGACCTGAAAGGGAAGCAAAATTTTATTGCGTTTCATATTAACGGGAAATACCTGTGCGCCCAAGTGACCTCCCCGATGATCACTTAGGCGCGGAAGTTTTCCGGCTGCTTATTCTTGCGCCTGGGACAGGTGTTCAGTAGATGCTTGTCACCCCCACAATAGAAGCAGAGACCATTCTTCCTGCGGAACTCTCTACGTTGTCGAGGGGACATGGAGGCCCCGAGTTGCATAGGTACCTCCGAGTCTTCCGTGGAAGAGCGAGGAGACGGGACCTCGGGGGGAATCGCAGGGAAGTCAGAGGGGAAAACATTGAAACGTTCAAGCTGACGTTCTCTGAGACGTCGGTCAAGTCGTACTGCTAGGGCCTTAACCTGGTCTAGGGAGTCAGAAGAGGGGTAGCTAACAAGCAGATCCTTCAGGGCGTCAGATAATCCTAACCTAAACTGGCACCTTAGGGCCGGGTCGTTCCACCGAGAAGCTACGCACCACTTTCTAAAATCAGAACAGTATTCCTCAACAGGTCTCCTACCCTGACGTAAGGTCACCAGCTGACTCTCGGCTAAGGCAGTCCTGTCAGTCTCGTCGTAAATGAGTCCGAGGGCAGAGAAAAAACGATCGACGGAGGAAAGTTCAGGGGCGTCAGGAGCCAAGGAGAAGGCCCACTCTTGGGGCCCTTCCTGGAGTCGGGATATAATGATACCCACCCGCTGGTTCTCGGAACCTGAGGAGTGAGGTTTTAGACGGAAGTAAAGTCTGCAACTCTCCCGGAAGGAGAGAAAAGTCTTACGGTCCCCTGAGAACCGGTCAGGTAACTTGAGGTCGGGTTCTAGAGGTGAGGTGAGGGGTACTACTATGGCAGCGTCAGACTGGTTGACCCTCTGAGCCAGGGCCTGGACCTGTAGGGAGAGGCCCTGCATCTGCTGGGTCAGGGTCTCAAGGGGGTCCATGATAGCGTCAGCGTAGGAGAAATGGTAGACTAGGTATGGGCTTGTTATTATGTTATGGCAGGAAGGAGGTGAAGGGAACAAGTGAGCCCTAATCTACCCACCGCCCTGTCCCTGCCTACTTGCAACGACCCGCCCTAGGCGACGGGGTACAACTTGGCGGCGGTCCCTACGCTGACTAAGTGCAAGGGGATACAAACAGGGAACAAGCAAGGGAAGGGGCAGTAGCCCACGGAACACTGTGAGGAAACGGAGTGGTGAACGAGCCAGTCAGGATCAGGATGTAGTGGAGTATACAAACGCAGAGCACGGAGCAGGAAGCAAGCCAGGGGCAGAGCGAAGCAGGATAAGCGGGAACTGAAGCAAGGCAGAAGCACGGCAGAAGCAGGCTGGAGCAAGGCAGCAGTGGGGCCAGGAATCCAAGAAGAATATCAAGCAATGAGGAAGAGAAAACGGCAGGTATAAATGGACAGGGGGCGGAGCTAACTCCGACTGACCAGGCCGCGATAGGCTCTCCCACTCCTGAGCCTGCCACCCTGATTGGTGGGAGCCGGTGTCAGTCTAAGAGGTCTGGCCTCAGGTGTCGACTGATTAATCCTGGGAGTATCCACAGACGTAGTGCCTGGCAGATCCTTTACAAACCATCATGGAACCTGAGCCTGAAAGTCAAGAGCTAGGGGTCGAGGCGGGGGCTCCCACAGTACACACTCGTCCCAGATGGGACACTAGGCCCCCAATGATGCTAACCTATGATAGAATGGGGCATGTCACTGAGGTACCCAGAGTGTTACACCCCAATTTCATTGACATGTGGCAGTATTTCCCCTCTGTGCCCATGTGGCATGGAAATGGTATGTGCGTGACTGATTGTGGTGTTGGTCAGGATGCTTTAACGCCCATTTGTATTTCAGGTGGTGAGTCTTCACTTTGTGCTCGGACACTAGCACCGACTCACCAGGGGGAGAGTGTAACACCTCCAGAGAAAGCATTGTGTAGAGAGGATGCTGCAGTTAATGCCAAGCAGGGACTCACCTCAACAGACATTAGCACTTCTTCTGAAGTGGAATGGACTACATGTTCCAGCACCACTTGCTTCTCGTACCCCTGCAGCCTAGGAGAGGAGCAGCAAAGGGGAGTACTGATTGGCCGAGCAGGGGATTGTGGGACAAGGCTGAGCAGGGAGGAGAGACAGTGGCCATCTTGGGGGGAGACACATGGTCAGGAAATAGGGAGACTGTGAGTGCATTCCAGAGAGAAGAGAGTCCTGCACTGGGGCACAAAGCACAGAGACCCAGAGACAGTCCTGACAGCCCACCAGCTCACTGTATGAAAGGAAAAAATGCTGCAGCAGCATCACCTCTGCAAAACAGCCTGATTCCAGGGAGGTGCCCTGTTCTGCAGCACAGGAGGATTTTGCCTGCCACTCCATTGTCGTCCCCGCGTCTGAATGTTGCATTTTTTATGTCTTCCATTTTCTTACTATTGCACCAACAGTTGTCTCCTTCTCACCCAGCGTCTTACTTATGGTTTTGTAGCCCATTCCAGCCTTGTGCAGGTCTATGATCTTGTCCCTGACATCCTTAGAAAGCGCTTTGGTCTTGCCCATGTTGTAGAGGTTAGAGTCAGACTGATTAATTGAGTCTGTGGACAGGAGTCTTTTATACAGGTGACCATTTAAGACAGCTGTCTTTAATGCAGGCACCAAGTTGATTTGGTCTGGAGGAGGCTGAACTCTTAATGGTTGGTAGGGCATCAAATACTTATTTCTCTGTGCACAATGCAAATAAATATATATAATTTTGACTATGTGATTTTCTGTTTTTTAAAAAAAATATAATCTATCTCTCACTGGTAAAATTAACCTAGCCTAAAAATTCTAGACTGTTCATGTCTTTGACAGTGGGCAAACTTACAAAATCAGCAAGGGATCAAATACTTATTTCCTTTACTGTATAGTCCATGCCCACCACTAGGGGGTCAATCACGCAGAACTGTAACTGTTATGTCATTTGTGCTTTATTTCTTTATTTGCATCATTCTTATTCAGATCGCCCGTGTTGACCTTTCCCTAAATAAAACTGTTGAGTAGTTTCACCATAACCGCTTGTGAGTGTGTACTGAGCTCAGGTGGGGGTTTCCCGAGTCGACCCCTGGCAGAAGAGGAAGACCCTCCTGCTTTCCTATAGAGCTCCTAGCAAGATTTGAGTGGAGGCACTGCGCCATAGTGAGGTGAGAACTACAATACACCCTGCCTACAGAGGTCGGCCCAAAGGGGTGTTACATATTAATCCGGCACCAGCCTGCCATCAAGTTACCAATAACCAGTGACTGCCATATATTTGTCTGGCACGCAGCTACTTCGTTACTCGGAGCAGCCGAGTGGATCCACTTTCCCCATGGACGTGACAGGTACGGAATGTTCTTTCATCAACAAAAGTGACGTTAAAAGATCGTCAGTCCTAATTGGGTCAGTTGGCCTTCACCTATCGTATTTTTCCTGTTAGTAGGGTCTTTTCTTGTCGGTTGGCCATGGATATGGCAGGCGTTAAAAAGTCGCATCATTATATTAGTGACAAAAGTTTTAAAATAGGACTCGTAGATGTGGCAAGCTTTTTTTTTCCTCTTACGAAGGCATATCCTGTTTTTCCAAACTGGCAATACTGATTTGCAGCTGTATACAGATGCTGCTGGAGCCCACCGTTATGGGGCAATCTTCGGTAAAAAATGGTCTGCCGGTACATGGCTGGTTTACTGGGCTAGATCAGGGCTCACAAAAAATTTGACACTACTGGAATTGTTTCCAATTGTGGTTGCGGTGAAACTGTGGGGTATAGAAATGGCGAACAAACACATTCTTTTTTGGTCTGACAAGTACAGTATTGCCTATAAATAAACTGACGTCTAGCTTGCTTCCTGTTTTGGCATTGCTTAGAAATTGACACAATAGCTAAATAACAAATGACATACTACACAAGTTTGTTCTCACTGTCCAAGCTGCAATCCTTTCATTTCAAAACTTCAAATGTAAGTTACAACTCTGCTCAACCATCCGCTACGTCACTGCATTCCAAAGAGGGTGGGGGGGGGGGGTCATCACTTCTCACAACTTATTCTGGATACATTTCCCGGCATCTGAGAGATGTGACGTCATGACAGCTAAAATTCCAAGGCTTATGCAATACATGTGTGAAAGGTTGTTTAAGTATAAGATCCTTACTTACCACAGTTTTTTCAATTCACAAATGTAATGCCCGACCTCTGCAGACAGCTATCAGATGATCAATCTCCCAGGTTTTCCGACACCAAATCTGTTGAGGAAGTCATTGCTCAAAATATATTAGACTGAAATTTAGACAAGTGTTCCAACAGACACTCACTCCAGGAAATTTATCCAGCATCCGAATCATAAATTTGATCGATATATATTGAAGAGGAATAAACACGCAGACATTGCTTGTATGCTCAAATTAGCCCTCTGAGGTTTATTGCCAAACTCAATTACAATAATATAATTTAAAAGGGCTGTAGGTTTGAGGTTAACCAATCAGAGGCAATGTGACAATAACTCTCATTCAGCCAATAGCATACAATGAGAATATTTCATATTGACATACATTACATTTCAAATGTAGGCATATTATTCTTTATTATATGCTTACGTCACTTAAGACCTGTTGTATTTGGCCTCTAAATGGAATACAATAGCTTGTTCTCTTCCCACCAAAAGTATATTTTTCAGTTCAGACTAGAACAAACTTCTTGTCTCACTGCCCTTTCTTTGCTATAAATAGTCTGTTCATACCATTGCAATTACCAAGGTGAAACACACATTTATCAGTATCAAACTCTAGATAAAAACTCAGAGACACATAGTTGAGGAAAAAAAATCAGCATTAATATACTTGTCTTATGCTTGTCTTAAAACAACATGACTTCTTGTTCACTAAAATTGATTCTTTAACCCCTTACCGCACCAGGACGCACCGGTACGTCCTGTATTGCAGTGCTTTAAGGCACCGGGACGTACCGGTGCGTCCTGGCTAAAAACTGTCACCCTGTCAAAGGACAAGGTGACAGAACTGTGCCGTCAACTGTTTATGAGAGTTGATCGGCACAGTAAGACGGCAGGGGACCAATAACAGCAGTCTCCTGTCGGCGATCGCTGTGATTGGTCAGTCAAAGCAGACTGACCAATCACAGCTCCATGACGTGGTGTATGTGATGGCGCTGGCTCAGAAGCTGAGCCAGCGCTATCACCGCTGGTTATCAGCTGTCCGACACCCCTCTGCAACGGCCAGGACTGGAGCTAGGCTCCAATCCGGCCGATTAACTCCTTCGATGCATCGATCAATGCGATCGATGCATCGAAGTGTATTGTAGCCTGTCGGTAACCACGATGGTTGCCACAGGCGCGGGTGTCAGCTGTTTGTCACAGCTGACAACGTGCCCTAATGGCCAGGACTGGACCTAGGCTCCGATCCGGTCGATTAACCCCTTAGATCGTACCCTATGGTTGCTAATGACAACCATCGGCACCCGCGGGTGTTCCAATGGTTGCTATGGCAACCGTAGCCTAACAATCGCTTCCTAGTACGGAAGGCCATTAGGCCCTGCCGGGAGGCGAAGCCTAATAGGCTTGGTGTCAGTGAATAGCTGACCTTTCTAATACACTGCACTATGTAGGCAGTGCAGTGTATTAGAATAGCGATCAGGGCTTCATGCCTTCAAGTTCCCTAGTGGGACAAAAAAAAAAGTTAAAACAAGTTAATAAAAATGTTGTAAAAAAGTAAAAAAAAATATGTTTCATGTTAAAAAACACTATAGCAGCCTTTTTTCCTATAATAACTCTTTTATCATAGGAAAAACCAAAAAACATAAAAAAAGTACACATATGTGGTATCCACGCGTCCGTAACGACCCAAACTATAAAAATATCACGCTATTTTACCCGTACGGTGAACACCGTAAAAAAATTATATAAAAAACGATTCGCTGTTTGTTAGTCACTACCCCTCGCAAAACAGAATAAAAAAAGGGATCTAAAAGTCGCAGGTACCCCAAAATTATACCATTAAAAACTGCAGCCCGTCCCGCAAAAAACAAGCCCTCCCACAGCTTTTTTGACGGAAAAATAAAAAAGTTATGGCTCTCAGATTATGGTGACACAAAAAATTTATTATTTGAAACAAAAGTGATTTTATCGTGCAGACGCTGCAAAGCATAAGAAAAACTATATACATCTGGTATCGCCGTAATCGTACCGACCCGCAGAATAAAGTAAAATTGTCATTCATAGCGCATGGCGAACGACGTAAAAAAAATAATAATGAAAAACATCAAAATTGCATGTTTTTGGTCACCTTGCTTGCAAAAAAATGAAATACAAAGTGATAAAAAAATCGCATGTACCCCAAAATGGTACCAATGAAATCTACAGATACACAACAAATAAGCCCTCACCCAGCTCCGGTGGAGAAAAAATAAAGAAGTTTTGGTTCTCAGAATATGGCGATGCAAAATGTGCAGAGTGTCCAAAAGCAGATAAGATTGGGCACCATTTATCAGTGCGACACTGGCCACACATCTGTGGATAATTATTTATTTACCCAATTATTATACCCTCTTATTATGCCCTGATTTACTCCGCACAGCTTACATATGCCCCCACATCATAACTGAAATACCAGTAAAACCCCAAACAAAACAACTAGTGAGCAAAATCCACGCTCCAAAAGCCAAATGGCGCTCCCTCCCTTCTGAGCCCTGCAGCGTGCCCAAGCAGCAGTGTACGTCCACATATATGGCATCACTATACCCGGGAGAACCCGCTTAACAGTTTGACGTATTTGTCTTCAGTGGCACGAACTGGGCACAAAATATTGTGCACTAAAATGGCATATCAGTGGAAATGTGCAATTTTCACTTTGCACCATCCACTGAGCATTAATTTGTAATAGAAAACAAACAAACCTGTGTGGTCAAAATGCCTTCAGGGGTGCAGTTTCCAAAATGGGGGTCACTACTTGGGGTTTGTTTTACTATTTGACCCCAGAGCTCCGCCATTGTGGGCTAATGCTGTGAAAATCACCAAAATAGGTCTCACATGCGCCTTTCACTCCTAAGCCCTGTCATATGTCCAGGCAAATGATAAATGCCTTGAGGGGTGTAGTTTACAAAATGGGGTTACTTCTCATGGTTTTACACTCTACTCTGGTACCTAAGGGAGCTCTGCAAATGCGACATGGCGCCCGTACACCAGTCCAGCAAAATCTGTGCTCTAAAAGCCCCATGGCACTCCTTCCATTTTGAGCTCTGCCATGTGCCCAAACAGCAGTTTAGGGCCACACATGGGGTATTGCCGTACTCGAGAGAAATTGGGTAACAAATTATTTGTTGTTTTTTCTCCTATTACCCCTTGTGGGAAAAAAAATTGGGTGAAAAACTACATATTTTTGGGGAAAAAATAAATTTTTCATTTTCACTGCATCATTCTAATACAATCTATGAAACACCTGTGGGATCAAAATGGTCAGTACACCACTAGATGATTACCCTGAGGGGTAAAGTTTCCAAAATGGAGTCACTTCTCAGGGGTTTCTACTGTACGGGTACCTCAGGGGCTCTGCAAATGCGACATGGCGCCCAAAAAACAATCAACCAAAATCTACATGCCAAGTAGCACTCCTGCCATTCTGAGCCCTGCGCTGTATCCAAGCAGCAGTTTATGACCACATATGGAGTATTGCCGTACTCGAGAGAAATTGCTTTACAATTGTTGGGGCGCTTTTTCTCCTTTATTCCTTGTGAAAATGAAAACAATTCAACATTTTAGTGGAAAGAATGTAGATTTTCATTTTCACTGCATAATCCCAATAATTCAGCAAAAATACTGTGGGGTCAAAATGCTCACTATACCGCTAGATAAATTCCACGAGGGGTATAGTTTCCCAAATGGGGTCACTTTTGCCGGGTTTGCACTATTTTGGCCCCTCAGTGGCTTTGCAAATGTGGCATGGGGCCGCAAACCATTCCAGCAAAACTTGAGCTCCAAAAGTCAAATGGCGCTCCGTCCTTGCTAACTTCCGCCATGTGTCCAAACAGCAGTTTATTACCACATATGGGGTATTGCTGTGCTCAGAAGAGTTTGCTTTACAAATATTGGGGTGTTTTTTCTCCTTTATCTATTGTAAAAATAAAAAAAATCTGAGCTAAAACTACATTTTATTGGAAAAAATTTAGATTTTCAATTTCACGGCATAATTCCCATAAATTCAGCAAAAAACGTGTAGGGTCAAAATGCTAACTATACCCCTAGAAAAATTCCTTGAGGGGTGTAGTTTCCAAAATGGGGTCACTTTTGGGGAGTTTCCACTGTTATGGTCCCTCCAGGGCTTTGCAAACACGACATGGCACCGAAAACCATTCCAGCAAAATCTGCGCTCCAAAATCCAAATGGCCCTCGTTACCTTCTGAGCCCTGCCGTGGGTCCAAACAGCAGTTTATTACCACATATGGAGTATTGCCGTAATCGGGAGACATTGCTTTACAAATTTTGTGGTGCTTTTTCTCCTTTATTCCTTGTAAAAACTAAAACATCGTATGTTTTTTCAGAAAAAAAGTCGATTTTAATTTTCACAGACCAGTTCCAATAAATTTAGCAAAAAACCTGTGGGCTAAAAATGCTAACTATACCTCTTGAAAAATTCCTTAAGGGGTGTAGTTTCCAAAATGGGGTCACTTTTGGGGGGTTTCCACTGTTTTGGCACCACAAGACCTCTTCAAACCAGACATGGAGCCTAAAATATATTCTAATAAAATAGAGGCCCCAAAATCCACCAGGCGCTCCTTTGCTTCTGAGGCCGGTGTTTCAGTCCATTACCACACTAGGGCCACATGTGGGATATTTCTAAAAATTGCAGAATCTTGGAAATAAATATTGAGTTGCGTTTCTCTGGTAAAACTTTCTGTGTTACAGGAAAAACTGTATTACAAATGAATTTCGTAAAAAAAAATAGAAATTTGTAAATTTCACCTCTACTTTGCTTTATTTCCTGTGAAATGCCTAAAGGGTTAAAATAATTTCTGAATGCTGTTTTGAATACTTTGAGGGGTGCAGTTTTTAAAATGGGTGTTTTATATGGGGTTTCTAATATATAAGGCCCTCAAAGCCACTTCAGAACTGAACTCGTCCCTGAAAAAATAGCCTTCTGAAATTTTCTTGAAAATGCGAGAAATTGCAGCTAAAGTTCTAAGCCTTGTAACGTCCTAGAAAAATAAAAGGACGTTCAAAAAACGATGCCAAAATAGAGTAGACATATGGGGGATGTTAATTAGCAAAATTTTGTGTGTTATAACTGCCTGTCTTACAAGCAGATACATTTAAATTGATAAAAATGCTAATTTTTGCAATTTTTCACTATATTTTGGTGTTTTTCACAATTAAATACTGAATGTATCGACTAAATTTTACCACTATCTTAAAGCTCAATGTGTCACGAGAAAACAATCTCAGAATCGCTTGGATAGGTAAAAGCATTCCGACGTTATTACCACATAAAGTGAAACATGTCAGATTTGAAAAATGAGGCTCTGTCAGGAAGGTCAAAAGTGGCTAAAGAGGGAAGGGGTTAATACAGCGTATATAAGCAAATTGACCAACCATCACACCGGGAAACGGACTCCCACCTTTTTGATATTGATGACTTATCCTAAAGAGAGGCCATCAATATTAAGGTCCCGGAAAACCCATTTAATGTGGTTTTCTGACTCAGAACTTTAGAAAGGTGATAAATGTATGATCACTGGGGCCCCACTGCTGGGCTGCCATCAGGCACTGAAAAGGAATAGGGAGCTCGGGCACTACTCTTATCGTCTGTTCAGCTGTGTAGTTTGCTATGTAGTAACCAAAACATGGCATGTGTATGAGTGTTGATTTTGAGCTGGTCGCAAAGAGAACGCTTGGAAAATTTGCAATACCGTGCTGAGCCTTCTGTCTGTACATTGTGCTGCCACCCCTGAGGCCATCCCTAAAAAAATGTGCTTCACATGATGTTTGTATCTGTTCTGTCTTCCTATTCTCTGTTTTATCAGTATTAGTGCGTCAGTGGGAGACTAAATGTGGCCAACTTCTAAAAGGATGAAACTTTTTACCACTAGATAAGGAAAGAGCAGAGATACCATAAGGGAGTCTTTAGTCTCAAAGGAGTGGCGTTGTACATTGGGTCCATGTGTATGAAGACAGCATAACAGGGATTTATACTATTCACTTGGTCACAAACGACTAACCAGTTATGGAAGGTGTAACCAGAAAAAAGACACTAAACCACTTAATCACCAGTGAATCAACATAGACTGGACGCAAAGTCATAGAATCAACAGGGCCTAAACAATACCAACTTGTGCTCTGCGGACACCCCACTGTGCCACTAGATTAGTAAGAAATGCATAGTTGTCTATTGGGTCAGCATCTATTGGACAGAAGCCCACTTGGAAAATTAATTATGTGAGAATTACCACATATTATAGCATAGTTGTTTCTGCTACTGGGTTTAGTATATTGCACTGTGCTATATATACCTATTACATATTCTGTTAATTTTTATTTTGGTTGCAAAATAGATTTTCCCATTGCTGCATGTGTACACCATCCAGTTTGGTAAGAAAACATTTGTCTTGCATATAGATATAGTGTAGATCTTCCTACTCCTTGGCATTGAGGTTGTTTTACATCTATATTCTATATCAACACAAAATGCCTAATAGTGCAGTGTGCCTTTAAACCATTAGATGGCACTAGTCTACAGGGCATGGTATGTGAGAGCAAATGAAGAGCTCTACAAGAGAAAAATGCTTTCTAATTTCATTGTTGAAGACTTCAAGCTGGCTGTGCAGTAAGTACATAAGTGAAGCTGTACAATGCCTATTGTAATGTCTGCAGCAATATTTGGTATTTGCACAAACATAGCCATACCTATCTGTGTGATTAACTAAATTGCAATAATTGATTAAGTAGATTATTATTAATTATTTTGGTAAATGGGAATGGAAGATGATCGCAGATGTTTATGTACATCTTTAAACTGCCATAAATGCTCCATGTGTAAATATTTTCCCATTAGATTCAAGTAGGCCAGGCAGAACAGAATGACCATGTATGACAGTCTTAAAGAGGCTCTGTCACCAGATTTTGCAACCCCTATCTGCTATTGCAGCAGATAGGCGCTGCAATGTAGATTACAGTAACGTTTTTATTTTTAAAAAACGAGCATTTTTGGCCAAGTTATGACCATTTTTGTAGTTATGCAAATGAGGCTTGCAAAAGTACAACTGGGCGTGTTTAAAAGTAAAAGTCCAAGTGGGCGTGTATTATGTGCGTACATCGGGGCGTTTTTAATACTTTTACTAGCTTAGCGTTCTGATGAGAAGTATCATCCACTTCTCTTCAGAACGCCCAGCTTCTGCCAGATCACGCTGTGACGTCACTCACAGGTCCTGCATCGTGTCAGACGAGCGAGGACACATCGGCACCAGAGGCTTCAGTTGATTCTGCAGCAGCATCGGCGTTAGCAGGTAAGTCGATGTAGCTACTTACCTGCAAACGCTGATGCTGCTGCAGAATCAACTGAAGCCTCTGGTGCCGATGTGTCCTCGCTCGTATGACACGATGCAGGACCTGTGAGTGACGTCACAGCGTGATCTGGCAGAAGCTGGGCGTTCTGAAGAGAAGTGGATGATACTTCTCATCAGAACGCCCAGCTAGTAAAAGTATTAAAAACGCCCCGATGTACGCACATAATACACGCCTACTTGGACTTTTACTTTTAAACACACCCACTTGGACTTTTGCAAGCCTCATTTGCATAACTACAAAAATGGTCATAACTTGGCCAAAAATGCTCGTTTTTTAAAAATAAAAACGTTACTGTAATCTACATTGCAGCGCCTATCTGCTGCAATAGCAGATAGGGTTGCAAAATCCGGTGACAGAGCCTCTTTAAAGAGGCTCTGTCACCAGATTATCAAATCCCTATCTCCTATTGAATGTGATTAGCGCTCCAATGTAGATAACAGAAAAGTTTTTTGTTTTTTTTGAAAAATGATCATTTTTGCCCAAGTTATGAGCAATTTTATATTTATGCAAATTAGCTTTTCAATGGACAACTGGGCGTGTTTTCTCGTTTTACCAACTGGGCGTGTATTGTGTTTTTACCAACTGGGCGTGTATTGTGTTTTTACCAACTGGGCGTTGTCAATAGAAGTGTATGACGCTGACAAATCAGCGTCATACACTTCTCATCGTTCCCACCCAGCTTCTTTCACTGCAGACACACAGCGTGACGTCACCCACAGGTCCTTCAACCTTGGCGTCGGACAGAGAAAATACATGGGCTCCAGCCGTCCGAGAGGGTAATATGCTCGTCTCTAGGGAGTTTACTATGCTTACCTGCACACGGTGATGCTGCTGCAGATTCAACTGTACTCTCTCGGACGCCTGGAGCCGATGTGTCTTCTCCCTTCCGACGCCAAGGTTGAAGGACTTGTGGGTGACCTCATCGTTCCCACCCAGCTTCTTTCACTGCAGACACAGCGTGACATCACCCACAGGTCCTTCAACATTGGCGTCGGAAGAGAGAAGACACATCGGCTCCAGGTGTCCGAGAGGGTACAGTTGAATCTGCAGCAGCATCACCGTGTGCAGGTAAGCATAGTAAACTCCCTAGAGATGAGCATATTACCCTCTCAGACGCCTGGAGCCGATGTATCTTCTCTCGTTCGACGCCAAGGTTGAAGGACCTGTGGGTGACGTCACGCTGTGTGTCTGCAGTGAAAGAAGCTGGGTGGGAACGATGAGAAGTGTATGACGCTGATTTGTCAGCGTCATACACTTCTATTCACAACGCCCAGTTGGTAAAAACACAATACACGCCCAGTTGGTAAAAACAGAATACACGCCCAGTTGGTAAAACGAGAAAACACGCCCAGTTGTCCATTGAAAAGCTCATTTGCATAAATATAAAATTGCTCATAACTTGGGCAAAAATGATCGTTTTTCAAAAAAAATAACTTTGCTGTTATCTACATTGCAGCGCCGATCACATTCAATAGGAGATAGGGATTTGATAATCTGGTGACAGAGCCTCTTTAAAGGTTTTTGTGATATTAGAAAAAATGGGCTGCTTTTTATTTTCCCACCAGAAACAGCAGCACTGTTGTCCATGGATTGTTTCTGGAATTGCAGTTCATCCCTGTTCACTTGAATATCAGAAACAGAAATGAACGCTGTTTTTGGGACAAAAAGCAGAACTATTTTCTAATCTCATGCAACCCCTTTAACTTAGTTAGTGCTGTTATTAACCATGCCCATACTGAAAACTACTGAGAAAAAAATATCATCCAGGTAATGGTACACAGTTGAGTCACATTATTATGACCACCTCCTACTTTCGTCGTCGGCAGCGGGTTGCCCATAAAGGAAGTGATGTTGTAGACTGGCTTGGTGGGTATATAAGGTGTACGATAGGCTGTCTGAACACATATCACTCATTGTCATGGGTACAAGGGGCGATTTATCAGAGTTGCAAAAAGAGATCAATATTGGCTTTCGGCCAAGGGTGGCAGTATTTTTCAAACAGCGCAGTTTGTGAACTGTTCACGTGCTGCTGTGGTGAAAGTGTATCGTGAGTGGACAAATGGCGCCATTGGAAACAACCGACGTGGAAACTGCGAAGCACCACCTGCTATTGATGTGAGAGGTGAACATCGGCTACGAAGGTGAGCAAGGGCCGAACGGCGCTACAGTGGAGCAGCTCACCGTGAAAATCAACCAGGGGCTACCAGACATGTGTCTAAAATAACAGTTCAGCAAACCCTACTGCGTATGGGGCTCCAAAGCAGACAGATGGTCACTGCTCCTATGGTAACAAAAGTGCATCAGAAAAAAAGGCTTCAATTTGCACGGCAGTATCGGAATTGGACCACCGATGATTGGCAAAGGGTTACATAGTTACATAGTTTGTACGGTTGAAAAAAGACACATGTCCATCAAGTTCAACCAAGGGATGGGAAAGCGGAAGTAAAAAATTTCTACACATAGGAGATAATATTTTTTTGTTCTAGGAAATTATCTAACCCTTTTTTAAAGCCATCTACTGTCCCTGCTGTGACCAGCTCCTGCGGTAGACTATTCCATAGATTCACAGTTCTCACAGTAAAGAAGGCTTGTTGCCTCTGCAGGTTGAACCTTTCTTTTTCCAGACGGAGGGTGTGCCCCCTTGTTTTTTGAGGGGGTTTTACATTGAACAGGATTTCACCATATTTTTTTGTATGTGCCATTCATATATTTATATAAGTTAATCATGTCCCCCCTTAGTCGTCTTTTTTCAAGGCTAAATAGGTTTAGTTCTTTTTATCTTTCCTCATAACTTAGATTCTCCATACGCCTTATTAGTTTCGTTGCTCTTCTTTGTATTTTTTCCAACTCCAGGGCATCCTTTCTATGAACTGGAGCACAGAACTGAACTGCATATTCTAGATGAGGCCTCACTAATGCTTTGTAAAGTGGTAATATTACATCCCTGTCCGCGAGTCCATGCCTCTTTTAATACACGACAATATCTTGTTGGCCTTTGAAGCGGCTGATTGACATTACATGCTGTTATTTAGTTTATGATTTACAAGTACACCCAGATCCTTCTCAACAAGTGACTCCCCCAGTGTAGCTCCCCCTAGGACATATGATGCATGCAGGTTGTTGGTACCCAGGTGCATAACTTTACATTTATCTACATTAAACTTCATCTGCCAAGTGGACGCCCAAACACTCAGTTTGTTTAAATCCGCTTGCAATTCACGAACATCTTCCATAGTCGGAAACTATATTACATAGCTTGGTGTCATCTGCAAAATAGAAATAGTGCTATTAATCCCATCCTCTATATCATTAATAAATAAGTTGAATAATAGTGGTCCCAGCACTGAACCCTGGGGTACACCACTTATAACCGGTGACCATTCAGAGTAGGAATCATTGACCACAACTCTCTGGATACGGTCCTTGAGCCAATTCTCAATCCAATTACAAACTATACTTTCTAAACCTATAGTCTTTAATTAACCCATTAGACATCTATGGGGGACAGTGTCAAATGCCTCTGCAAAGTCCAAAAACACTATATCCACATCGGCCCCTCTGTCTAGGCTTCTGCTCACCTTTTCATAAAAACATATCAGGTTAGTTTGACAACTTCTGTCCTTAGTAAATACTGTGCTGGCTGTCACTTATAATACTATTTATTGTCACATAATTCTGTATATAGTCCCTTAATAGCCCATGAAACATTTTCCCCACAATTGATGTTAAGCTTACTGGTCTATAATTACCCGGCAAAGACCTAGAGCCCTTTTTGAAAATAGGCACCACATTTGCCCTGCACCAGTCCCTTGGCACCATACAAGTCACGAGAGAATCTCTAAATATTATGAAGAGGGGGACAGAAATAACTGAACTAAGCTCCTTAAGAACTCTAGGGTATAACCCATCTGGTCCCGGGGCCTTGTGTACGTTTATTTTCGTTAATTTAGCTTGCACCATATCTACATTCATCCAATTCAGTATATCAACTGATATATTAACAGCACTGGCAGCGGCTACATCAGCTGCTCTTTCTTCTTTTGTATATACAGAGCGTAAGAACCCATTTAGTAACTCTGCCTTCTCTTGATCCCCAGTGACCAACTCCCCATTACCACTATCTAGGGGTCCTACATGTTCAGACCTTGGCTTTTTTGCATTTATATGCTTAAATAATTTTTGGGGATTTGTTTTACTATCCTTGGCCACCTGCCTTTCATTTTGTATTTTTGCTTATTTTATTACCTTTTTACAGATTTTATTAAGCTCTTTATAATTTACAAAGGCTACAGATGTACCCTCAGATTTGTATTTTTCAAATGCCCTTTTTTTTGTCATGTATTGCCCTTTTTACAGAAGGTGTAAGCCATGTGGGGTTTAATTTAAGTCGTTTATACTTGTTAGTTACCTATAGGAATACATTTTGCAGTATAATTACCCAAAGTAGATTTGAAAATCTCCCATTTATCATTTGTACCATTATTTGACATTAGTTCTTCGAAGTCTATATCCTGAATTGCAGCCCTCATCTTGGGGAAATTGGCCTTCTTAAAATTAAATGTTTTTGCCCTCCCAGCCTGTGTTTGTTTTTTACAGTATAGGTAAAATGTAACTATATTTTGATCACTGTTACCGAGGTTTTCACGAACATTGACATTCCCAACAAGCTCTGCATTATTAGAAATGACCAGATCCAACAGAGCTTCACCTCTAGTCGGGTCTTCCACAAACTGGCCCATAAAATTTTCCTGTAACAGGTTGAGGAAATGTCTCCCCTTTGCAGTTGAAGCCGAACCATGACACCAATTAATATCTGGGTAATTAAAATCTCCCATTATCACTACAGTACCCGCCTGTGCAGCCTGCTCCATCTGTTTATATAGCTGAACTTCTATCTCCTCAGTTATATTGGGGGGGTCTATAGATTACACCAAAAGTAATTTTTTCAGTGTTTACCTCCCTTTGTAATTCCACCTACAAGGTTTCAACCTCCTCACAATCTTCACCCATTTAATGTCTCATTCACACTCGCCTTCATATCGCTTCTCACATACAGACATACACCACCACCTTTCCTATTCGCCCTGTCTTTCCAAAAAAGTGTAAAACCCTGTAGATTTACAGCCCAGTCATGAGAAGAGTCCAGCCATGTTTCAGCAACACCAACTATATCTATATTTTCTTCCAGTACCAAGGCCTCCAGCTCCCCCATTTTGCTTGCTAGACTTCTTGCATTTGTGAACATACACTTTAACTTGCCTTTAAATGTTTCACTTTCAGTATCAGAAATGTGATTATTTGGGCTTTTTTTTATTTTCACTGCTGTTTTGTAACGAAAGGATCTCCTTATCTTGTTACCTAGTCCTCTCCCCACCGTCTGTTTCTCCCCCCACCAATATAGTCTGACCCCTCTCTAACCTAACTACCCCTTTATTTTTTACATTGGCCTCCCTGCTCAGCCCTAGTTTAAATACTCCGCCACCCCAGCTAGAATTCTCTCCCCATCACAGAGGACCCCCTTCCATTTAGGTGCAAATCATCTGCAGAATACAGTTTGTACCCCAATGAAAAGTCAGCCCAGTGCTCTAGGAACCCAAAGCCTTCTCCTCTACACCAAGACTTAAGCCATGCATTTAACTCCCTAAGCTCCCGCTGTCTTTCCTGTGATGCGCATGGCACAGGCAGTATTCCTGAGAATACATCCTTGGAGGTCCTTCCCTTCAGCTTGTAGCCTAGTTCTTTAAAAATATTCTTAAGGCTCCTCCACCTACCATTTATTCTGTTGAAACAAAAATGGTGTGCAGAAAAGGCAGATCCAGCACTCAAATGTATAATAAATTCGATTTTTATTAGGTCATTTAAAAATAGGGATAAAACAACAATCCCGGGACCACGCTTACGCGTTTCAGACCACTAGGGTCCTTAATCATATGCTATGATTAAGGACCCTAGTGGTCTGAAACGCGTAAGCGTGGTCCCGGGATTGTTGTTTTATCCCTATTTTTAAATGACCTAATAAAAATCGAATTTTTTATACATTTGAGTGCTGGATCTGCCTTTTCTACACACCATTTTTGTTTCTATAGCCTGCTGTCGATACAGGATTAAGCTCAGGAGGATCTACGAGCACCTACAGCTTTTTGGATTTCTTATGCCTACATTGGTATTTATCAAGCTTCATCAAAACGCATTGGAATAACGCAATCTAGTATGAAGGTTATGAGGTGAGCAAAACTTTTGGTAAAACTCTTTTCACTTTTTCATTTATTCTGTTGTTGGTACCCACATGGACCATGACAGCTGGATCATCACCAGCCCCTCCCAGCAATTTGTCCACCCGTTCCACCACATGCCGAACCCTGGCACCAGGGAGACAGCAAACCATTCGGTTGAGGCGGTCTTGGCGACAAATTATCCTATCCGTCTTCCTGATAATAGAATCCCCGACAACTACTAGTTGTCTTGGCTTACCTGCATTACCATCCCGCCGACTACTAGCTGGGCTGTTGTCCCGGCTGTTAGGGAAATCAGTATCCACTAGGGCTGCCATTTCTGTGACCGACACCCTCGCAACATCACCCAACTTGGCAATTTTGCTTGGAATGTCAGAAACAGGATTGGCCTTCCTTTTCTTTGACCCCTTTTTACTGCCCCTAACTACATTAACCCAGCTACTTACCTGATCCTGCTCACCCATGTCTTCACCCTCCAGTTCTACCCCACTAACTGCATGCTCCGTGAGCAGCAAGCTCCGCTCAAGATTGTCTATCTTCCTCAGTGTTGCATTCTGCTCCTCCAGATCTCTAATGCGAGCTTCCAGGTGAACAACATTCTCACATCTGCCACAGAGGTATTCACCCTGGAACTCAGGCTCCAGTCGTGCATGCATATAGCAAACTGTGCACTGAAGAAAACCACCAATCTTGCTGTCCATTATCCCAGTTACAACAAAACAGTGAACAATTGTCAAAGTAAAAGAAAAGTAGAGTACTTACTGGGGCTTTAACTCCTCTTTTTAACTCCGGTTTTATAACTCCACTTATATCACAAGCCACTTAAACCACCAAGCTCAGAAAGGGTTGCCTTCTCCTAATGGTCATGTTTTCTGCTTCATTGAACGGATGGACGTTGGCGTGTCAGGCGAGAAACATCAGAGAACAAACACCCTACAACCATTTCTGGAAGAACACAACCTGGTGGTGGCAGTGTTATGGTCTGCAGAATTTTTTCATGGCATTCTCTGGGCCCATTTATCTATGTGGAAGGCGCTCTGAACCGATTTGTGTATGAATTCTGCGTTGCAGATCACGTCCACCCATACTTGCTGTTTGTCTTCACTGGGGCAGATGGAATCTTCCAGCAAGACAACGCGACATGTCACACGGCTAGAAATGTCCGACATTGGTTGGAAGAGCACGACCAACACTTCCAAGTACTTCCCTGGCCTCCTAATTTGCAAGACTAGAATCAAATTTAGCATCTGTGGGACCACCTTGATCATCTTGTTCGCTCTATGGATCCTCCCCCACGCACCCTCCAGCAAATGTGGGATGCACTGCAGTCAGCATGGTCCAGATACCTGAGACAACCTACCAGCCCCTTATTGAGTCATTCCCAGCCCGTCTAGCTGATGTCCGTGCTGCACACGGCGGTTACTCTGGATATTAGCTGGTGGTCATAATAATGTGACTCGACTTTGTATTTGCAAATGTAAGACAAGTATTGATATTAAAAAAGGGTATTCTGGTTTCAGCAAATAAAGCTTCATTCATTGTATAATAAAAAGTTAGACAATTTTATAATATGCTTGCTGTATCAATTCCTTGTGCCCCTTCAGTTTTCCATTGAATGAGTACCCAGAGATAACTTGAAAACTAGGAGCAGATGGTACAGACACTATATTGCGAAATTGTATACCTTTTCATTATACAAAGAAAACCTATATTTGCTGAAACTATCAAGGACTCATTTAATATTGCATAACAGTGTTGTGCACATTTCTAGTCTCCCATATTACTTGTAGACACTGAACCGCTTAGGGAAAGTGTCAGGGACTGCGAGGGTTAAATATAGGCGTCAACGTATTCAAATAATGCCCAGGACCAGGATTGGTGTACAAGGGTTAAGAGGGGCGTGGTAAAGGTGACATAAGTGTGGGTCTTGGGGCAGAACGCCCTCTTACCTTCAAGCTGCAGCGTGAGGAACACCCGCCCTCCCACCCCTTGTGGTTGTGGTTTTCGTTTTTTAAGGTTTCTGAGGTTATGTTCTTGTTCTGGCACTTTTCTGGTTTCTTTTGTAGATGTCGCAGCTGGCGGAAATTACGGCTATGAAGGCGGAGTTTGAACCCTACGTGTCTGATGGAGTACAGGGAGCATCAGCATTTCAGGAAAAGGAGGAAGGAGAAAAAGATGTCTTCATGATAATTTGTATATAATTAATAAAGCTGTGGCCAATTCCACATTTCCACAAAGAAGCTGTTGGTGTTTTTATTATAAATTAAGTGATGGTGTAAGGTCCGGGGAATGTAAGGTTGGTAATGGGTCCTTGCAGTCTCATAAACTTTCTTGTTGTAAAGTCACAATCACTAATTTTATCTACAAAGGCCTGGAGTACTTTGGATGTTCTTTTGGGATTTTTTTTAATTATTTCCTTGCACCCTTGGAGAAATTCTTCTAGAGGAGAATACCTATGTACATATGGCAGCTGATGGAGCATGCCATGATTTTTTTCCTTTTGGATTCTTGCAAAACTTGGCAGAAAAATCCTCTACATGACTTGTTTGATATTGGAGGCATATAGAGGTACAGTAGCTGCCTCATGCACCTCTATAGATGTCGTATTATGGCTTCATGCAGTTCAGAGCTTGTATGGAAACCAGGTGGTTATGTGTATGAGGTCATAGGAGCCAAAATAAGACTGCCATAGAGGTCCTTGGGCGCTCTATTGTACCTCCGTATGCCTCTGATTTTATACAGAGGCATTCACATTTTCTCCTGTTAAATTACATATGGATCCGAAAGAAAACAAATTGTGGAATGCGCCATCAATGTCAGGTGGGGGTATTCTCCTGAAGAAGCATTCCTAATAGGAGAGAATATTTCCACACACACTGAGTCCAACGTGGCCTGTATGGCAGTGCAAGGAGGCCGAATAGGGTCCGTGCCAGTGTGCATGAGTCCTTAGATAAAGAGTTTACTTTGTCACTAAAAACAGATAACTCAGAATAAAGTGGCAATTTGTTGGTTTACAGACTACGTGGGGATGTAAACACTTTAGTCCTTTTAAGTTCGATTTAATTTCAACCAGTGCGGTGAAGATAGATGATTTCTGTTCTTTATATTTTCTGTGCCTTCTGTGCCCCATGTGCTTCACTTTGTAGAGAGACAGAGATAAATTCTTTATATGATATGCTTTAGATTTAGGGGGAAAAAAAACCAATAAAAGAGTACAATTCTAATGCCTTAATGACTACCAATATGCCTTTTTATACCAGTCATTAAAAAGCCTAATTCTACAATACTGTTAATTTTTATGGTGCTGTAGAATAAGTCTTGATCAGGTGTCCTCTTCCCACCATGGAGCAGATGGACAGCTGTGTAATGCCTTTGAGAGACCTCTGATCCCGTCGTTTAACTCTTTGGTCATTAAAGGGGTGTAACGCCGGCAGCGTGCCCCACATCTGCCAGCAGTCCCTGCCGCTGTGTATCGTGCCTTTCTCGGCGCTCTACATCTTCTGTTGCTCACGGCTGCCGGATCCCTAGTGTGCGCACGTTCGTGCTCTGGCAGCATCGTGCTCCGACCGCCTCTTAAAGTGCCAGTGAGCGTGACATTCCAAAGTTCCCAATCACCTCTGCTATTTCCCAGGACTATTAAAGGCAACTCCTCCATCTCCAAGTGCCTGAGCAATGTTGTTGCTAAGCCAGTGTTTCCTTAGCCTGTTCCTGAAACATGTGTCTGTGAATATCTAGTGTCCGTGACAAGTCCAGTATCTGTATCCAGTGTCCGTGTCAAGTCCAGTGTCTGTGACAATTCCAGTATCTGCGTTCAGTGTCCATGTCAAGTCCAGTGTCCGTGATAAGTCCAGTATATGTGTCCAGTGTCCGTGATGAGTCCAGTATCTACGTCTAGTGTCCGTGACAAGTCCAGTATCTGTGTTAAGTGTCCCTGTCAAGTCCAGTATCCATGACGACTTCAGTATCCGTGTCCAGTGTCCATGACGACTTCAGTATCTGTGTCCACTGTCCGTGACGAGTCCAGTGTCTGTAACGAGTCCAGTATCCGAGACCAGTTCTGCTTCCGATAATCCAGTGCAAGCCAGCTTCCAGCTATCCGTCACCAGCCTGCCATCCAGGTTCCATCAACCAGTGACTGTCCTATATGTGTTTGGCCAGCTGCTACTCCGTTACGGCGGAGTGGCCCAGTAGGTCCACAACCCCGGGGGATGTGACAGTTTGCTCAGGCCATGGACCCCGCTGGCAAACCAAAGACAGCAGTTCAAGTTATGCAGGATGATATGCGAGACCTCCGCCAGGATCAGCTACTGCAGGCAGTTTATACCATCGCTAGTTGCCTGGACATCGTTCCTGTTCCTACCCCGGCAACTCCACAAGCTGTAGCTCCAGCTACTTCTCAGCCAATCATAGTTCCAGTCAGCTCCAGAGCCGGAATTCAGTTGCCACTTCCACCATGTTATGATGGAGAAGCAAAAACCTGTCGAGGCTTTTTTAACCAATGCAAAATACATTTCAAACTGCATGCACATCTGTTTCCATCAGATCAGACCAAAGTAGCCTTCATTATTTCCCTATTGTCTGGCAAGGCCCTGGCATGGGCAAATCCTATCTGGCAATGTGAGGGACTGGAGTCGTCTAATCGACAGCTTTCATGGACACTTTCCGCACCGTGTTCGAGGAGCCTGGTCATACTTCGTCAGCCGCTACTTCGCTTCTGTCACTCCGCCAAGGAGGTTCAACGGTAAGAGAGTACACCACACAATTCCGTACCTTGGCAGCAGAGCTCGCGTGGAACAACGAGGCTTTGGTGGCAACCTTCTGGCAGGGATTAGCCAGTACAGTCAGGCATGAATTGGCGGGTCCTGATCTTCCTGAATGCCCTGATTACTCTGGCTACACGTATTAAAATGAGGTTCCGAGAGTGCTCCCAGGAGATCCTTCGAGAGAGAAAGTCCTGTAGATTGACACTCAATTTTCAGAGACCCCATTTACCACCTTCTGCTGCAACCTGTCAAGATCTGTGAGTATGTGGAACTACTGGGCCGTACCGCTGTAGCGGGATTGCAGCTGGCCAAACAGTGTACCAAGTCAAAGTATATATAGTCCAAGCACCAGACAGTAGCAACAGCTAGGCTCAGATGGGACCTTGGCAACAGATACCAGGCATGGTGTAACACAGCAGGCATGACCGGTGGCACAACACGACTCCAACTTTCTAAGGCACAGGAACAATGGTAGCACGGGATACAGAATACAGGTAGCAGGTACGGGAACACTGGGAACAGGATAACACGAACGGACCATTTGCAAGACTAACACGGGTAAACACAACAACGCTCAGCCAAGGAGTAAAGGGGCAAGGCCCTTCATATAGTCTAGGGTGATCATGGGCTAATTAATGATTATTTTCCTTAAAGGGCCAGAGCGCGCACCCTACAGGACGCAGAAGAACGGAACGGAAGTGAGCGCTGGCGTCTCCTAGGGAGGAGATGCAGGCAGCACTCACGGATCCATGGCTGCGGCCATCGGGGGGTTAGTAATCCCGATGGTCCACAGCCGTGGACGCTACAGTATCCCCCCTCTTCTTGGAGCCAGAGCGAGAGAGGAAATTCTTAATGAGGGTAGGAGCATTGAGGTTCTCTTCTGGCTCCCAGGACCTCTCCTCTGGACCAAACCCCTTCCAATCCACCAAATAAAAAGTTCTTCCTCCTACTTTTTTGAAGTCCAGGTTCTCCTTAACCTCGAACACATTGGAAGAACCGCTGGGAACAACTGCAGGGCTAGGCGTTTTTGTGTAGCGGTTCAGGACCACAGGCTTCAGGAGGGAAACATCAAAGGAGTTGGGGATCTTGAGCGTAGAAGGCAGCTGAAGCTTGTAAGAGACAGAGTTAATTTGCTGTAGGATCTCAAAAGGTCAGAGGAACCTGGGAGCAAACTTGTACAAAGGTACCTTTAGACGGATATTCCATGAAAACAGCCAGACTTTGGTACCTGGAAGATACTGAGGCGGCTCCCTTCTTCTTGTATCCACCTTTCGCTTCATGCGATCGTCTGCCAGCAGAATAGAGGATGGGGTTTGCTGCCAGATCTGTAGAAGTCTCCGAATGCAGAGTCAGCTTCTGGGACGTAGCTGAAACAGGAAGAGGAATTCGTGGATGTTGGCCGTAGACAATGAAGAACGATGTAGAAGCTGTGGACTCATTTGTGTGGTTGTTGTATGAGAACTCAGAACAAGAAAGAAGCTGTACCCAGTCATCATGCTGCATGGAGATGAAGTGTTGTAGATAATTCTCCATGATATGGTTAATCCTCTCGACTTGGCAATTAGACTGCGGATGGTAGGCTGAGGAAAAGTCACACTTCACATCAAGGAGTTTACAGGTGTACTCCAGAATTTTGATGTAAACTGAACCCCCCGATCAGACCCGACATGAAGGGGCAGACCATGTAAACGGAAGATATGCTGGATGAAGAGCTTTGCCAGTTGAGGAGCAGAAGGTAGGCCGGTCAGCGGGATAAAATGTGCCATCTTAGAGAACCGGTTCACCACCACCCAGACCGTATTGCATCCTGCTGATAAAGGAACAGAGTCCAGTGCTATATGTTGCCAGGGAGCGTTGGGCACAGTCAGAGGCTGGAGCAGGCCGGCAGGCTTGGAGTGAGCAACTTTGTTGGAAGCACACACAGAGCAGGAAGCGACAATGTCCACAACGTCTTTGGGCAGCGTGGGCCACCAGAAATGACGAGCAATCAGATCTCGAGTCTTACAATCCACCACATGCCCAGCCAGTTTGTAGCTGTGTCCCCAGCAAAGGATTCTCCTCCTGTCTGCCAACCGCAAAAATGTCCTCCCCTGAGGGATGTCTCTAACTTGCAGAGGGTTAGCAGAAATAATGCAGGACGGGTCTATGATACATTGAGGGGACTCCACAGTGTCTTCTGTTTCAAATGACCTAGACAGGGCATCGGCCCTCACATTTTTGTCAGCGGGACGGTAGTGGAGCACCAATTGGAACCAGGTGAAGAACAGCAACCACCTGGCTTGACGGGGGTTCAGCCGTTGAGCTGACTGGAGATATGTAAGGTTCTTGTAGTCGGTGTATATCAGGATGGGGTAGGCTGCGCCTTCTAGCAGATGTCTTCCAGTGCCAATTTAATGGCCAGTAACTCCCGATCCCCAATAGAGTAATTGCGCTCTGCGGAGTAAAAAAAACTCTCGAGTAATAGCCACATATCACTGCCTTTCCTTTGAGGCCTCTCTGGAACAGAAGTGCACCTGCACCAACAGAGGAAGCGTCCACCTCCAACGAGATCTGTCGAGAGATGTCAGGATGATGGAGGATTGAGGCTGAGGTAAAGGCTTTCTTGAGGCTATTAAATGCACATTCTGCCTCTGGAGTCCACACCTTGGCGTTCACACAATTCTTAGTAAGGGTAGAGATGGGAACCGTCAATGATGAAAAGTTTGGGATAAACTGCCGGCAGAAGTTGGCAAATCCCCAAAAAAGCTGTATGGACCACAGGCCCTGAGGACGTGGCGATTCCAGGACGGACTTCACTTTCTCAGGATCCATTTTGAGACCTTGATCCAAAATGATCTAGCCCAGGAAGGGCAGAGAGTTTTTTTTTTCAAAGACACACTTCTCCAGCTTGGCATACAGACAATTCTCCCTTAAACGCAACAGAACTTGACGAACATGTCTCTGATGAGTCGTCGGATCTGGAGAGAAAATCAGAATATCATCGAGATAGACCACAACCCAGACATAGAGAAGATCTCGCAAGATATCATTGACTAATTCCTGGAAGACCGCAGACTGAAGGGCATCACCAGGTATTCGTAGTACCCGTCTCGAGTGTTAAACGCCGTCTACCACACATCACCTTGACGGATTTGGATCAAATTGTAAGCCCCACGCACGTCTAATTTAGAAAAAATCTTGGCTCCTCGTATGCGGTAAAATAGTTTGGAAATTAGTGGCAACAGATATTTGATCTTGACCATGATTTGATTGAGACCACGGTAGTCAATGCAGGGCCGAAGAGATCCGTCTTTTTTCTTGACAAAGAAGAACCTGGCCCCAGCCGGGGAGGAGGATATTTGTATTAAACCCCTCTCCAGATTCTTCTTGATTTAGGCCGACATAGACTGAATCTCTGGCAAGGAGAGACGGTATGCCCGTCCCTGAGGGATGGGGACACATTTGGAACCAGTTCAATGGGGCAGTCATAAGCCCGGTGTGGAGGAAGTGTCTCAGCCTCCTTCTCGCTGAAGACATCCGCAAACGGAGAGAAATGAGGGGGTAATCCTGCCAATGACTGAGGCAGAGGAGGCTGTACAGGATGGATCTGTAACAGACAACGGCTGCGACATTTGGAACCCCATTGGAGAGCCTCTCCGGAATTGCAGTCCAGGACTGGGGCATGTAGTCGGAGCCAAGGCAGGCCCAGTAGGACAGGATTAACGGCGTTAGGCAAAACAAGAAACTAAACTAGTTCAGAATTTAGGGCTCCAACTTGGATCTTCAGCGGCTTGGTTCCAGATATGATCGGGTCGAGCAGAGGCAGTCCATTCACGAGGCAACAGCCAAAGACTCCAGAGGGACTGTGGGCAACTGGAGAATATCCACTCTGTATTTTTGGATGAAGTTTGCTGCAGACCCTGAGTCCAGATAGTCAGAAAACCGGTGCGTCTTTTCACCAGACACTATGGTCACAGGAATGGACAGTTCCACCTAGGGTTGTCTCTCCAACCAATCCTAGGCATTGGAGTTTTTTTGGCTTCTGAAGGCACCAACGCAGGCCACAATACAGACAAAGTCCCGAAGTGCATCTACAGTGTTTTTCCTGGGCAGACAGTTTGAGATGGTCTCTTTGTGTAGACTCCTCTGATTGAACAGCTGATGAGGGCAGCAGGGGTTGCTGGAATGTAGGAGCCAGCCTGACCCGGTGAATCTCTTGAGACCGTTCCTGGAACCTCATGTCAATCCGGGTGGCAAGGGGGATGAGGTAATCTAGGGTAGAGGGTATAAAGTCTATGGCCACGGTCTTTCGTTCTAACAGAGTTGATGACCGCGGCCATGGATGTCCTACTGCTGTGCTGCGTCGTCCCCCTGTGAGGCGCCGGCACTCACTTCCGGGTATCGAGCCTGTCTCTCGAAGGGTGAAAATCATCATTATCTATTCATGAACTCCTGGACTATAAGAGGGTCACCGCCCTTCTTATCCTCGCCTGAGCGTTGTTGTTGTTTGCCTTAGTCTGTCTTGCAAATAGTCTCCTAAGTGTCTTCCAGCTTCCCAGTGTTTCCCGTTCCTGTATCCTGTATCCTGTTTCCCGTGCTATCTGTACCATCCTGGTCTACTGCCGTGCTGAGCTGTTGTCGTGTTGTGCTGCATCTCCACGCCTGTTCTACTACTCCTCGCCTGATGTCTACCTGCTGCCTGGTCCAAGCCGAGCCCGCCTTGCTACTGTCTACATTGCCTCAGGTACCCTTTTCTGGACTATAGACTCTATACCTTACCTGTTTGGCCAGCTGCCATCCCGCTACGCGTTAGAGCCCAGTGGGTCCACACCCCTCCTCGTGACAGTACGCTCAGGCTGGTCAAGTTAAGGGCATGTCACCCTCCCAAGCCATGCAGGCAAACCTGCAGGATCTCCGAACAAGACAGGATCAACTTCTTGTAGCAGTGGACTCCATGGCGCAGCAGCTAGGGGCGCTAACTGCTTCCATTTCCTCTATACAAGCTCTCCGACCGATCCTCCTGCTACTCCTCCTGGCGGTTCCGGTTGGGATTCCCGATTCTCACTGCCATTACCTTCTCGGTTCCATGGAGACACAAGTACGTGCAGGGGATTTCTGAACCAATGCTATATCCATTGTTCTCTGCACGCCCGAGCATTTCCGTCGGATGGAACCAAGATCGCCTTCATCGTGTCCCTACTTGCTGGCGAGGCCCTGGCATGGTCGAACCCAATCTGGGAACAACAGGGACCTGAGACTCGAGACTTCTAGGGGTTTGTGCGGTTGTTCCGTACTGTTTTTGAGGAGCCAGGACGTGTTTCGTAGGCAGCCACGGCTATCTTCTACCTTCGCCAAGAGGACTCCTCCGTGGGCGAATACACCATCCAGTTCCGGACCCTGGCGGGAGAGCTGTCCTGGAACAATGAGGCCTTGGTAGCATCCTTTTGGCATGGCCTGTCGCCCAGGATCAAGGACGAACTTGCTGCCCGAGACTTACCAACTGCCTTGGACGACCTGATTCTGCTGGCTACTCGGGTAGATATAAGGTTCAGGGAGAGGTCTCATGAGATGCAACAGGAGAGATGGCTTCCTAGATTGGCACCCAACTTTCAACAACCCCTCTTGCCTTCATCTACTGCTATGCCCGAGGTGCCGATGCAGGTGGATCGCCCAAAATTGTCTATACAAGAGAAACAGCGCAGGCGCACCACAGGACTCTGTCTGTATTGCGGCCTTGTCGGCCATGTCGTGCGTCTGTGTCCACAAAAACCAAAAAACCCCAACGCCTAGGTTTGGTTGGAGAGACAACCCTGGGCGATACTGCATTTAATCGTGACCTCTCTTCCAAACTGTTTATTGCCATGACCATCGTCGCTGGCGAGAGGCTCCATCCGTTTTCTGCCTACCTGGCTCTGCAGCTAATTTCATCCGTCAAGACCTTGTGGATCTTCTCCAGTTGCCCACTGTCTGCCTTGGTCGTTGCCTCGGTAGATGGACTGCCTTTGCCTGATCCAGTTTTTTCCATGACCAAGCCATTGAAACTTCAAGTGGGAGCTCTTCACACTGAGCTCAACTCCCTGTTTGTTCTGCCCAAGGCCATCGACCCCGTGCTGCTGGGTTTGCCTTGGCTCCGTTTGCACGCCCCAGTCCTGCATTGGAACTCCGGAGAGGTTCTCCAGTGGGGTCCCAAGTGTCTCGACTGCTGTCTGGGTCATATCCATCCTCCGCAGCCTTCTCCACATCAGTCGTTGGAAGGGTTGCCTCCGTTTTTCTCTCAGTTCGATGATGTCTTAGACAAGAAGGAAGCAGAGACCTTGCTGCCTCATCAAGCATATGATTGTCCGATCTACTTGGTTCCTGAGTAGTCTCTTCCTTGCGGTAGAGTATACCCTCTCTCCCTGCCAGAGACTCAGTCTATGTCAGCCTATATTAAAGAGAATCTGGAGAGGCGCTTCATTCGTAAATCCTCATCCCCGGCCAGAGCTGGGTTCTTCTTTGTCAAGAAGAAGGATGGATCCCTACGACCCTGCATTGACTACCGAGGCCTCAACCAGATCACGGTGAAGAACAGGTATCCACTGCCTTTGATTTCCGAACTGTTTGATCGCATACGGGGGGCAAATTTTTTTTCTAAACTGGACCTGCGGGGGGCCTACAATCTGATCCGGATTCGTCAAGGCGTCGAGTGGAAGACTGCTTTTAATACTCGTGATGGGCACTATGAATACCTAGTTATACCCTTCGGCCTGTGTAACGCCCCCACGGTGTTTCAAGAATTTGTCAATGACATTTTTCATGATCTCCTTTATGTTTGTGTTGTGGTGTATCTCAATGACATTTAGATTTTTTCCCCAGAAGCAGTATTGCTTCGTTTAAGAGAGAATCATCTTTATGCCAAGCTGGAGAAGTGTGTGTTTGAGAAAAAGTCTCTTCCCTTCTTGGGCTACATCATCTTCGATCAGGGCCTCAAGATTGACCCTGAGAAGGTAAAGGCTGTCCTGGAGTGGCCATGCCCACAAGGCGTGAGGGCCATACAAGGCTTCCTGGGATTCACCAACTTCTACCGGCTGTTCATTCCCAACTTCTCATCTTTGACAGCTCCCATCTCCACCTTCACTAAAGAGGGTATGAATGCCAAAGTGTGGACTCTGGAGGCAGAAGCCGCATTTGAATTCTTAAAAAAAGCCTTCACATCAGCCTCTATTCTTCACCACCCTGATGTATCCCTACAATTTTCTTTAGAGGTGGACGCTTCCTATGTTACTGCTGGTGCACTGTTGTTCCAGAAAGGTTCGAAGGGCAAGACTGTAATATGTGGCTACTATTCCAAGCTGTTTTCTTCCGCAGAGCGCAACTACTCGATTGGAGATCGGGAGTTACTGGCCATCAAACTGGCTCTGCAGGAGTGGAGACACCTACTGGAGGGCGCAGTCCATCCTACCCTGGTCTTCACGGATTACAAGAACTTGATCTACCTACAGACGGCCCAGTGGTTGAATCCTCGTCAAGCCAGGTGGTCGTTGTTCTTTGCTCGGTTCAAGTTCGAACTCCACTACCGACCTGCCATCAAGAATGTGAGGGCTGATGCCTTGTCTAGGTCATTTGAGACAGAGGACACTGTGGAGTCCCCACAGAATATTATTGACCCTTCCTGCATCTTCTCTGTGAACCCTCTGCAAGTTAGAGACATTCCTCCGGGAAGGACTTTTGTGCGTCTGGGTGACAGAGGAAGAATCCTTCGTTGGTGTCACAGTTCCAAGCTGGCAGGTCACGTGGATGCTCGTAAGACCGAAAATCTAATCGCCCGCCAATTCTGGTGGCTCATGCTGCCCAAAGACGTCATGGACTTTGTCTCATCATTTACGGTATGCGCAGCAAATAAAGTTGCTCACTCCAGACCTGCTGGCCTGCTCCAACCACTGCCTGTGCCCATTGCTCCCTGGCAACATGTCGCAACGGCTCTCCCTCCTTCTGCGGGTTGCAGTGTGATCTGGGTGGTGGATCGATTTTCTAAGATGGCTCATTTAGTTCCCTTGACCAGTCTGCCTTCTGCTGCATGATTGGCCGGCCTCTTCATTCAACACATCTTCCGTCTGCACGGCTTGCCCCTACATATTGTCTCGGACCGAGGGGTCCAGTTCACCTGAAAGTTTTGGAAAGCACTCTGCGGTCTCCTCGGTCTAAAGTTGGACTTCTCTTCGGCCTATCATCCCCAAACCAATGGGCAAGTCGAGAGTGTTAACCAGATTATGGAGAACTATCTGCATCACTTTGTTTCCAGGCGGCATGATGACTGGGTACAGCTGTTCCCGTGGGCAGAGTTCTCCTGTAACAACCACACTAGTGAGTCCACCACTTCCAGTCCGTTCTTCATCGTCTACGGCCAACATCCTTGTATACCTCTTCCTGTTTCTACGATGTCCCAGGTGCCTGCAGCTGACGCTACCTTCAGGGACTTTCTACAAATATGGCAACAGACCCGATCTTCTATTCTGCTGGTGGTGGACCACATGAAGAGAAAGGCAGATGCAAGAAGACAGGCTCCTCCTCAGTTTCTTCCAGGTACAAAGGTCTGGTTGTCTTTACGGAATATCCGGCTGATGGTGCCGTCCTGCAAATTTGCGCCTAGGCACCTCGGACCCTTCGAAATCCTGCTACAGATCAACCCGGTGTCTTACAAGCTACGGATGCCTCCTACCCTCAAAATCCCTAATGCCTTCCATGTCTCCTTGCTGAAACCCGTGGTCCTGAACCGCTACTCTAGGACTCAGTGGTTCCTGGTGGCTCATCCGGGACTTTCGAAGTAAGGGAGATTCAGGCCACCAAGAAGGTGGGAGGAAGGATGTTTTATTAAGTGGATTGGAGGGGGTTTGGTCCAGAAGAGAGGTCTTGGGAGGTAGATGAGAACATCGATGCGCCTGTCCACATGAGGAAGTTTCTCTCCCGCTCTGGTCCCAAGAGGAGGGGGCGTAAGAGGGATACTGTAACGTCTATGGCCACGGCCCGTCGTTCTGACTTACCCCTCGACAGCCGTGGCCATGGACGTCTGAGTTTCTTGCAGCGTCATCCTCCTGTGAGGCCGGCACTCACTTCCTGGTTTCGAGAATGTCTGCCGGAGGGCGCGCACACCCACGCGCACACGATCTTGAAGGACCAGTGCGCGAATATTGCAGGAAGTCTGCAATCTAGCCCAGAAGGCTACTGGGCTATAAAAAGGGCCCTGCCCTCTTGTTCTTTGCCTGAGCATTGTTAGTTTCCAAAAGTTTGTCTTGCTAATGGTTCCCTAGTGTCTTCCAGTTTCCAAGTGTTCCCTGTTCCTGTATCCTGTGTCCCGTGCTATCCAGATCCTGTACCGTGCTGAGCTGTTGTCATGTTGTGCTGCATACCACGCCTGTTCTGCTACACCACGCCTGCCACCTAGTCCCAGCCGAGCCTGCCTTACTGCTGTCCAAGTTGCCACAGGTACCCTCCCTGGATTATAGACTTTGTACTTACCTGTTTGGTCAGCTGCTGTTCCGCAACGCGGTACGGTCCATTGCTCACTACACACCTAGGTGAATACCTTGAGGGGTGTAGTTTCCAAAATGGGGGATCCACTGTTTTGGTCCCACAGGGACTTTGCAAATGCGACATAGCGACCAGAAATCAATCCAGCAAAATCTGTACTCCAAAAGCCAAATGGCACTCCTTCCCTTCTGAGCCCTACTTTGTGCCCAAACAGCAGTTTATGACCACATATGTGGTATTGCCGTACACAGGAGAAGTTGCTTTACAAGTGTTGGGGTGCTTTTTTTCATTTATTTGTTGAGAAAATGAAACATTTTCAGCTAAAACTACGTCTTATCGACGAAAAAGGTTTTTTTTTATTTTCAATGCCCAATTCTAATAAAATCTGTGAAACACCTGTCCGGTTAAAATGCTCACTACACCCCTAGATGAATTTCTCAAAAGGTGTAGTTTCGTGAATCGAGTCACTTTTGGAGAGTTTCCACTGTACTGGTACCTTAGGAGCCTTGCAAAAGTGACATGGTGTCAAGAAACCAATCCAGCAAAATCTGTGCTTCAAAAGCCAAATGGCGCTCCTTCTGTTCTGATCCTTGCCGTGTGCCCAAACAGCAGTTTATGACCACAAATGGGGTATTGCCGTACTCCAGAGAAGTTGCTTTACAAATGTTGGGGTTCTTTTATTCCTTTATTTGTTGAGAAAATGAAAAATTTTCAGAGAAAGCTACGTCTTATTGGAAAAAAAGGATTTTTTTTTCTTCACTGCCCAATTCTAATAAAATCTATGAAACCCCTGTGGGTTCAAAATGCTCACTACACCCCTAGATGGTTTCTTCAAGGGGTGTAGTTTCCTAAATGGAGTAACTTTTTTGGTGTTTTCACTGTTTTGGTCCCTTAGGGGCTTTGTAAATGCGACGTGGTCTCCGCAAACCATTCCTGCTAAATTTGAGCTCCAAAAGCCAAATGGCGCTCTTTCCCTTCTAAGCCCTGCCGTATGTCCAAACAGCCTTTTATGACCACATGTGGGGTATTGTTTTACTCGGGAGAAATTGCTTTACAAAAGTAGTGGTGCATTTTCTCTTTTTAGTCCTTGTGGAAATTAGAAAAAATTAGCTAAACCTACATTTTCTTTGAAAGAATGTAGATTTTAATTTTCACGGCCTACTTCCAATAATTTCTGCAAAAAACCTGCAGGGTCCAAATGCTCACTATACCCCTAGATAATTTTCTCAAGGGGTATAGTTTCCAAAATGGGGTCACTTTTGGGGGATTTCCACTGTTTAGGCGCCACAAGAGCATTTCAGACCCGACATGGTGCCTAAAATATTTTCTAATAAAAAGGAGGCCCCAAAATCCTCTAGGTGCTCCTTTGTTTCTGAGGCCTGTGCTTCAGTCAATAAGTGCACTAGGGCCACATGTGGGGTATTTCTAAAAAGTGCAGAATCTGGGTAATAGATATTGAGTTGCGTTTCTCTGGTAAAACTTTCTGTGTTACAAAAAAAATAGATAAAAAATTAATTTCTGCAAAAAAAAAAGAAATTTCAAAACTTCACATCTACTTTGCCTTAATTCCTGTGCAACATCTAAAGGGTTAAGAAACTTTCTAAATGCTGTTTTGAATACTTTGAGGGGTGACGTTTCTAAAATGGGGTGACTTATCGAGGGTTTCCAATATATAAGGCCCTGAAATCCACTTCACAACTGAACTGGTCCCTGTAAAAATAGCTTTTGACATTTTCTTGAAAATATGAGAAATTGCTGCTAAAGTTCTAAGCCTTGTGATGTCATAGAAAAATAAAAGGATGTTCAAAAAACAATGCTAATCTAAAGTAGACATATGGGAAATGTTAATTAGCAACAATTTTGTGTGGTATTACTATCTGTCTTACAAGCAGATACATATAAATTTAGAAAAATGATAATTTTTGCAATTTTTCGCTATATTTTGGTGTTTTTCACAATTAAATACTTAATGTATTAAGCAAATTTTGCCAGTAACATAAAGTCCAATGTGTCACGAGAAAACAATCTCAGAATCGCTTGGATAGGTAAAAGCATTCCGAAGTTATTACCACATAAAGTGAAACATGTCAGATTTGAAAAAATTGGCTGTGTCCTGAAGGCCAAAACAGGCTGTGTGCTTAAGGGGGTTAAACATCTTTGCCAGCCTATGTGGGGAATAATGTGCTCTATTAACAATAAACAGCTGGGTAACCCGAAGCTGATGTTCATATAAAAGCTTAGGAATATTTCCCAGAATTCTCTTATCTCCCCTAAATCCTGTACCCATTTTTCCTGAGCTGGGGATAAAATATACTGATCCCTTTAATCGTTATATATTTCATATATCTTAGAGAGTCTCCCTTGCCTACCACACTCCTCTATTCCTGCCACCAATTTCACAAATGGATTTTCATCCAATTCTTTAGTCATTTCTCTCCATTTATGGCCGAGTGCATGTCTGAGTTGAAAATACCATATTCTATCTTTCTCTCCTAACCCAAATTCCCCAATTAGATCATGGAAAACTTTTAATCCTCCTTCTTAAAGTATCTGTCCCAATATATTTATCCACTTCTGCTTCTAGAATTTGTACTCTGAAACAAAATATTAATCTCCCAACTTTATATTCCCCCATATGGGTGTATTTCTAAAGTATCCATCCGCAAAAATCTCTTAGATGCCACATTGCATACCATGGTATACACATGCAATGAGGGAAATTCCACCTTATATCTTCTCCCCATTCCAGATTCTAAACTATCAGGCATGGTGTAGTTTTGCCACATTGGAAATTTATATCCCAAAGCCTTGACACAAACACTTTCAGTGTTTATATACAGAATCTTATTAACTTGTGCAGCTAAGAAATAGTCTTTTATTACCTGAATTGCCAAACCACCACTATTGACTGACTTTTTTTAACTGCTCTAATTTTATTCTATGTCATTTCCCCCTCCAACCCAATTCTGAAAATAGATTATCAATTGTTCTGTATATCACGTCTGTCAGCCATATCGGACTGTTAATCAAGACATACAAAATCTTTGGCAATAAGATCATCTTAATCAATGCAATCCTCTCCGCAAACCCAAGATATTTTTTTTTCCAAATCTGGATCTTTTCCCTTACATATTTAAAAAGTGGGGCTACATTCAGTTTGTCATATTCCTTTATATCGCAAGAAACATTAATCCCAAAATATTTGAAGTGATCATTTTTTTTAGTCTCCTAACTGCCCTCCTGGAATCTGTTCCTTTTCATCATTTGGTAGGATAAAAGATTTACCCCAGTTAATACAAACACCTGATAATTTATCAATTTATCAAACTCATCGAATAACTTGAAAACTATCCCAATCGAGGCATGGATACCTAAAAACAATAAAACATCATCCGCAAACAAAGCTGTCTTTTCACCCTCACTTCCATAATTGAAGCCCACTATTTCAGTACATTTCCTTGCATAGCTTGACAATGGTTCAATTACTAGATCAAAGAGCAATGGAGATAGAGGACAGCCCTGTAGAGTTCCTCTATCAATTTTAAAAGGCTCAGATGTTATCCTGTTAATAAGAATTCTTGCCACTGGACCATTATATAACAATTTTATCCACTTTAGGAAATTAGGCCCTATTCCCATATATCTCAAAACATTCCACAAAAATTCCCACTTAATAGAGTCAAAGGCCTTGGCTGCATCCAAAGACAATATTACTCTTACCACTAGGATATCTGGCTTTAACTGGATATTCTGGTATAGTCTACATAGATTATTCTTTGTAGATCTACCCATCATAAATCCAGCCTGATCTCTGTGGATTAAAGCTCCCACCACCGCTTTTAATCTTGTTGCCAGAATCGCAGCAAGAATTCGTATATGGCATCCGTATTCATTAACGAAATTGGCCTATAGGAGTCCATGAACAACAGATCCTTCCCTTCTTTTGGAATAAATGTTATCATAGCTTCTCTCATAGAATCAGGTATATAGCCAACCTTGAATGCGTCCTCATAGGTAACTAATAATTCTGGCAACAAAACCTCTTGGAATTTTTCATAGGTCTCAAACGGGAGTGTGTCCAAACCCAGGATCCTTCCATATGGGGATGCAGCCAAGGCCTCTTACAGCTCCATCAAGGAAATTGGTGCCTCCAACCACTCTCTCTTATCCTCAGACAATGAAGACTGCCCTGTTCTCAACAAGGACGCCATGTTCTCTTCCATTTACCACTTACCCCTTGAAAGGTAAGTATTCTTAAAGTAGGAAAGAAAGGCTGCCCCCATTTTTTCTGACTCCACCACAATTTCCTCTCTCTCATTTCTTATGTTTTTATAAAAGTGTAAAAATAAGTTATAAGTTACAAAAACATTAAAATGCTTTTTTTCCTATAAGTCTTTTATTATAGGAAAAAAAATTAAACCGTTAAAAAAGTACACATATTTGGTATCACCGCGTTCGTAATGACCCCAACTATAAAACTATAATATTATTTTTCCCGCACAGTGAACACCGCAAAAAATAATTAAAAACCAATACTAGCATCACTATTTTTTTGGTCATCAACCCTCCCAAAATATAGAATAAAAAGTGATCAAAAATTTGCATGTAGCCCAAAATAATACCAATAAAAACTACAACCCGTCCCGCAAAAAACAAGCCCTTACACGGCTTTTTTGACTGAAAAATAAAAAAATTATGGCTCTCAGAATATGGTGACACAGAAAAGAAATAATTTTATAGAAAAGTGATTTTATTGCGCAAACGCCATAAAAAAAACTATATACATATGGTATCGCTGTAATCGTACCGACCTGCAGAATGAAGTAAAATGTCATTTATAACGCACAGTGATTACTGTAAAAAAAAGGACAAAAAAGGTTGTCAAAAGGTATGGTTTTTTTGTCACTTTGCTTGCCAAAAAATCGGATAAAAAGTGATCAAAACATTACATGTACCCTAAAATGGTACCAATGAAAACTACAGATTGTAACGTAACAAATAAGCCCCCGCACGGCTCCGGTGGAGAAAAAATAAAAAAAAGTTCTGCCGCTCAGAATATAGCGACAGAAATTGTGCAGAGTGTCCAAAAGCGGATAAGATTGGGCACCATTTATCAGTGCGACATCGGCCACATATCTATGAATTATTATTTATTTACTGCATGATTATACCCTCTTATTATGCCCTGATGTACTCCGCACAGATTACATATACCCCTGATGTACTCCGCACAGCTTACATATACCCCCACATTATAAACTGAAATACCAGCAAAACCTCAAACAGAACTATTACCAAGCAAAATCTGCGCTCTAAAAGCCAAATGGCGCATCTTCCCTTCTGAGCTCTGCCGTGGGTCCAAACAGCAGTTTATTACCACATCTGGGGTATTCACGTAATCGTGAGAAATAGCTTTACAAGTTTTGGGGTGCTTTTTATTATTTATTCCTTGTAAATATGTAATTTTTTAATATTTCTTCAGAAAAAAAGTAGATTTTCATTCTCACAGACATATTCCAATAAACAAAGCAAAAGACCTGTCGGATCAAGATGCTAACTATACCCCTAGATAAATTCCTTGAGGTGTGTAGTTTCGAAAACCACTTTTGGGGAGATTCCACTGTTTTGGCACCACAAGACCTCTTCAAACCTGACATGGTGCCTAAAATATATTCTAAAAAAAGGAGACCCCAAAATCCTCTAGGTGCTCCTTTGCTTCTGAGGCATGTGTTTCAGTCCATTAGTACACTAGAGCCACATGTGAGATATTTCTAAAAACTGCAGAATCTGGGCAATAAATATTGAGTTGCATTTCTTGGGTGAAACCTTCTGTGTTACAGAAAAAAATGTATTACCAATGAATTTCTGCAAAAAACCATAAAATTTGTAAATTTCACCTCTACTTTGCTTTAATTCCTGTGAAGCACCTAAAGGGTTAATAAACTTTCTGAATTCTGTTTTGAATACTTTTAGGGGTGCAGTTTTTAAAATGGGGTGATTTATGGGGTCTATCTAGTACATAAGGCCCTCAAAGCCACTTCAAAACTGAACTGGTCCTTGACAAAATAGCCTTTTGAAATTTTCTTGAAAATGTGAGAAATTGCTGCTAAAGTTCTAAGCCTTGTAACGTCCTAGAAAAATAAAATAATGTTCAAAAAACAATGCAAATATAAAGTAGACATATGGGGGATGTTAATTAGCAACAATTTTGTGTGGTATTACTATCTGTTTTACAACTAGATTACATTTAAAATTAGAAAAATTATAATTTTTGCAAATTTTCTTTGAATTTTGGTGTTTTTCACAAATAAGCTATGAATTTATTGACCACATTTTTCCACTAACATAAAGTAAAATATGTTTACGAGAAAACAATCTCTGAATCGGTTGGATAGGCAAAAGCATTCCAAAGTTATTACCACATAAAATGACACATGTCAGATTTGAAAAAATGGGGCTGGTCATTGAGGTATCGATGACCCTTGGTCCTGAAAGGGTTAAGAACCAAATAATTTTCATAATTGTCTATAGCTTTTTGCCAGGTCCCACATTTTTCCCTGGATGGGGAAGACACGGCATCTTCTTCCATTTGGCTTACTTTCTCCTTTGGGGTAAGCTCTTCTTGTTTATCTTTCCTCTTGTAATAACTAATTTCTCTAATCAGTGCCCCCCCCACCCCCATCAAATATGCCTTCGTGGCATCCCATACAATCAATTGTGAAGCTGTATATTTATTGACTGAAAAATTTTTATTTAACCCAATTTCCCAGTGAATCTATTAATTGAATCCAAGTTGGATTAAATCTAAAAATTTAATCCAAATATGTTATTACGAAGTGCACAGACAACTGATAAAGGTGCATGGTTTGAAATCCCCTTAGTTTCATACTCAATCCTTTTAATAATTTCTAGCGTATGACTATTTCCAAAACAATAGTCTTTTTGCACGTAAAACGCGAAATGCTCCAAAAACGCACCTAATTTCTATAGTCAATGGGAGTTCTGATTTAGCGGCAAAAAAACACACCGAAGGTGTGCAAAAAATGCAATGACTGCGCGTCAAAAGCGCCTGTAGTTTAAAAAGAACTTTACAAAAACACTAGTGTTCTTAAGGGTATGTGCACGCACAAAATAAATAACATCTGAAAATACGGAGCTGTTTTCAAGGGAAAACAGCTCCTGATTTTCAGCTGTTTTTATTCAAAGTCACATTTTTCAATGCGTTTTTTAACGGCCGTTTTTGGAGCTGTTTTACTATAGAGTCTATGAAAAACGGCCCCAAAAAAAGCTGAAGAAGTGACATGCACATCTTTTCGTGGCCGTATTTTTACGCTGCCGTTTTTCAAATCGGTCTGCTTTCCGATTTTTTCCGCCGTTTTTAGGACAGTATGAACAAGGCCTATGTTTTGTTAAGGCTGTTTTCACATTACGTCCTGCCTGTCGTACATGCAGTATCATTTTTTTTTACTGGACGCCACTACATAAAATAGCACAGTCCCACCCGAACTGAGGCTTTTTTAACCTCCATCAGGTGGTGTATGGGGCTGTTTACCATACGTTCTGGGAGCTTTCCCGGTGCATACATTACACAGATGGGCAGGATGTAATGTGAAATTACCTTTAGGCTTCATGCCCACTTCAATCTTTTACTTCAGGGTGCTAGCCGTTTTTCAGACGGCTAGCACCCTGACCCAATCATTTCAATGGGGCCATGCACACTTCAGTTTTTTTGACGATCCCGTTGCTCCGTTCCTACAAAAGTAGAGCATGTCCTACTTTGGTCCGAGATTCCGTGACCGTGAGGCCCAGGCAAGTCAATGGGGCCGTAAAAAATACTGAAGGCACATGGAAGGCATCCGTGTGCCGTCCGTGTGTGACGGAGCCGTTGCCTAGCAACGGCCTGGCGGGCAGAGGTACACATACAGACACATACTGCACTGCACTAATCGGCAGCCCCTTCTCTCTGTCAGCACTGATAGAGAGAAGAGGCTGTTGATCAGTGCTGGAACGCAGCGATATTAAGAAAAATAAGTTCATACGTACCCCGGCCGTTGTCTTGGTGACGCGTCCCTCTTCTGACATCCAGTCCGACCTCCCTGGATGACGCGGCAGTCCATTTGACCGCTGCAGCCTGTGATTGGCTGCAGCGGTCACATGGTCTGAAACGTCATCTCAGGAGGCCGGACTTGAGGGAGAAGCATGCAAGCAGGGAGTTCTGGGTAAGTAGTAACTTTTTTTTTGTTGCGTTTTTTTTTTAATGAACCATTAATCTATATAGTGAGTGCCACGCATGGTATTCCATGTCCAGCGGTAGTCTCTGTCCAGGGAGCTGAAAGAGTTGAAGGGCTGCACTGATAGGCAGTAACTCTTTCAGCACCCTGGACAATGAGTACCGCTGGACAGGGAATAGCATATCTTTTGTATAATAGACAAAAATATTAAAACTGCTGTCCACGTGGGCAATGTTGGTACTTTTTATTACTTCTTATTTAACTCACGCTGTGAAGACCGTAAAAAAAAAGTAAATAGCCAAAATAGCTGTTTTTGTATACATTAGCTCTAAAAAAATGTAATAAAAAATTAGCAAAAAGTTGCATGTAACAAAATATTGTACCAATAAAAGCTACAGCTCGTCCCGCAAAAAATAAGCCCTCACACTGCTTAGACAAAAATATAAAAAAAGTTATGTCTCTCAGAATGTGGTGAAACAAAATATATATATTTTTTAACAAATAGTTTTCTTTGCAAAAGTAGTAAAATATTTTAAAAAAACGATATAAATTTGGTATCACCGTAATCGTATTGAGCCGCAGAATAAAGTTAAGTTGTTGTTTTTACCGCACGATGAAAGCCGTAAAATCGAAACCAAAAAAACTATGGAGGAATCACAGTTTTTTTCTAATTTCAGCCCACAAAGAGTTTTTTTCAGTTTCCCAGTACATTACTTCAAATGGTGCCAATAGAAACTACAACTCATGCCGCAAAAAATAATCACCACCCTATTGACAGAAAAATAAAAAAAAGTTATGGCTCTGGGAAGGCGGGGAGTGAAAAACGTAAATGAAAAAGCAAAAAATATCTCAGTCCTGAAAGGGTTAAAATAAGAAAGCAGATCATACTTTCCTCCCTCTTCCCAGACGTTCCTGTGTCGGGGGCTCCCGTCACCTCTGTTCTCGGTTTGTATACAGAGCGGCCGCACTGGTGACATCACGTCGACAGTACATCACCGATGCAGCTGCTCTGTATACAAAGAGTGAACAGAGGTGATGGGAGGCCCCAGTGCAGGAACGTTTGGGAGGAGAAAGGTAAGTATAAGTTCTTTTTTATTTTAACTTCTCCTCTACTGCTTCAACAGAATTTATTTTTAACCCCTTAAACGTAATGTACACAGCGTCTAAAAAGGCAACAAATGGTAAACATGCACTATGGAGCAACTGAACAATGTGCCCATCTTTTTATTAACAGTGTCGTTCAGTGCCCATTTTCCACTTATTTCCCCTTG
The DNA here is from genome assembly GCF_050947455.1 of Rhinoderma darwinii. Classification (NCBI taxonomy): domain Eukaryota; kingdom Metazoa; phylum Chordata; class Amphibia; order Anura; family Rhinodermatidae; genus Rhinoderma; species Rhinoderma darwinii. Next base: position 302,607,408 of record NC_134687.1, read on the forward strand.
AGTGTCCTTATGTTCAGTGCCCCCTTGATGCATATTTGCCATTTACTGCCCCTTTAGCACCCTTTGTCACAGAAGAACAATAAATGGGCAATAAATTGCAAATAGGCATTGAAGGGACACTAAAGGGGCAATAAGTGGCAAATGGGCACCAAGGTGGCACTGAAACCTCTGCCCATTTGCCATTTTTAGACCCCCATCAGTGCCTCCATACAACCAAAGCCCACAGTCTGACTGACCTGCTGGGCTTCTTATTGTGTGTTCACACGCAGTGGTTTCAGACGTAATTCGGGCGTTTTACGCCTCGAATTACACCTGAAAAAACGCCTCTAATACGTCTACAAACATCTGCCCATTGCTTTCAATGGGAATTACGATGTGCTGTTCCCACGAGCCTTTATTTTACGCGTCGCTGTCAAAATACAGCGCATAAAATGACGGCTCGTCAGAAGAAGTGCAGGACACTTCTTGGGATGTCTTTGGAGGCGTTTTTCATTGACTCCATTGAAAAACAGCTCCAAAACCGGCGAAAAACGCGAGTTGTTAAAAAAACGTCTGAAAATCAGGAGCTGTTTTCGCCTGAAAACAGCTCCGTATTTTCAGACGTTTTTGCTCACTGCGTGTGAACATACCCTTTTAGGGTATGTTCACACGCAGTGTTTTCAGGCGTATTTCGTGGCGTTTTTGCCTCGAAAAACGCCTGAAAAAACGGAAGCTGAACCACTACAAACATCTGCCCATTGCAATCAATGAGAAAAACAGCATTTAGTTCATACGGGGCGTCTTTTTACGCCGCTGTTTTAAAAAACGGAGCGTAAAAAGTCACTTTTTGAGGCGTTTTTTGGAGCTGATTTTTCATTGAAAACTATGAAAAATGGCTCAATTAGGCTATGTTCACACGGGGTCTTTTGCCGAGTTTTTTGACGCGGAAACCGCGTCGCAAAACTCGGCAGAAACGGCCCGAGAACGCCTCCCATTGATTTCAATGGGAGGCGTCTGCGTCTTTTTCCCGCGAGCAGTAAAACTGCCTCGCGGGAAAAAGAAGCGACATGCCCTATCTTCGGGCGCTTCCGCCTCCGACCTCCCATTGACTTCAATGGGAGGCAGGAGAAAGCGTGTTTTATGCCCGCGGCGCTCAATGGCCGCGGGCGAAAAACGGCGCTATAATTGCTGTTCACACGGAGTATTTTGGGGGAGGAATATCTGCCTCAAAATTCCGTTTGGAACTTTGAGGCAGATATTCCTCCCCCAAAATACTCCGTGTGAACATAGCCTAAACGCCTCAAAAGAAGCCTGAAAAGAAGCCTCAAAAGAAGCTCCAAATTAAATGAAGCTTCATTTTCAGCTTCAAAAACGCCTGAAAATCAGAGGCTGTTTTCTCTGAAAACAGCTACGTATTTTCAAATGTTTTTTAGTAAGTATGTGAACATACCCTTAGGGCCAGTTCACACAGAGTTTTTTTTACACGGAAACCGCGTCGGAAAACACGCCTAAAAAACGTCCGAAAATGGCTCACATTGATTTCAATGGGAGGCGGAAAAACCGGCTCGCGGGAAAAAGAAGGGAGGCAGATAAAGCGTATTTCGCTGTGTTTTATGCCCAAGGCGTTCAATAGCCACGGGCGAAAAACGCCGCAGAAATCGGCGTGCAGGCAGAGGAAAATCTACCTCAAAATTCCAAACTGAATTTTGAGGCAGATTATCCTCCTGCAAAAAACTCAGTGTGAACCCTGCCTTACAGTGCACTGTGCCCACTGATGCTGCTGGAGCGGAGCCCTGGGCAAATAGCCAGACCAGAAACGCATGGTAAGATAGTCTCCACCCTGTCTTGCGTCCTGAGTGATGTCATCATGCCTGATCATCACTCAGGACGTAAGACGAGGAGGGGAAGCGTGGGAGTGATAGTCACAGCGCGGGGAAGCCAGTAGTGAGGTCAGTGAGTGACACCTGACCCGCTGGCGCCCCGAGCAGTAGCCGCAGCGCAGGACAAATTCACCCGCTGGCACCCCCCTTACAGCATGGCGGCCGGCGCCCTGTGCGACCGCACGTGTCGCACGTAGCTAAGACCGGCCATGCCTGGAACTTCCCATTTCCCGTTGAAATCTTACCTGATTTTCCATCCAACTTTGCCTCTAAGTTGTTATTAAAACCCCCAACTAGAGATGAGCGAACCGGGACAACCGAACCCGGTTTCGGTCCGAACATCGGGAAAAGTTCGGTTCGCAGCGAATCCGAACTTCACCGGGTTCGGCCGATCCCGTTTTGACCGAACCCGGTCAAAAATATTATACAGGGTGGGCCATTTATATGGATACACCTAAATAAAATGGGAATGGTTGGTGGTATTAACTTCTTGTTTGTGGCACATTAGTATATGGGAGGGGGGAAACTTTTCAAGTTGGGTGTTGACCATGGCAGCCATTTTGAAGTCGGCCATTTTGTATCCAACTTTAGTTTTTTCAATGGGAAGAGGGTCATGTGACAGATCAAACTTATCGAGAGTTTCACAAGAAAAACAATGGGGTGCTTGGTTTTAACGTACAAATCGGCAGCCACTTGTCTCTATCAATCACTGATAGAGAAAAGAGGCTGCTGATTAAAAATAAAATAAAAAGCATTTCATACGTACCCGGTCGTTGTCTTGGTGACGAGTCCCACTTCTTCCTCCAGTCCGACCTTCTTTTCTGACGCGGCAGCCTGTGATTGGCTGCAGAGGCTTCTGCAGCCTGTGATTGGCTGCAGAGGCCGCGGCAGCCTGTGATTGGCGGCAGCAGTCACATGGGCTATAACGTCATCCAGGAATGTCGGGCCGGATGTCGAGAGGGACGCGTCACCAAGGCAACGGCCAGGAGACCGGACTGGAGGAAGCAGAAAGTTCTCAGATAGGCCTCATTCACACGACAGGCTTTCCCGGCCGGCACCCGGCTGCATTAGGAATAATAGACCCCTAATGGGGCTATTCACACGACCGATTTTTTGACGGCCGGGAAAACCGGCCGTCAAAAAATAGGACATGCTCGGCCGGGTTTTCCGTGTCTTGCGCTCTATCTCCTCCTCCTCACAGCGCAGAGGAGGAGTTGATGCCATTCGGACGAATGGCTGTACGCTACACTGTGTGGCAGGGACTGCGCTGGCTCCCTTCCCCTGCTTGTTTTAAAAGTGCCCTGGCCCGGCGACACCTTCCATGGCACCGCTAGCAGCTGCTGCTGCTGAGGCTGCTACTACTGTAGCGACGCCACTATAGCAGAGCAGGGAGGTATCTCCCCGCTCTGCTATGTGCTAGCTCCATTTTAGCTCCCTGAAGGAGCGGAATCCCCGTGTGTTCGGGGATTCCGCTCCTGGACAGAGCGCTTGGTGTCTCTGTCCATATCTGGGCAGTGACATCAGGGGAAACTCCTGAAGCCGAATTCCCCAAACACATGGGGATTCCCCTTCAGGAGTTGCCGCTGATGTCACTGTCCAGATCTGGCCGGGCAAAATGGCCGATTTTACCGGCCGACACTCGGGCTCGGGCGGGATCCGGTCGTGTGAATCCCGCCTAAGTATGAACGTCTTTTTTTTTTTTTACAGGTTCCTCTATATTCTGATCGGAATTCACTGTCCAGGGTGCTGAAATAGTTACTGCCGATCAGTTAACTCTTTCAGCACCCTGGACAGTGACTATTTACTGACGTCGCCTAGTAACGCTGCCGTAATGACGGGTGCACACATGTAGCCACCCGTCATTACGGGGCCTCATGCACACGACCGTAAAATCACCCGTTATTACGGGTCGTAATTACGACCCGAAATAGCGGGCCCATAGACTTCTGTTAGCCACGGGTACCTTCCCGTTTTCTCACAGGAAGGTGCCCGTGCCGTTAAAAAGATAGAACATGTTCTATTTTTTTATTTTACGGGCCATGCTCCTATACTTTATAATGGGAGCACGGCTCGGAAAAACAACCGGCTGCCCGTGGCCGGCCGTGCTCATCTCCTGAAATACTCTGTGCTGCCTTAAAATCTGTGGACAGGTCAGGATCCTGTTTCTTTTAAATGCTGCTGGGGAACCCGCTCGATCCACTATATAAGGCTGCGCTACAGTGCAGCATTTACAAGAAACAGGATCCTGACCTGTCCACAGAGTTTAAGGCAGTACAGAGTATTTCGGGAGATGAGCGTGCAGATTCAGTGCTGCTGTGAACTCTGCTCTTACCATTACGTAGCTCTCAGTCTGTTACCTCTCCTCCACTGTCCTCAATAACACCTTGACATGATTGGAAAGTCACCACGTAATGGTAAGAGCAGAGTTCACAGCAGCACAGAGTATTTCAGGAGATGAGCGTGCGGATCTTGTGCGGGGTGGTGATTTGCCAATCATGTGAAGGTGTTATTGAGGACAGGAGTGGAGGAGAGGTAACAGACTGAGAGCTACGTAATGGTAAGAGCAGAGTTCACAGCAGCACAGAATCTGCACGCTCCTCTCCTGAAATACTCTGTGCTGCTGTGAACTCTGCTCTTACCATTACGTAGCTCAGTCTGTTACCTCTCCTCCACTCCTGTCCTCAATAACACCTTCACATGATTGGCAAGTCACCACCCCGCACAAGATCCGCACGCTCATCTCCTGAAATACTCTGTGCTGCTGTGAACTCTGCTCTTAGCATTACGTGGTGACTTGCCAATCATGTGAAGGTGTTATTGAGGACAGGAGTGGAGGAGAGGTAACAGACTGAGAGCTACGTAATGGTAAGAGCAGAGTTCACAGCAGCACTGAATCTGCACGCTCATCTCCTGAAATACTCTGTGCTGCCTTAAACTCTATGGACAGGTCAGGATCTTGTTTCTTTTAAATGCTGCACTGTAGCGCAGCCTTATATAGTGGATCGAGCGGGTTCCCCAGCAGCATTTAAAAGAAACAGGATCCTGACCTGTCCACAGAGTTTAAGGCAGCACAGAGTATTTCAGGAGAGGAGCGTGTGATTGGCTGCAGAGGCCGCTGCAGCCTGCGATTGGCTGCAGAGGCCGCTGCAGCCTGTGATTGGCTGCAGAGGCGGTCACATGGGATGAAGCGTCATCCCTGGAGGCCGGCCTTCTGACGTCATCCTGACGTGCGTGACCGCCACTACAGCCTGTGATTGGCTGCAGCGGCGACATGGATGAAATGTCATCGCTGGAGGCCGGACAGTAGGAATGTAAGTATGAACGTATTTTTTTTTTATTACATTAAAATTTTATTTTCCGCGCGCCGAGCATGGTACTGTCAAGGTTGCTGAAAGAGTTAGTGCAGGCCATTAACTCTTTCAGCACCCTGGACAGTACCATGCTCGGCGCACGGAAATGACAGGTTCGGTCAGAACTAGTTCGGTCCGAATTGAACTTTTTCGTGAAATTCGGCGAACTAGCCGAACCAAACTTTTCATAAGTTCGCTCATCTCTACCCCCAACAATCAATAATATTGCCTCTTCTTTATCCTCTAAGAAGTTAAGAAGTTTATATAACACCTCGGAATTAAAAGGAGGCGGTATATAAACCACCGCTATGAACCATCTCTTGTTTTCAATTGAACCATAAAGCATATCTTCCTTCATCATGCATTACAACAGAAATTACCTCAAAGGGAATCTTTTTTATGTATAAGTATAGAAACTCCTCTGGCATATTTACTATAAGGGTATGTTCACATGGCAGCGTCCGTAACGGCCGAAATTACGGGGCTGTTTCCAGGAGAAAACATCCCCGTCATTTCAGCCGTAACGGCATGTGCAGGCACTTGAACGCCGCGTCCATTACGGACGTAACTGGAGCTGGTTTTCCATGGAGTCCATGGAAAACGGCTCCATTTACGTCTGAAGAAGTGACATGACACTTCTTTGGCGCGGGCGTCTATTTACGCGCCGTCTTTTGACAGCGACGCGTAAATATACGACTCGTGTGAACAGACAAACGTCAACCCATTGCTTTCAATGGGCAGATGTTTGTCAACGCTATCGAGGCGCATTTTCGAACGTAATTCGAGGCGTAAAACGCCCGAATTACGTCCGTAAATAGGCCGTGTGAACATACCCTAAGGCTACATTCACATGAGCGTATCATGTGAAAAACACATGTGAATCTGGTCCGTGTGTGTTGTGTTATGCATCAGTGTGCTTTGCGAGTGGCATGCGTTTTTCACGCTATCGCGAAGTACATCTTTTTTTTATTTATTATTAATGGAATTGATGCGCAAATCACGACACAGCACACGGATGTGCATCAGTGTGCTGTGCGTGATTTTCACGCACCCATTGACTTCAATGGGCGCATAGATGCATAAAAAATGCACCACTATAGGACATGCAGTGAGTTTCACGCAACGGATACTCGCTGCATGAAAACTCCTGCATGTGTGAATAGCCCCATTGAATTTAATGGGTCAGTGTGCTGTGCGTGATATTCACACACAGCACACAGTCGAGTTTTAAGCTCGTCTGAATGAGCCCTAACACGAATGATAATTCAGTCCTAACCAACCTTGCACTATAGAGTGTATTGTTAAATGGGTCTCTTGCAAACAGACCACTGCTGAAAGATAGTTTTGCATTAGCTTAAACACTGCCAACCGATTGATTATGTCCGATAATTCCCTGACATTCCAGGAAAGGAGCTTTTGCTCATTGGTACCCACTGTCATCGATCACCATTCCCAACCTTGAGGGCAAAAAATAGGAGAGGGAGACAGAGGAGAACGAGAGTGAAAGAGAAAGCAAGAGTGAGAAAAAATAAATAAACCGTTCCCCCATACATCTGTAATTAAACAGATCCTACCCATAGCATACCCTGCTGGGTGCCAACCTCCGACTTTATATTCAAACCCATCCCTTTTCCCAATATCACAGTATTACTCCTTGAACTTATTTTCCATGGGGCCAACGGTGTTTACATAGATTTCTGTCCCAGACTCAACCTGTTCGACCTCCCGCACTTTAGTATCTTCCTGGTCTGCCTCTACAGTATGCTGGCTGTTACGGCCGCGGTCACGGACCACAACCTCCACTTACCTGCCTCCCGAAGGTCTTCCTCTTCCTGCCGACGTCTCCCTCCCCTGAGACGACAGCAAATGCGTCCGCTCTGTCCCGTAGTGTTCACTAGAGGGCGCGCGTTCCTTAAGGGGAAATTAATTAATTATGCTCAGATCACCTTGAACTATAAAAAAGAGTCCTGCCCTTTCGATCCTTGCCTGAGCGTTGTTTGTAATTCCCATGTTAGTCTTGCAAACTGTCCCTTAGTATTACCCTGTTCCCGTGCCCTGCTACCTGTATCCTGTGCTGTGCTATTGTTTAGCCTGTTTAGTGATTGCAGTTGTGTCCTGCTGCTCCTGCTGTCGTCCGCCACTTCTGGCGCAACCTGCTGCACCTGTTGTCATCCGGCACGTCTGGCGCAACCTGTTGCACCTGCTGTCACCCGACACATCTGGTGCAACCTGCCACATCCACCTCCATCCGTGCTAAAGCCCCTGCCAATTGTCTGGACTATCTCAGGTACTTTCGTGCTACATACTTCTTGTATAGACTTGTGCATTGACTGTGACTTGGCCAGCTGCCTTTCCGCTACGGCGGAGCGGCCTAGTGGATTCACATACCCCTAGATCGTGACAGTACGCTCAGGCCATGGAACCCGCTGGTAGGCCCAAGACCGCAGTTCAAAGGATACAGACAGAGATGCATGACCTACGGACACGTACGGATCAACTCCTTGGGGCTGTAAATTCTATCATGGCCTGTCTGGATCAACTCACTGTTCCGACTCTGGTTCCTCCTCCAGAGACTGCTGTTTTCTCCATTACCCATTACTCCTCCTGTTTGTTACAGATCCACAGTTTCACTGTCTCTTGATCCTCGCTATGACGGTGACCCCAGAGCCTGTAGAGGGTTCATCAACCAATGCACGGTTCATTTTAGGCTATGAGCTCATCTCTTCCCCTCTGAAGAGGCCAAAGTAGCATTTATTATCTCCCTCCTCGCTGACAAGGACCCCTCGCATGGGCGAATCCTATCTTGGAACAAAAGGGACCTGAATCCTCGGACCTAGCCTTGTTCCTGCAGTTTTTCCGTGCCGTGTTCAAGGAGCCGGGTCGAACATCTTCTGCTGCGGCCACTCTGCTGACTCTCAAGCAAGGAGGCTCCACATTGGGAGAGCATGCTCTCTCCTTTAGTACCCTGGCAGCAGAGTTGGTATGGAACAATGAGGCATTGGTGGCAACCTTTTGGCAGGGACTGTCCTCACACATCAAGGACGAGCTTGCAGCCTACAACCTCCCTTCTACCTTGGATGCCCTCATACTGTTGGCCACCCAGGTTGACATGAGGATCCGCGAGCGCACTCAGGAGATTCGACAGGAGAGCTGGTTTCACAGACTAGCACCCTCGGTCCAGAGACCACTATTGCCTTCCCCTAGTGTGCTACCTGAAGGACCTATGCAGATAAACATGGTCAGGCTGTCCGAGCAGGAGAAACAGCGCAGACGCTCATCTGGTTTATGTCTGTATTGTGGCCTTAAAGGTAATTTCGTGCGCCAATGTCCACAGAAGCCGGGAAACTCCAGCACCTAGGGTTGGTTGGAGAGGCAACTCTAAGGGGGACATCTTCAAACGTCAAAACCTCTTCGAAATTATCTATTCCTGTGACCATCATATTTGGAGATACATCACATTCCTCCTCTGCCTATCTTGATTCCGGAGTAGCTGCAAATTTCATCCAGCAGGATCTAGTGGATCGCTTACATTTACCCACAGTTCTTCTGGAGAGACCCCTGGCTGTTGCTTCTGTGAATAGTCTACCATTGCCCGGTCCAATTGTGTTCATCACAGAACCACTGACACTACAAGTCGGAGTTCTTCACTCAAAACAGATCTCCTTCCTTGTATTGCCTAAAGCTATCAACCCTATTCTGCTGGGTCTGCCATGGCTTCGTCTACACGCTCCTGTTCTCGACTGGTGTTCCAGAGAAGTCCTCGAATTTGGCCCAAAATACAAGTTCGTCCAGTTTTGCCTCCACTGCCTCAGTCACTCTCCGAACCACCCTCACACTATGCCAGTTTTGCGGACGTATTCATCAAAAAGGAGGCAGAGACTCTTCCTCCTCATTGCAGCTACGATTGCCCAATCAAGTTACATCCTGACGCCTCACCATCCCGTGTGCAAGTCTATCCCCTCTCCCTGCCAGAGAACCAAGCCATGTCTACCTACGTTAAGGAGAATCTGGAGAGAGGGTTCATCCGGAAGTCTTCCTCCCCGGCCGGAGCCGGATTTTTCTTTGTGAAAAAGAAGGATGGATCTCTTTGTCCATGTATCGATTAACGTGGTTTGAACCAAATCACTGTCAAGAAAAATTACCCCTTGCCGCTCATTTTAGAACATTTCGATAGAATTTGTGGGGCCAAGGTGTTCACAAAGCTGGATCTACATGGGGCCTATAACTTAATCCGTATCCGCAAAGGTGACAAGTGGAAAACCGCAGTCAACACCCGAGACGGTCACTATGAATATCTCATGATGCCCTTTGGACTGTGTAACGCTCCAGGTGTGTTCCAGGACTTCGTGAATGACATCTTCCGGGATCTGCTGTATGTCTGTGTGGTGGTCTGTCTGGACGACATGCTGATCTACTCACCTGATTTGACGACACATCGGAGGCATGTACGCCAAGTTCTGTCTCGGTTAAGAGGGAATCTCCTGTATGCTAAATTTGAGAAGTGTGTATTCGAGAGGAACTCTCTGCCCTTTCTGCGTTACATCGTGTCTGACCGTGGACTCAAGATGGATCCAGAGAAGGTGAAATCGGTCTTAGAGTGGCCACACCCACAGGGGCTTCGGTCCATTCAAGGATTTCTTAGGTTCGCAAACTTCTTTTAGCAATTTATCCCGAACTTCTCGTCTCTGACTGCCCCATTTTCCACCCCCTGTAAGAAGGGGGTGAACGCCAAGTTTTAGCCTCTAGAGGCAGAGTCAGCATTTATAAACCTCAAGAATGCTTTCACCTCAGCCTCCGTTTTTCATCACCCTGATGCATCTTGTCACGGTTTGTGGGTTTGTGGACCCACTAGGCCGTACCGCAGTAGCGGGGAGGCAGCTGGCCAAACAACAGGGAACCCCAGCAATACAAAGTCCCGCACAAGGGTACCTGAATAGTCCAGACAGTGGCCGCAGCTATGGCACTGATGGAGATGGGTGCAAAAGGTAACGCCAGACGTGCCGGATGACAGCAGGTGCCGCAGGTTGCGCCAGATGTGGCGAATCCCTCTGGACGTGGCAGATGACACAGGACGTTGCGGATTACACAGATGCAGTAGACACGACTCCAACTAGTAGGCACAGGAACAAGAACACAGCACGGGATACAGGAACAGGTAACAGGGCACGGGTAACAACTGGAACAGGGAACACTAAGGGACCATTTGCAAGACAGACTTAGGAATTACTAACAACACTCAGGCAAGGATCAGAAGGGCTGGGGCCCTGTTATAGACCAGGAAGTCATGTGGTTGATGATGATGATTGTTTTACAGGTGCGCGCGCTGGCCATTTAAGAGCAGGCACGAGCGTGCTCGCGCACCCTACGGGACACAGCAGACCGGAGCGAAAGTGAGCACTTGCGTCTCCTAGGAAGGAGATGGGGACCAGCGCTCACGGATCCATGGCTGCGGGCGTCAGGAGGTGAGTAAACCCGACGGCTCGTGGCCATAGACGCTACACATCTCGGCCATTCTCTCTGGAGGTTGACGCATCCTCCGTTGATGCTGGAGCACTACTTTGTCAAAAGAAATCTAAGGGCAAGATGGTGGCCTGTGGCTTCTTTTCGAAACTATTCTTCTGGCTGATTGCAACTATTCCATCGGGGATCGGGAGTTGCTGGCCGTCAAGTTGGCATTAAAGGAGTGGAGACACTTGCTGGAGGGCGCAGTTTACCCTATTACCATTTATATGGATCACAAGAACCTCACATACCTACAGTCAGTACAATGACTAAATCCTCGCCAAGCCAGGTGGTCGTTGTTCTTCGCCTGAATTCAATTCTTGCTTCATTTCCGTCCTGCCGATAAGAATGTGAAGGCTGATGCACTGTCTCGATCATTTGAGACTAGTAACTCTGAGGAGATCCCTCAATATATTATAGATCTTTCTAGGATTTTTGCCGCTAACCCTTTGCAAATTAGAGACATTACTCACGGAAAGACTTTTGTTCGGCTTGCAGACCGGAAGAGAATTTTCTGCTGGGGACACAGCTCTCTGGTGTCCGAAAGACTCTGGACTTCATAGCCCATCAGTACTGGTGGCCCACGCTGCCTAGAGATGTTACGGACTATGTCACTTCATGTACAAACTGTGCCTCGATCAAGTCTACCCGCTCCAAACCTGCTGGTCTGCTCCTACCCCTACCTGTCCCTGATGCCCCTTGGCAGCATATCGCTATGGACTTTATTACAGACCTTCCCCCCTCAGCTGGATGTACTACGGTCTGGGTAGTAGTGGATCGTTTCTCTAAAATGGCACATTTCTATCCGTTGACTGGTCTTCCGTCTGTTCCTCGTCTGGCAAACCTGTTTATTCTTCACATTTTCAATCTGCACAGACTTCCTCTGCTCATTGTCTCGGATCGGGGTGTACAGTTCACGTCCAAGTTCTGGAAAGTCCTGTGCAACCTGCCAGATGTTAAGCTGGACTTCTCGTCCGCCTACCTCCAATGGTCAGTTGGACCAATCAAATTTTGGAGAACTATCTTCGTCACTTTGTTTCCGCCCAACATGACAATTGGGTACAACTTCTGCTTTGGGCGGAATTCTTGTACAACAACCACAAGTGAGTCTACTGCTTCGTCTCCCTTCTACATTGTGTACAGCCAGCATCCCCGAGTTCCTCTTCCTGTGCCAGCCATGACTCAAGTACCAGCAGCTAACTCTTCATTTGGGACTTTTATTCACATCTGGCAGCAAACTAAGGCTGCAATTTTCCAATCGGTGGCCCGCATGAAAAAGCAAGCTGACAAATAAAGAAAAGTTCCTCCTCAGTTCTCTCCTGGAGTCAGAGAAGGCTGTCCTCGAGGAACATTCAACTCAAGATACCTTCTGACAAATTCGCTCTGAGGTTCCTCGGTCCTTTCAAAATCTTGCAAAGGATAAACCCTGTATCCTATAAATTTCGGTTGCCTTCTACGCTCAAGATTCCCAACTCTTTCCACATGTCCCTCCTTAAAATTGTGGTCCTGAACCGCTACAGTAAAACTCCTGGTCCTGTGGTTGCTCCCAGCGGTTCATCTGATGTGTTTGAGGTGAAGGAGATCCTGGACTGCAAGAGGGTAGGAGGAAGGACTTTCTATTTAGTGGACTGGAGAGGGTTTGGTCTTGAGGAGAGATCCTGGGAACCAGAGGAGAACCTCAATGCTTCTACCCTCATTAAAAAATTCCTCTCTTGCTCTGGACCCAAGAAGAGGGGGCGTAAGGGGGGGTACTGTTACAGCCGCGTTCACGGACCGCAACCTCCCCTTACCTGCCTCCCTCAGGTCTTCCTCTTCCTGCCGACGTCTCCCTACCCGGAGACGCCAGCAGATGTGTCCACTCTGTACCGTAGCCTTAAAGGGCCAGCGAGCGCATATGTAATTAATTAATTAGTTATGCTCAGATCACCATGAACTATTAAACGGGTCCTGCCCTTAAGATCCTTGCCTGAGCGTTGTTTGTAATTCTCATGTTAGTATTGCAAACGGCCCTTGGTGTTACCCTGTTCCCATTGTTCCCGTGCCATGCTACCTGTATCCCGTGCTGTGTTATTGTTCCTGAGACTGTTTAGTGATTGGAGTCGTGTCCTGCTGCTCCTGCTTTCGTCCACCTTGTCTGGCACAACCTGCTGCACCTGCTGTCATCCGCCAAGTCTGGCGCAACCTGCTGCACCTGCTGTCATCCGGCACGTCTGGTGCAACCTGTTGCCCTACTGTCATCCTCCACAACTGGTGCAACCTGCCACATCCACCTCCATTAGTACTAAAGAACCATGCCAATTGTCTGGACTACCTCAGGTACTTTTGCGCTACGTACTTCTTGTATAGACTTGTGCATTGACTGTATCTTGGCCAGCTGCCTTTCTCCGCTACAGCGGAGCGGCCTAGTGAGTCGACATACCCCTAGATGATGACAGTGGCTATGCTGACGCATTTAACAAGAAGCAAGCCGAAACTCTACATCTGCATCGTCCTTACGATTTTCTAGTCGGGTTGCTCCCTGGGACTTTACTTTCTCGAGGATGAGTATATCTTCTCACTCTGCCTAAAATTCAAGCCATGTCGGCATACGTCAACGAGAACCTTGAGAGGTTCATTCAAAAATCTACTTCTCCTGCCGGAACCGGTTTCTTCTTTGTCGAGAAAAAAGATGGATCCCTCCACCCTTGTATCAATTATTATGGTTTGAACCAAATCACTGTCAAGAACAAGTACCCCTTACTGCTGATCTCTGAGCTCTTCGACAGAATACGTGGGGCCAAGACGAGTGGAAAACCGCATTCAACACCAGAGACGGTCACTACGACTATCTTGTGATGCCCTTTGGACTGTGTAATGCTCCAGTTGTGTTCCAGGAATTTGTGAATGACATATTTTGGTATCTACTGTACGTCTGTGTGGTGGTGTATCTGGAAGATATCCTGATCTACTCACCAGATCTGACGACACAACCTTAATTGGCTTCAGGCACTTGAGACATAGTTGGCGAAGGAAGAGGAACTCGTGGGTGCTGGCGGTATAAAATGTAGAATGGGGAGGAAGCAGTAGACACGCTTGCATGGTTATGGTTTGAGAATTCTGCCCAAGGCAGGAGCTGTACCCACTTGTCATGTTGGACAGAGACATGACAAGTTGGACAGACACATAATGACGGAGATAATTCTCTAGTATTTGGATGGTCCTCTCCACTTGACCGTTAGACTGTAGGTGATAGGCCGAACAGAAGTCCAGCTTCACATTCAAAAGATTACACTATAGCCCAGGAAGGACAAGGACCTCTTTTCAAATACGCACTTCTCCAGTTTTGCGTATAATTTATTTCCCCTGAGCCACAGCAAGACTTGGCGTACGTGCTTCGGATTCGTTGTCAGATTGGGTGAGTAGATCAAAATGTCATCCAGATATACCATCACACAGACATACAGAAGATCACGGAAGACGTCATTCACAAACTCCTGGAAAACCGCTGGAGCGTTACACTGTTCAAAGGGCATGACAAGATACGAATACGAATCAAGTTATAGGCCCGGCATAGATACAACTTAGTGAAAACCTTAGCTCCACGAATCCTGTCGAAGAGCTGAGAGATAAGCAGCAAGGGGTACTTATTTTTTACCGTGACTTGGTTCAATCCACAGTAGTCGTTGCACGGTCAGAGTAAATCATCCTTTTTCTCCACAAAGGAGAATTCAGCTTCGGCTGGTGAAGTAGACTTCCTGATGAACCCCCTCACCAGTTTCTCCTTGACATACTCCGACATGCCTGGGTTTCAGGCAAGGAAAGCGGGTAGACCCATCCACGAGGAAGAGAGGCTCCAGGAAGCAACTCTATAGGACAGTCATATGGGCGATGAGGAGGAAGGACCTCTGCCTCCCTTTTGCTGAAGACATACGCGCAGCTGGCATATTGTGGGGTAATCCAGACAGAGACTGAGGCAGTGGAGAAGGAACGGGACGAACCTGAAGCAGACAGCGGTGCAGACATCGGGATCCCCACTGGAGGACCTCTCCGGAGTTCCAATCGAGGATAAGAGCATGTTGGCGTAGCCATGGTAATCCCAGTAGGATGGGGTTGATAGCTTTGGACAGGGCCACCAACAGGGCAGTACGGCGGGTTCTGCCGTCAGGGGATCGGCCACAATGATGAAAAAAAGGGGCCCGCCCCCTTCTCAGCTGCTTTACACATTTGAATGAGGGCCCCAGTGTTAGTTACTTGGAGAAAGGAACGGACCCTGCAATGTAATAGGGCCTGTTCCTTACTCTGAAGTAACTAACGCTGGGGCCCTGAGAGGACTTACATGCTGTATCTTCCTCTTCTGTAAGCAGAAGCTCCGTGTGGAGGGAGCCGCCCCCCAGACAGGTCCTTTTCTACACAGCCGACTGGACCCTGCAGGCTGGTGAGTGATTCCCCCCTTTCCATTCTGCTTCACATTCCTCCTGACCCACTTTAAGATTACATAAAGTACAGTATGTTTTTAAAAAAAAAAAATGTCTCCCTAGAGTTTTGTTGCCGCGATTTTCGTAATCGCGGCAAAAATGCCGCAGTTTTGCTGCGATTTTTAAAAAATGACGGAAAAACAGTGTGATTTGTGATGCGATTACGAAAATTGCATAAAAAACAGTGCTCTAACCTATAGTCACAGTGCGGTAAAATTATTTTTTTGTTGCGATTTTGCAAAAAATGGGATTTGACCGCACTGTGTAAATATACTAAGGCCTTATTCAGACGGCCGTGCTTAATCCATTTTATATGGATCGTGTATCGGCCATATTTCCCGGACCGACCACAGTTCACGGAGCCGGGCTCCTAGCAACATAGTTATCTATGATGCTAGGAGTCCCTGTCTCTCCGCGGGAATACTGTCCTATACTGTAATCATGTTTTCAGTAAGGGACCGGGGACAGTATAAGGGGGGATTCACACGAACGTGATTTGCGTCTGTGCAGCCCGCGTGGTTTTCACGCGGGTTGCACGGACCTATGCAAGTCTATGGGGCAGTGCAGACTGTCCGTGAGTTTTGCGCAGCGTGAGTCTGCTGCGTAAAACTCACGACATGTTCTATATTTCTGCGTTTTTTGCGCATCACGCACCCATTGAAGTCAATGGGTGCGTGAAAATGACGCGCACCACACGGAAGCACTTCCGTGGGACGCGCGTGATTCGCGCAACAGCAGTAAAAGAATGAATGTAAACCTGAACTGTGGTTGGTCTGGGAAATATAGCCGACATACGGTCCGTATATCACAGACTGAACACGAACGTTTGAATAAGGCCACTTCTGAAGTGTCAGTTTTGTCTCCTATTTCTGGTGCGGATTGTGCACTGAAAATTCACAACAAATTACAATATAAGGCTATACTCGACGAACGTGTGCGAAATCGGCCATTAATAATGGCCGTTTTTCACTACCAATTTGCACCCGTGTGGGACTTGTTCTCACGGATCCCTCATAGACTTGAGTCTATTGAGGGATCTGTAAAGACCAGATAAATAGGACATGTCCTATTTTTTCAGGGCCCTTCGAACAATCTGTTAAAACATCAGCCATGTGAATAGCCCCATAGAAATATATGCAACCATGTGACGGCCGTTAAACGTTTGTTAAAATCAGCTGCATGCCTATTATGTTGCAGAATTGGAACGTATTTTACCCTTTACAATGCAAAGGGTTAATTTGCTGCAAATCCCTAGCAAAATCTGTAAGGGTATGTGCACACACACTAATTACGTCCGTAATTGACGGACGTATTTCGGCCGCAAGTCCCGGACCGAACACAGTGCAGGGAGCCGGGCTCCTAGCATCATACTTATGTACAACTGTCCCGTACTGTAATCATGTTTTCAGTACGGGACAGTAGTTCCACGGAGAGGCAGGGACTCCTAGCATCGTACATAAGTATGATGCTAGGAGCCCGGCTCCCTGCACTGTGTTCGGTCCGGTACTTGCGGCCGAAATACGTCCGTCAATTACGGACGTAATTAGTGTGTGTGCACATACCCTAAGGCTACATGCACACGTTGAGGAATTTGGTGCAGAAAATCTGCATCAAAACCACAGGTAAATGCAGGGAATTCTGCAGGTAAAATCCGCACCTAAGGACTTGTCCACACACAACGGAATTTTCTGCAGCAATTCCGTTGAAAGTAGTAGACTTTCCACTGCGGAAAAAATGCACCATTTCCTGCGGTTTTCACTGCAGAAAATGATGGGAATTTTGCTGCATTTTTCACAATGCTGGGGATGGTGACATTTACTCTGAAAAACGTAGCAATTCAGTCCACTTTCCAGAGCAGGAATTGACATGCTGCAGTCCGAAAAATACCCACCGCAGGTCAATTTCTAGTCTGAATTTTTATGCAGCGTGTGGATGAGATTTTTGATATCTCACCCACTTTTCTGCTACTGTATTCTGCTTCGTTTTTTCCGTTCGCAATTCTGGATGGAAAAAATGCAGCAATTCCGCAATTTTTAAAATTTTGATGTTGACATACAGTAGGTGCACGTTTTATGCTGCGGATTTGCTATTTTTTTTTTAAACTGGTCAGATACAATTTGCATGCGGAAATGCAAGTTAAATTGACATGCAGCGGATTTTAAAATACGCAGTGCAGGTCAATTTATATGTAGAAAAAAATCTGCGACGTGTAGATTTCTTGATATCTGATTTATTTTGCTGGTACTGTATTACGCATGGTGTGCATTTGGCCTAACAGAGGTTTTTTCTAACTCACCCTAAGGTCCGGTTCACACGTGTTGGATTTGATACGGATTTCGATGACAATCTGCATCCCATTCATACGAGGTTTCCGCAACTTAGTTCACATGCTACGAAAAATTTTCCATGTGTATTTTTGTCCGCACCATGAAAAGAACTACAGCACATCCCTTTGAATGACAATGGGACTAATTCTCATGCGGATCTGCTACACACTTGTGGCACATCTGCAGAAGAAATCCAAGTAACCCTTTGATTTTTGCTGCTTAAAAACACATTGGACTTTAACCCCTTAAGGACACGGCCAATTTTGGCCTTGAGGACAGAGCAATTTTTTTTACATTTCCCTCTTTGCATCCCGGCGCTCATAATGCTTTTATTTTTTGTACGACGTAGTTGTATGAGACTTTGTTTTTTTGCGGGACGAGTTGTACTTTATGTACGTACCATTTTTTGGTACAAATACATTATCGTTTAATTTCTATAAATTCTTAATTAGATTAAAATGCTGAAAAAAAGCAGTTGCGCAGCAGTTTTAATATTTTTTTTTTTACACCATACACCGATCATCATAAATAATGTTATACATTTGTTGTACCGGTTGTTACGGTCGTGGCGATACCAAATATGTCTATAGTATTTCATGTTTTGGGACTTTTTTGGGATATTTTAAAAAGTTTATTTATTATAAAAAATGTGTGTTTCTGTGTATTTTATTTACTTTTTATTTATTTACTTACCATAATTTTTTTTTTACATTCATTTAACTTTTTTTTTTAATCCCATAAAGGGATTTATCATTTTGATTTTGATTTTGTAACTGCAATGTACTGGCATAGATCTGTATGCCAGTACATTAGCCTGTTACTGATTGTACACAGGCAGTTGTTAGGGCATACCTCAGTATGCCCTAACAACAGGAAATATGTTCAGACAGCCCTGGGGTCCTTCACTGGACCCTGGGCTGTCTGGCCATACGAGTTGTGGGCTTTGATCGCGTCACAGTTATTTTCTGTGATGCGATCAATGTGCAGTCCCCCCTCTTTGAACGCCGCGATCAGTTGTCATCGCGGCGTTCAAAGGGTTAACAGCGGAGAGAAGATGTTTCTCTTCTCTCCGCTGTCAGAGCGGGGCCGTGGCTGTGTATTACAGCCGTTGCCCCGCTCTCGATCGCACGCAGAGACGGCAGAGACTGCTGTCACACAGGACGAGTATGCTCGTCCTAATGCGCGAAATGCTCGCCGCTCAGGACGAGCATACTCGTCCTGTGTCGGCAACCAGTTAATGGCAATGTAAGAAAGTTAGTGCTCCTTATATCCTCGCAAGTGTTTCCTCCTCTCTTAAAGCCCCCTTCACATCGTGTTATTGCCCTATGTTTATTGTAGAGAAAATCACTGAACGTACACTATAAACAACATAAACAAAAATTCATAGGGCTCCATTATGTCCTTTTAGCCTATGTTGGGCAGGTATACATCGGTTTACCTTTTTTTGAAGGATGTAATAGCATAATATACTTTGCTATTCCATCCTGAGAGATTCCACAAAAAAACTTATACTGCTCCTGACATTACTATGTGGACAGTGATGTCAGGAGCTTCCCAATGCCGGAGTCCCCACACAGAGCATCACAAGTGCTCTGCCCATGGGCTTTGTCCCTCGGAAAGCTCCTGACATCACTGTCCATATATGTAAAGTGACGTCAGGGGATTCTCCAGGGCCGGAATCCCTGGCCAGAGCGTTGCTGACTCTTTGGTCGTGGACTCAGGCTTTGCAAAGCTTCTGACGTCACTGTAATGGTACGGGGTGGGGAGACGACAGGTGAGCCCTAATCTACCCGCAACTCAGTCCCTGCCTACTTGCACGGCCCGTCCTAAATGACGGCGTACAACTGGGCAACGGTCCCTACGCTCAGTAAGTGCAAAGACAGACAACACAAGACAAGGGTACACAGAAGCAAAGGGAGTAAGGGCAGTTGCCCACGGAAAACCGTGAGCAACAGGCAGTGGTGAACGAGCCAAATCAAACCAGGAGAGTACTTAGTAGCAAAACAGAGAAGGAGAATAGTCAGGCAAGCCGGGGGTCAAAAAGTTACAGCGGTCAATCAGGTAAATAGCAGGAATAGCAGAGCCAGGAAACAAGAGAATCACAGGCAAGGATCATGCTGCAAGTGAGGGTATAAATAGACCAAGGGCGGGCGCTAGAACCGTCAGGCCAGGTTGTGATAGGTTCTCCCTCTCCTCAGCCTGCAAGCCTGAGTGGTAACAGATCGCGTCACTCTAGCAGACCCTGGAGCTGATGAAGGCTGATTAACCCCGGGCGTCGACACAGAACCTGTGTCAGGAAAACCCTTTACAGTCACTTTACGTACATGGACATCAGCAACAGCGCCAGAGTCCCTGGGCAGAGTGCCAGCAGAAGCTCTGCCCAGGGCTCCAGCCCTGGGAAAGCTCCTGACAACACTCTTCACTCAACACTCTCCGTGACTTTAGGATTTTCCCCAGGGCCACTCCCCAGGCAACGTATCCCACTTTATGCCATGCAGTGGCATACATTTTGGCTAAATAGAACAAAATCCAGGGCATTAACCGATCTGTAGCCTCAGTGGTTTGGTGATAGACAGAATCGGGTCAGGCAGAGGTTGTCCATTTACAGAGGCGACTGTCAAGGGTTTCTCTAGAGGAACTGTGGTCAAATGGAGATGATCAACTAAGTCCTGCTCGATAAAATCCAGAATCCAGAATCCAAGTACGCAGACACACTGGTGGCAATTGACTTGGGAATAGACAATTTGGGAGAGAATTTAGTGATAAAGATTGATTCACCTAGGTTAGTCTCTCCAATTAAACCTATGTGCTGGAGTTTTCCAGCCTTTCAGGGCATTGGCGCCCGAAACGTCCCTTGTGGCCATAGTTACAGACACAATGCAGTAGATCGTCTGCATTGCCATTCCTGGTTGGACAATCAGAGTCTATCTACCTGCATGGGCTCCTCCAAAGGTGTAGTAGGACAGGGTAGTAGCAGCCTTTGAAATTTCGGTGCCAGTCGACAAGGAGCCCCTCTCCCGATGGACTTCCAAAGTGCGCTCTTGGATCCGCATATCGATCCGGGTAGCCAGAAATATTAAGACATCCAAGGTAACAGGAAGTTCTCGAGCCGCCAGTACACCCTTAATATGAGGAGCAGGACCCAGCCAAAAGTTTGCCACTGGGGCCTCATTATTCCGAGACATGTCCACCGCCAGTGTACGGAAGGAGATAGCGTAATCCCCTACAGTTGACTCCCCTTGTTTGAGGGATAGCAGTGAAGCAGCTGCTGAGGATATTCAACCCAGTTCCTCAAACACTGTATGGAAAGTCTCTGGAAAGAGGGATGGATCAGAGAATTCCGGGCCCTGTCGTTCCAAGATGAGGTTCGTCATGCCGGGGCTTTGCCGGCGAGGGGAGAAATAATAAATGCTACCTTGGCCTCATCAGAGGGGAAGAGATGAGCATGTAACCTAAAGTGGATCGTACACTGATTGATGAAGCCTCTACAGCCCCTAGGGTCCACGTCGTAGCGAGGTGGTAGGGGCAGCGAAATTTTAGCTCCAGGGCAGGAAGGAGGGGTAATAGGTAGTGGAACAGCAGCAGCATCCAGAGGAGGCGCAGGTCACACTTGTCCGTTTGCACCACTTGAACCGCTGACTTAGGTTGACCAGCAGGTTCCATTGCCTGTGTGTACTGTCACGCCTGTGGGGTATGTGGACCCACTAGGCTGCTCCGCCGTAGCGGAGTAGCAGCTGGCAAAAAAACAGTCAGTAACAGTCTCTGGGGTAAGAGTACCTAGGAAGATGATCTGGCAGACACTCGGAGAAGCAGGCACGTGGAGTAGTAGACACTTGGCACAGATGATGCTCGGCATGGTACATGACACTGGGCGTGGCAGACGACACTGGACATGTCAGATGACACTGCATGTGGCAATTGACAACTTGACTCTAACACTAGGTACAGCTCAGGAACAAGCACAGTTACGGGATACAGGATACAGGAAGTAGGATACAGGAACACTGGGCGCAGGATACAACTAAGGGACCATTTGCTAGACTAACATGGGAATACAATAACAATGCTCAGGCAAGGAGTGGAAGGGCAGAGAGCTTTATATAGTCCAGGATGTAAGGGGATATGTTATGGAAATTTTTTGGTGTACGTGCTGGCCCTTTAAGGCCGGGATAAGTGCGCACGCGCACCCTAGATGCAGGAAAGTGCAGCCCCGTGTGTTGGTGTCTCCTGGGAGGGAGACACCGACAAGCCCTTAGTGTCCCGCGGTCGCGGCTGCCGGTAAGTACAGCGTTCTGGCGGTCAGTGACCGCGGTCACTACAGTGAGCTACCTGTCTTCAAATTGGCCTTAGAAGAATGGAGGCATTTACTAGAAGTTTCTGCTCACCCAATTGTCGTCTACACTGATCACAAGAATCACACTTAGGGCCTATGCACAAGACCGTAGTGGTGTGCACAGGCCATAATTTGTGGCTCGGACAGCCGTGGAGTGTCATCCGCGGGCCGCCCGCAAATCACAGGCCGCGCACATGACCATATATATTCATTTCAATAAGCCCGGACTGCAAAATGAGGCCATAATAAGACATGTCCTATCTTCAGGTTCCCGGGCAATGCAGGGACCATTGAAACCATGGTTGTGTGCATGGGCCTATAGAAATTAATGGGACCGCAATTTACCTGCAGATTTTCATGAGGCCTAATCTACAGTCTGCACAACGTCTGAACCCACGTCAAGCCAAATGGTCACTTTTTTTTGCCAGATTCAAATTCCAACTCCATTTCCGTCCTGCTGACAAAAATGTCAAGGCTGATGCACTGTTCGCTTGAGACAGATGACCTTAAAGAGGACCCCCCACATATTATTGACCCATCCCGTATAATTCCTGTTAACCCTCTACAGGTCAAAGACAAATGTTTGTTCGCCCTGTTGTCATAACTCCAAGTTGGCGGGTCACTCGTGAATTCGCAAGACTCTGGACTTTATCTCTCGCCACTATTGGTGGCCCACGTTGCCCAAAGATGTTATGGACTAAGTCTCCTCTTGTACCCAGTGTGCTTAAAATCAAATTACTGTCTCCGGGCCTGCTGGTTTACTCCAGCCAATGCCAGTTCCGAGCAGCCAATGGTAACACATAGCCATGGACTTTATTACAGATCTTCCTCTCTGATGGATGCTCCACTATTTGGGTTGTTGTGGACCGTTTTTCCTAGATGGCACATTTTGTTCCTCTGTCTGGTCTTCCCTCAGCTCCTCGTCTGGCAAGTCTTTTTGTTTAACATGTTTTTTGTCTGCACGGTTTGTCCCTCCATATCGTGTCCAAATTCTGGAGAGCCCTGTGCAAACTTCTAAATGTGAAATTGGACTTTTCGTCTGCATACCACCCGTAATCCAACAGTAAAGTTGAAAGAATTAACCAAGTGCTTGAAAATTATCTTCGCCATTTTGTATCTGCTCAACACGACTGGGTACATCTCCTTCCTTATAATAATCACCCGAGTGAATCTACTGCTACATGTCCATTTATCATTGTTTACAGCCAACATTTGCATGTCCCTCTTCCTGTACCTGCTACATCTGAAGTGCCTGCAGCTAATGTGTCTTTTGGAAGTTTTCTCCAGATCTGGCAGCAAACCAAGTCTGCGATCCTGCAGGTGGTGGATCGCATGAAGAAGTATGCTGATAAGAAAAGAAGGCCACCTCCTCAGTTTCTTTCCGAAGTTAAGGCCTGGTTATCTTCTAAGAATATATGCCTGAAAATTCGCTCCAACAAACTTGCTCCTAGGTTTCTTGATCCATTTGAAGTCTTGCAACAGATCAATCCGGTGTCCTACAAGTTACCTTTACCTCCTACCTTCAAGATTCACAATTCTTTCCATGTATCTCTCCTGAAACCTGTGGTCCTCAACCAGTACAAGTCCTCCAATTCTACTGCACCCAGGGTTTTGGCTGATGTCTTTGAAGTCAAGGAGGTTTGAACAGCAAGAGGATTGGAGGAAAGACCTTTTATCTTGTGGACTGGAAGGGCTTTGGTCCTGAGTAGAGATTGTGGGAGGCTGAAGAGAACTTTGATGCCCCAGCTCTCATCAAGAAGTTCCTCCTGCGCTATGAACATAAGAAGAGGGGGTCTAAGCGGGGGGCTACTGTAACGCCAGCAGCGGACCCAGCATCTACCAGCGGTTCCCGCCGTCGGGTCTCGTGCCTCGCTCGACGCTCTCCAACTTCTGCGGCTCACGGCCGCCGATTCCCTAGCTGCCTTTTAAAGGGCCAGTGTAAAGGATCTGCCAGACACAGCTTCTGTGTCGACGCCCGTGGTTAATCAGTCTGCACCTGCTCCTAGATCTGATAGAGTGACTCGATCTGCTACCACTCAGGCTGGTAGGCTCAGGAGTGGGAGAACCTATCACAGCCTGGCCAGACGGTTCTAGCTCCCGCCCTCGGTCTATTTATACCTTCATTTCCTGCTTGTCTTTGCCTGTGATTCTATCCTGTTTCCTGGCTCTGCTGCTCCTGCTATTATTATTGACCTTGCTTCATTTTGACCCTGGCTTTACTGACTACGCTGCTGCTCTGCGTTTGGTACCTCGTTCACTCCTGGTTTGACTCGGCTCGTTCTCTACGCCTGTTGCTCACGGTGTTGCCGTGGGCAACTGCCCCATTTCCCTTAGCTTCTGTGTACCCTTGTCTGTTTGTCTGTCGTGCACATATTGAGCGTAGGGACCGTCGCCCAGTTGTACGCCGTCGCCTAGGACGGGCCATGCAAGTAGGCAGGGACTGAGTGGCGGGTAGATTAGGGCTCACCTGTCTGTCTCCCTACCCTGTCATTACATAATCACAGGCCCATATACCTTTTCTACCCTGGTCCCTGACACAACTATGGACCCCCTTGAGACCCTGGCTCAGCAAATGCAGGGCCTCTGCCTACAGGTCCAAGCCCTGGCTCAGAGGGGCAACCAGCGTGATGCCACCCTGGTAGTGCCCCCACCTCACCTCTTGAACCCCACCTCAAGTTGCCTGACCGGTTCTCAGGGGACCGGAAGACTTTTTTCTCCTTTCGGGAGAGTTGTAGGCTCTATTTCCGTCTAAGGCCCCACTCCTCAGATTCTGAGAGCCAGCGAGTGGGTATAATTATGTCCTGGCTCCAGGATGGGCCCCAAGAATGGGCCTTCTCCTTGGCTCCTGACGCCCCTGAACTTTCCTCTGTTGATCTTTTTTTTTTCTGCTCTCGGGCTCATATATGACGAGACTGACAAGACTGCCTTTGCCGAAAGTCAGCTGGTGACCTTATGTCAGGGTAAGAGACCCGTTGAGGAGTACTGTTCTGACTTTAGGAAGTGGTGTGTAGCTTCTTGGTGGAATGACCCTGCCTTGAGGTGCCAATTTAGATTGGGTCTGTCGAACGCCCTGAAAGGCCTGTTAGTTAGCTATCCCTCTTCAGACTCTCTAGATCAGGTTATGGCTTTAGCGGTACGTCTTGACCGACGTCTAAGGGAACGGCGACTTGAATGTTTTTGTGCTTTCTCCTCTGGCTCCCCCAGGATGGCTCCCGAGGTTCCGTTGCTTCGTTCTTCCACGGAAAACTCGGATGAAGAAATGCAACTCGGGGCCTCCGTGTCTCCCCAACAACTTAGAGTGCTCCGCAGGAAGAATGGTCTCTGCTTCTACTGTGGGGATGACAAGCATCAAGTGAACTACTGTCCTAGGCGTAAGAATAAGCATCCAGAAGAACTTCCGCGCCTAAGTGACCATCGAGGAGGTTACTTGGGCGCACAGGTATTTCCCGTAAATATGAAACCTAATAAGATCTTGCTTCCCTTTCAGGTCTCTTTTGAGGGTAGGTCTGCTACCGGCAGTGCCTTTGTGGATTCAGGGTCTTCTGCTAATATTATGTCTGTGGAATTTGCTATGTCTCTAGCTATGCCATTGATTGATTTGCCTAAACCTGTCCTGGTAGTGGGTATCGACTCCACTCCACTTGCTAATGGTTATTTTACGCAGCATACCCCTGTTTTTGAACTCATTGTTGGCTCCATGCATTTGGAGCAGTGCTCTGTACTGGTGATGCAGGGATTATCATCCGATTTGGTTTTAGGCCTTCCCTGGTTGCAGTTGCATAATCCCACATTTGACTGGAATACTGGGGACCTTACCAAATGGGGTAATGAATGCATGATGTCATGTTTTTCTGTTAATTCTATTTCTCTCCCTGAGGAGGTGAACACTCTACCTGAGTTTGTTCAGGACTTCGCTGATGTTTTCTCTAAAGAGGCCTCCGAAGTGTTACTACCTCATAGAGAATACGATTGCGCAATTGATTTGGTACCAGGAGCTAAGCTCCCTAAGGGTAGGATATTTAATCACTCTTGTCCCGAACGTGAAGCCATGAGAGAGTATATACAGGAATGCCTGGCCAAGGGTTACATTCACCCCTCTACGTCTCTGGTAGGTGCTGGCTTCTTCTTCGTAGGGAAGAAGGATGGTGGTCTTAGGCCGTGCATCGATTACCGAAACTTGAATAAGGTCACTGTAAGGAACCAGTATCCCCTTCCTTTGATTCCTGATCTCTTCAATCAGGTTCAGGGGGCCCAATAGTTCTCTAAGTTTGATCTTCGGGGGGCTTATAAACTTATCCGCATCAGAGAGGGGGATGAGTGGAAGACTGTGTTTAACACGCCCGAAGGTCATTTCGAATACCTCGTCATGCCCTTTGGGTTGTGTAATGCTCCCGCGGTCTTCCAGAATTTCATAAATGAGATTTTGAGAGACTACCTGGGGGTATTTCTTGTAGTGTACCTTGATGACATACTTGTGTTTTCCAAGGACTGGTCCTCCCACATTGAGCATGTCAGGAAGGTGCTCCAGGCCCTTCGGGAAAACAAACTCTTTGCTAAAACCAAAAAATGTGTGTTTGGGGTGCAGGAGATACCATTTTTGGGTCAAATTCTCACTCCTAATGAATTCCGCATGGACCCTGCCAAGGTTCAGGCTGTGGCTGAATGGGTCTAACCTGCCTCCCTGAAGGCGTTACAGTGCTTCCTGGGGTTTGCTAATTATTACAGGAGAGTTATTGCTAACTTCTCGGTCATCGCTAAACCTCTTACGGATCTTACTCGCAAAGGTGCTGATCTCCTCCACTGGCCTCCGGAGGCGGTCCAGGCTTTTGAGGTCCTAAAGAAGTGCTTTATCTCGACCCCAGTGCTGATTCAGCCTAACCAAATGGAGCCATTCATCGTAGAGGTTGACGCCTCCGAGGTGGGAGTGGGTGCTGTCTTGTCCCAGGGTACGAGGTCCCTCACCCATCTCCGTCCCTGTGCCTACTTCTCCCGGAAGTTCTCGCCCACTGGGAGTAACTATGACGTTGGCAACCGCGAACTCTTAGCCATTAAATGGGCATTTGA